>NC_083725.1:24450023-24760856 GCF_028564815.1 Eubalaena glacialis
TTGGTCAGTGGATGAAGCCTGGGAAGATTTTTGATGTGTGTATTAGAGAATACCTAAGTTAAGTTGAACAGACGTAGAAATCTGAACTTTGATGATGCTGCCAATAAGGTCTCAAAGGGAAGTGAGAAACATATTATGGAAATTTGAGGAAGGGAGATTTTTGTGATGTAGTGACAGAAACTTAACATTACCTCTGGCAACCACTGACCTTTGCAACTATGAGCTCGATTATTGTTGTTTTTAAGATTCTACATGTAAGTGACATCATATGGTATTTGTTTCTCTGTCTTATTTAACTTAGCATAATGCTCTCAAGGTCCATCTATGTATCTTTGTTGTGCAAATGGCAAGACTGACTTCTTTTATATGGCTCAATAATATTCATATATATGAATGAATATTATTCATTATTTTATATATATATGTAACCCACACACACACCACATTTTCTTCATCAATCAATGGACACTTAGGTTGTTTCCATGACTTGGCTATTGTAAATAATGCTGCAATGAACATAGGGGTGCATATGTCTTTTCTAATTAGTATTTTTTTTCTTCAGATAAATACCAAGAAATGAATTGCTGGGTCATATGGTAGTTCTATTTTCAATTTTTTGAGGAACCTCCATGCTGTTTTCCACAGTGGCTGCACCAATTTACATTCCCATCAACAGTGCACAAGGGTTGACTTTTCTCTACCTCCTCACCCACACTTGTTATTTCTTGTCTTTTTGATGATAGCCATTCTGACAGGTGTGAGGTGATATCTCATTGTGGTTTTGATTTGCATTTCCCTGATGATTTGTGATGCTGAAGCATGCCACTGTTAAATATAAACAAACACAAATATTTGAGGAAAGCATCTAACATGAAAGACATACACCAAAACAAACAAACACAGGCAACTTTGAGGAAATGGCAGCTGTGTAGGAAGCAAAAAAACTTCAAAGAAATCTATCAAAATGCTCAAAGAGATAAGAGAAGTCAGTGTAGCCAAAAACCAGCATAGGATGCTGTGAAAAAGGAACACTCAGAGATCACAAACAGCTCTTAGAAATTTTAAATTTTGGTAGCAGAAACCAAAAACTCAATAGTAGGTCCAAAGACTGTATGATCAATAATGACAGTGATTTTTTTTTTCCACAGCAGCATTTCCAGCACCTTGAACTTTACTTTGTACATAGTAAAGACTCAACAAAAACCTACTGAGAGAATGAATGAGTGAATGATGATAAAGTTGGGTAAATCTCCCCGGAGTAGAGCTTTCCCAGAGCTGGGAAATAGGAAAGCAAAGCAAAGCAAAAGGCCTCCAGAAGATCTGAATCTGAATAATGGGAACTCTGGAAGGAATAAGTCAGATGGGAAAAATAATCACTAAAAAAAAAAAAAAGACTCAGTAAAAATTCCTCAAAATGAGTGACATGAATTTTCAGAATCAGTACAATGAATGCAACTGGAGCTACACCAGGGCACATCACTGTAAAATTTCAGAATATCAAGGACAGCCACACTTGAAGCTAAAAGACAATGGAGCAATACTAACAAAATCTGAGAAGAAAATAATTTCCAACCAAGAATTCTATACTCAAAGAATCAATCAAATATGAAGGTAGGATAAAGATAGTTTCAGAGATTCAAGACGTCAAAAAATTTGTTTCCTGTGCACACTCTTTCCTATGAGGCTACTAAAGGATGCACTTACCAAGATGAGGAAGTAATCCAAGGAAAACAAAGACATGGGATTTAGGCAACAGGCTCTAACACAAGACAGAGGTGGAGGAAATACCCAAGCTATCGGTACAAAGAGGGCCCAAGAAGATAGCTGTGTAGAAGGCATGGAGAACAATTAGTCCAAATTACAGCCAGGGAGATTTCTCCAAAAAACAGGAAATTGACAGAACACCTAATGTGTTTGAATGTATTGAGAGGAGATTCATATAATTGGAGGGGAGTTTGGGGGTGAATCAGTGATAAATACATAGAAAACCAACAAGACCATTATTAAGCACAGGGGAAACAAAATATGCAGGAATGGAAAAACAATACTGCTATACAAATGGCTTAGGTGTGGAGAGCATTCATATAATAACAGTAATGTAGAAACAGAATATTGACCAATGAAACTTACCTTCTGGCTCTATAGGGATAGAGAATAGGGATGGGGGCAGGAAAGTGTGCATGTACATGGTGGGATCAAGAGGAGGAAGGGAAGTCAAATTTTCACCTTCCAGATGAGTCAAGAGCGTCTAAAAGTTTTTAAAAGTAGCATTGCAAGCATGTTATTTAGTGACATAGAAATAAATTCAAAAGAAAATCAGGTAAGGGATTTCCCTGTCTGTCCAGTGGTTAAGATTTGGTGCTTTCACTGCCAGGGCCCAGGTTCAATCCCTGACTGGAGAACTAAGATCCCTCGGCCAAAAAAAAAAAAAAGAAAAGAAAAAAGAAAAGAAAGTCAGGTAAGAGTTGAAGGTGATCACCTTCCAGGAGTGGGAAATGGAATAGAGATTGTGGGGACGTGCTGTTCTTTAATAATAAGCCTTATAGAATTATTTACTTTTTATACTATGTACGTGTAAATCTTTGATAAAAAGATAAACTAGATAAAGAAAGAAAGAAAGTAACTAGGTGGTAACAAAAGAAAGGACTGATTTATAAATAGCAGAACACTGAAAAGCCCTGCACAGGACAGAGCTATGACAGAAGGAGGTGGTCAGAAAAGGCTACCCAGAGAAGAGACATGAAGATGAGTTAGTGCTTGGGAGGAAGATAAGGGTGGGGAGAGAGGGTGGCATAGAGTGGCAGAAAGAGCATTTCAGGTAGAGGGAACAGCGTGAGCAAAGGCAAGAAGATATGAAATAATAGGTCATGTTCAGAAAACAGTGTATCGAAAAAAGTGGGCCTCTGCTTTCCAGCTGCAGAAGTCATCTTCCTGAAAGAGAGAAATTCAGGTGCCATTAAAGCTAGGAGGTAGAGGGAGTGTTTTTTAATGAGGGTTCCACTGTGCTCAGAGGACTGGATTTGGCAGGAGGGCAGCAGTGGAAGGAAGGGTGATGGTGGGAGGGAATGAGGATGGGGAACCAGGATGCATTTTGGCCAGAAGCTGAATATGGTAGGGGTAGAGTTTGATGGATGAGATTCAGTGGTGGTGACTTTCCAGGGAGGCAGAAGCAGTCACCCAGGGTGGGGTTAGAGGCTGCCAGAGCTGCCAAGCTGTGGTCCTTATGGTAGCTGTGACCTTTGCTTGGGGTCCCAGCTAGAACTTATATAACCAGACTGGGCTTTGAAAAGTATCCTGCCCCACGTGGCTTGGAAGGGTCTGGCTGGCACAAAGGATGTCTTTCTCTAATGGAAAGTCTTTTGATCTCCCAGAACCTGTTTCCTTCACTATAAAATGGAGATGGTGAGAGTAATAATAGGATCTAATTCTTGGGGTTGTACCGAGGAGGATCAAAATGAGCTGATGTGGGTGAGACAGGATTATAAGCTGTAAAGAACTGTGCAGTTTGGAGTTCTCTTAAACATCCCTCAACTCTGACCCTCCACTTCATGCCCCCTTCACCTCTCCGAAGCAGGTAGCATATTTGCTCTAACTTGGAAATTAAGTTTGAGTTGACCTTGTACCTTTCAGTTGCCAAATTTACTTTCAGTGATCTGTGGTCTTTGTGTTGAATTGCACAGCAGTACTGAAATAGATGAAACACATGTATTCTCTAGACCATTAAAACATTGTTGCTTTATTATTTTTTAACAGAACATTGCTCAGAATGATTGGAATACCTGATATATGACAATTCAGCTTTTTGAACTCAAATATATTCATATACAATGTTTCATTTAAAAATAATTTGTGCCATAAATGTGTGTGTGTGAGTGCACATCTGTGTAGGTATTGACCCTTTATTCCTTAGGAAGATGAAAGTACAAAGTTTTTATAATCCTAGGATATTATTTGGGGCTAGACCTGGTCACAATACCTTTACTCTTCTCCACTTTATCACTCCTTCCTTCCAAGATGAGGATCTCTGCCCTCAAAGGCGGTGTGGCCAAAGTCTCCTGAGGGTGGTATTTTGTCAGAGGAAGGAGTGTTGTGCTCAATGCCTTCAAAGAAAGGAGCCCACTGCTGGTTTTGCTGCGTCAAATACGTACCCATTCTAGTTACAATGATCAGCTTCTAGTGGGGATACCCGAGAGGCAATGTTTTGTGTTTTAGCCCTTTCTTCCAGTGCTGAGGTAATTTGCAAAGTCTAGCATTGTGGTGGAGCTCCCATAGACTGGCACCAGTTGACACATGTTAAGGTGTGATATGTAGGCGATATACTCTGGTATGGCATACTGGGTGATCTGTTCTGATCAATAGTTTGAACACCACTCACTCTCTTATGGACTCCCTTCCTTTGTTATAGTGTTTGCAAGAAAGAGACCCACCTCCAGCTTTCTCAAGTGAAGGGTTTTTACTCTAAGACTACAAATTGGAATTGAACATGGAGATCCTCCTAGAATGGAGCCTGCTCTAGTGATTGGTGTTGATTCCCAACTCTCTCACGGGCTACTGTCTCTTTCTCTTTTTGCTACCCCATTGACTTCTTCCTGTCCTGACTTGTATCTTTTCTCTACCCTCAAGCTTTTGCTTACTTATAACTTTGGCTTTCTGAGACACTTAATGGCTCTGTATTGCCTTAGGGTAATTTTTCACCTCCTGCTCCCATAGCTAACCAGCCCATTCTATATCCTGGTTAAAATCTTGAAAGATGGAATGCGATTGGTCCAGTTCATCATTTTATAGCAGGATCAGTGGTCATACCCACCCCTTGTCCAATCTCTAGTGGTGAGGGGAAGGGGCTCTGTATAACCACATATCACCATCTATGTTACAATGAACTGCAGTAGACAGGTCCTGAGATTGACATCTCCGTTATGGGCAAAGTGTTTCTTTGAGACAGAGAAATATACAAGAAGAACTGCAGATATCCTTCCAGCCAGAGGACTGTGATTAAATATTTTAATAAATTAAATCCAGACCCACTGGTAGCATTGCAGGCAATGACCTTTGTACTTATTTTGCATTGAAACTTTATAACTTTAGATTACATTTCAGGTACTAATATTCTCCCAAGTAGTTAGGCAGGAACAAAGCATCTCTGAAAATCAAGTCCGTGACTGTCTTCTCCAAATATGTCTCTTGGTTCTCAGTCACTCCTCTGTTACAGGGCAGATCCCAAGTGAAGACTTTGATGTGCTCGTGAAATGGAAGTTTCTGCTAATTGAAGGAATCCATCAGTCAAATACCCCAAGATACAGAGGTAATTTCTAGCAAAGGTTTTTGTGGCATTAATTTGTTTTACTCTGACAACTTGATTAATCAGTTTTATTGTGACAACTTGTTTTGCTGCAATGCTGCCTAATCAGGGAGCTGTCACCAAAATACTTTATGACTTCCCTATTTCCATCACAAATAAAAAACTTCACTGACAGCTCACCAACAGAAGAAGCAGTGATGATAATTAAAATGCATTCCAACAAAATTAGGAGGCATTCAGTTGGATGATGTTATAGGAGAGATTGCACTTGCAGAGAAAGGAACAATCAGAAGACACTATTTCTAAGTAATTATGCAGCTTCCCTGGCGAACCCCAAATACCACACCTGTGTAAGGGTTCAGAGGGTGAACTGAGAGTTTTGCATGCACCTCTGCTGGAAGCCTGGGGTTTTCCCTGCTGGATCTGGGAAAAGCTGAGCCTCTGCTCTTGCTGATTATCAGAAGTAGAGCCATTAGTATTTATCCAGTAGATAGCTGGAAATAGAGAAAACTTGTCAGGAATGGAGAGTGTATTACAGGAAGAGCTCAGGAAACTCATTCTCACCTGTTTCTAGGAGCTGTACAGGGAGCAATGGGAGGGTAGTGGAGAAAGGTGGAGAGAAGGGTATGAGGGTGTGCCTCTTCTAGAGGGGCACAGCAAGTGATCATTTTCAAGAACTCAGGAAATTAATTTTTCGGCCTTGTGCTTATCATTTTACCTACAGCAGAGGTGATGAAGTGATGCATTGAAAGAACAGTTCCCTCAGCAATCTGAAATCCCTAGATTGTTAATATTTATAAATATAAGTATTTATTAAAAACAAAACATAAGAATGCCTACTAGTCAAGCACTTACAGTGTCCTGGGTACCATATAAGTAGCTCTACATACATTATATTATTTAATCATTACAACAACTGTAGAATAGGCACTATCAGCTCCATTTTCCAAGGAAAACTCAAGAGAGTTCCAAGGAGACTCAGGGAGGTTAAGTAACATGTCCAGAGTCTTGTAACAAATAAGTAAAAGAGCCAAGATTCAAATTCAGGTTGTTCTGACTCCAAAGCTCAAGTATTTCCAGTGGGCTTCATCAGGGGTCCCCTCACTCTCTCCCAGCCTGGGACAATCCCTTGGCAGCCTGGTTTCCTTCTCTTGGGGAATGGCATTGGCTGCATGGCATTGTCTACCATCTGTTTAGACACAGGTGGAGAGGCTTCCTGACTCGTGGTGAGGTGGGTGGGTGCAGCAGGTCCAGCCGTGTGTGCAGAAGTTCAGGGGAGGCCAGCTCTGTTACATTAGTCAGCCTGTCTCCTTGTCATCCTGAGTTATGAATGAGCGATGTGAGCTCTCCTGGGGAGGGTCCTGTTTTGCAAGAGCTATGGAGATGAGTGTTATGACAAGCAGGACATTTATGGCCCCAGATGCCACAGGGCACAAAAGTCAATATGTTACATGCTCATTTAGCATGTGTGACTCTAATGGAACAGGTTGGAAATAATTGGCTTTTTAAGAAATGTTGCATTTCATTTCATTTCAGTCAGAAGGCACCCACCAGCTGGGTGGTCATAACTCCAGCCTTTACAAATGTACCTCATTCTGAGATTGGCAAGTGGTAGATAGTGAAGAAAAATAGAAGTATGTGTGCAGAGGACAAGTTGGCAAGGAAGGTGTCCCCCCCAAGAAATGTACAAAGCTGGGTATTTCTTCATGGTTTTGTAGGTGTCTTAAGTTATTTGTCAGTTGGACATTTTCCTCCTGGTGTGTGATCAGTTATTTCCCTACCAGTGATCAAGGTCTAGCATCCCTGGCCTGGGATGGCTGGAAACAATTTCTCTTCTCCTCCTTCATTGATTCCTAACTGAAGTCTATGAAATGGTGAATGGCACAATGTTTGAAAGTGGTAAGTTTTAGAATGAACAAAAGGATGTACTCTCACATCAGTCAGTCTAGATAATAAAATAAAAACTATACTAGTTACTTCTACAGAGAGAATTGGATATAGGGAATTGATTAAATAGATGTTGGGGGACTGAAAAAGCAACAGGGTAACACAGAGGCAGTAAATGCATGAAGCAGCTACCATCCTAGTGTTGGTGGAACAGAGGGAGGAGGTTGGGGTTATCAGAACCCAGAAGCTCTGAGGAGGATCCCACATTGTTGGGACTCAGACCTTTGGAGGAGGTGCTTTGACTGGATGATGTTGATACCCCTGAGAGGTACAATGAGGGGTGAGGAAAGAAACTGGAAAATGGAACCAACTTCTACTGTACATGTGGATGCCTGGGTGAGGCACTGCTATGGGGGTGACACTGGTAGGAAGTGGAAGTGACCAGTTTCCCTCCTCTAACCTTCCGGAGTCCCTCTATCTCTCCCTATTGGTAGAGCCTAACAGGGCACCTGCTGGCAAAGCAGAGAAGTGGTTTGCAGGCTCCCTGCCTCATTACAAATTAGGGTATAAAAAGGTGGATGTGAAACTGAGAGACAATAGCTTAATAACAAGCACAGCGGTCTGTAAAAGATAGCATAGTGGCTAAGAGCATGCAAGAAATGAGCTTGTCAGATCTGATAAGACCCGTGTTTAATGTCACTGCCCATTAAGGGCTCTGGAGGGCAAGGAAAATGATGCTGAGATTTGCTGCATCTGCTCAAATGGAGGCTCTGTGCGCATCCTCTTCTGATACGCTTCTGGATCCTTGGCTAAATATATTGATGTTCTAACCTGACGGTGTGTTTTCTTCTTGCTGATCTGGAGTCCTCAAAAAAGTTGCAGTTGGTGCCAGAAGTGTGATTGGTTCCACGTCCTCCCCCCACCCCTAGCATTGTTAGATTTTGGAAGGAGTCTCAGGAAAGTGAAGAAGAAATGGGGCTCTGAGAATGTTTTAATGAAGGCCATTGCATGAGAGCTGCAGGACAGCTGAAGATAGGGAGGCTGACTTCAAAGAGAAAATTGAAGAGCTAGTGTCATGTTATTACTTTAAAATATGTGAGTTAATCTTTGTTTTTACAGAAAAGTCATTTGAGAGCTATGACCTTAGCTTTCACTGTTTGGCACAAGCCAAATGAGTTTTTAAAAATGAATTTCAGAGGATAGAGTCTCAGAAATAACTTTATTCTTCAGAAATGTGACTTTTAAGTAGGATATTAAAAATACCAAATTGAAACAGTCTCAAGATAGTTCAACAAAAACGTTGAGTAACTATATTTGGCCATAATTTGGTTTAGAAAAAGATGCCTGCTTTGGAATGGAGCTGACCAAGAAAAGCAGGAGGAGATGACCACAAGCCTGGACAATTATTATCAAAAAGTTCATCTCCAAGACTAGTGATTTTGGGAAGGTCACACCTTCTTCCACTTTATTTGGATCACTTTTGAATCTCAGCCTGAGGTCATGTCTTTTGCAGATTCTGCACTTAATAAGGATAACTGAGTATCCCAGGCAGTTTCTATCTGGCTTATAGCAGATTCACACCACGCCCCAGCTGGGCTGAGCTGAGCTGAAGGAGACAAAGAGATAAATGGTGAAGGAATCAGATGGGACATTGTGAAGAAGTCAAGTTCTCCAACTTCTGGAAGAGAAGTGAGAAAAGGGACATTGTTGGCTTAGATAACTGTTCAGAAAGTTGAACCCTACAAGGGGAGGCTGACTGAGTCTGCCCAAAGGTAGGTTAAAAAATCAGCTCAGGTCATCTGACCTCCTCCCCTCTGAGAGGTTGGTGGCTCCTAGTGGAAGTGACACATGATAGTGCCCCCAAGTTTTTTTTTAATTGTAAAAACTTTTATTTAACTATAGTTGGTTTACAATACTGTGTTAATTTCAGGTGTAAATCTTCAGATTTTTGTCCATTATAGGTTATTACAGATATTAAATGTGGTTCTCTGTGCTATTCAGTAAATCCTTGTTGTTTATCTATTTTATATATAGTGGTGTGTATCTGTTAATCACAAACTCCAAATTTATCCCTCCCCTACCCCTTTCCCCTTTGGTAAGCATAAGTTTTCTATGTCTGTGAGTCTGTTTCTGTTTTGTAAATAAGTTGATTTGTGTTATTGTTTTAGGTTCCACATATAAGTGATATCATATAATATTTGTCTTTCTCTGTCTGACTTACTTCACTTAGTATGATAATCTCTAGGTCCATCCATGTTACTGCAAACGGCAATATTTCATTCTTTTTTTATGGCTAATATTCTATTATGATATATATATATATATATATATATATATATATATATATATATATATATATATATATATATATATATATATGTCATCTGTTGATGGACATTTAGGTTGCTTCCGTGTCTTGGCTATTGTGAATAGTGCTGCTATGAACATTGGGGTTCATATATCTTTTCGAATTAGAGTTTTCATCTTTTCTGGATATATGCCTGGGAGTGGGATTGCTGGATCATATTGCTGGATCCTTAGACTTTTAAGGAACCTCCACACTGTGTTCCATAGTGGCTGCACCAATTTACATTCCCATCAACAATGTAGGAGGATTCCTTTTTCTCCACACCCTCTCCAGCATTTATTATTTGTAGACATTTTGATGACTGTCATTCTGTATTGTCCCCTTGTTTAAATACACAAAACAGATAACTAAGAAAATCTCTTTATCTAGAGCTCCTTGGACATGCAAAATGGGAAAATCTGCTATTATTAACCTCTAAGGAGGTAATTTATCCTAAATAATTAAGTTTCTAGGGATCAATTCAGTAGAGATTTTCATTAAAAATAATGAGCTCAGGTCAAAAGTAGTTTAATACCTGATCAACTGGATTTGGATTTGGCAAAACAATCTCTCACACTTGTAGATCTAACTGGGTCCTACTCATGAAATTACCCTGAAAAAAGTGACTATATTTCTTTTCTCTTGTGGTTGAGCAGTTATCACAAAGTGCAAAGTAGAGTCATGGAAATCTTTAGTGCATGTAAGGATTCAGGTATTTTGCTATACATATGAAATGGCTAAGACATATTTTGATTGTTTCTGGAAGCAACATTGGGTGTTATGAGAATGTAATGTGAGCATAATGCTGAGATTGAAATGTATTCACTTTAAATGTCTTTTATTGTTTGAGTCTGATCTTGAGGAACCTAGCCAATATTCCATAAATTTTAAAAGCTTTACAAAAATTGTTCTTCTTGAACTTTTGGGAAAAGTATGAAAAATCACTTATAATTTTTGATTTTATTTTTGTTGCATTTTCTGATATTAACTGGGTTTTGAAAAGTTGGGCTGGCGCAGGGCAAAAATAATGAATATCAGTTTATCCAAAGGAAATTATAGTTCAAAACTAAAGCTACCTATGATATAAATTAAATAAATGACTCTAGTGATCATGAAATGAAGAGTTTCAAGAGATTTTTTTTTTCACATCTTTATTGGAGTATAACTGCTTTACAATGGTGTGTTAGTTTCTGCTTTATAACAAAGTGAATCAGTTATACATATACATATATGCCCATATATCTTCCCTCTTGCGTCTCACTCTCTCACACCCTCCCTATCCCACCCCTCTAGGTGGTCACAAAGCACCGAGCTGATCTCCCTGTGCTATGAGGCTGCTTCCCACTAGCTATCTATTTTACATTTGGTAGTGTATATATGTCCATGCCACTCTCTCATTTTGTCCCATCTTACCCTTCCCCCTCCCTGTATCCTCAAGTCCATCCTCTAGTAGGTCTGCGTCTTTATTCCCGTCTTGCCCCTAGGTTCTTCATGACCTTTTTTTTTCTGTTTTTTAGATTCCATATATATGTGTTAGCATACGGTATTTGTTTTTCTCTCTCTGACTTACTTCACTCTGTATGACAGACTCTAACTCCATCCACCTCACTACAAATAACTCAATTTCGTTTCGTTTTATGGCTGAGTAATATTCCATTGTATATATGTGCCACATCTTCTTTATCCATTCATCTGTCGATGGACACTTAAGTTGCTTCCATGTCCTGGCTATTGTAAATAGAGCTGCAATGAACATTGTGGCTCATGACTCTTTTTGAATTATGGTTTTCTCAGGGTATATGCCCAGTAGTGGGATTGCTGGGTCGTATGGTAGTTCTATTTTTAGTTTTTTAAGGAACCTCCATACTGTTCTCCATAGTGGCTGTATCAATTTACATTCCCACCAACAGTGCAAGAGGGTTCCCTTTTCTCCACACCCTCTCCAGCATTTGTTGTTTCTAGATTTTTTGATGATGGCCATTCTGACCGGTGTGAGATGATACCTCATTGTAGTTTTGATTTGCATTTCTCTAATGATTAATGATGTTGAGCATTCTTTCATGTGTCTGTTGGCAATCTGTATATCTTCTTTGGAGAAATGTCTATTTAGGTCTTCTGCCCATTTTTGGACTGGGTTGTTTGTTTTTTTGTTATTGAGCTGCATGAGCTGCTTGTAAATCTTGGAGATTAATCCTTTGTCAGTTGCTTCATTTGCAAATATTTTCTCCCATTCTGAGGGTTGTCTTTTGGTCTTGTTTATGGTTTCCTTTGCTGTGCAAAAGCTTTTAAGTTTCATTAGGTCCCATTTGTTTATTTGTGTTTTTATTTCCATTTCTCTAGGACCTGGGTCAAAAAGCATCTTGCTGTGATTTATGTCATAGAGTGTTCTGCCTATGTTTTCCTCTAAGAGTTTGATCATGTCTGGCCTTACATTTAGGTCTTTAATCCATTTTGAGTTTATTTTTGTGTATGGTGTTAGGGAGTGTTCTAATTTCATTCTTTTACATGTAGCTGTCCAGTTTTCCCAGCACCACTTATTGAAGAGGCTGTCTTTTCTCCACTGTATATTCTTGCCTCCTTTATCAAAGATAAGGTGACTATATGTACATGGGTTTATCTCTGGGCTTTCTATCCTGTTCCATTGATCTATATTTCTGTTTTTGTGCCAGTACCATACTGTCTTGATTACCATAGCTTTGTAGTATAGTCTGAAGTCCAGGAGCCTGATTCCTCCAGCTCCATTTTTCGTTCTCAAGATTGCTTTGGCTATTCGGGGTCTTTTGTGTTTCTATACAAATTGTGAAATTTTTTGTTCTAGTTCTGTGAAAAATGCCAGTGGTAGTTTGATAGGGATTGCATTGAATCTGTAGATTGCTTTAGGTAGTATAGTCATTTTCACAATGCTGATTCTTCCAGTCCACGAACATGGTATATCTCTCCATCTATCTGTATCACCTTTAATTTCTTTCATCTGTGTCTTATAATTTTCTGCATACAGGTCTTTTGTCTCCTTAGGTAGGTTTATTCCTAGATATTTTATTATTTTTGTTGCAGTGGTAAATGGGAGTGTTTTCTTAATTTCACTTTTAGATTTTTCATCATTAGTGTATAGGTATGCAAGAGGTTTCTGTGCATCAATTTTGTATCCTGCTACTTTACCAAATACATTGATTAGATCTAGTAGTTTTCTGGTAGCATCTTTAGGATTCTCTATGTATAGTATCATGTCATCTGCAAACAGTGACAGCTTTACTTCTTCTTTTCCGATTTGGATTCCTTTTATTTCTTTTTCTTCTCTGATTGCTGTGGCTAAAACTTCCAAAACCATGTTGAATTATAGTGGTGAGAGTGGGCAACCTTGTCTTGTTCTTGATCTTAGTGGAAATGGTTTCAGTTTTTCACCATTGAGAACGATGTTGGCTGTGGGTTTGTCATATATGGCCTTTATTTTGTTGAGGTAAGTTCCCTCTATGCCTACTTTCTGGAGGGATTTTATCATAAATGAGTGTTGAATTTTGTCAAAAGCTTTCTCTGCATCTATTGAGATGATCATATGGTTTTTCTCCTTCAGTTTGTTAATATGGTGTATCACATAGATTGATTTATGTATACTGAAGAATCCTTGCATTGCTGGAATAAACCCCACTTGACCATGGTGTATGATCTTTTTAATGTGCTGTTGGATTCTGTTTGCTAGTATTTTGTTGAGGATTTTTGCATCGATGTTCATCAGTGATGTTGGCCTGTAGTTTTCTTTCTTTGTGAAATCTTTGTCTGGTTTTGGTATCAGGGCGATGGTGGCCTTGTAGAATGAGTTTGGGAGTGTTCCCCCCTCTGCTATAGTTTGGAAGAGTTTGAGAAGGATAGGTGTTAGCTCTTCTCTAAATGTTTGATAGAATTCGTCTGTGAAGCCATCTGGTCCTGGGCTTTTGTTTGTTGGAAGATTTTTAATCACAGTTCAATTTCAGTGCTTGTGATTGGTCTGTTCATATTTTCTATTTCTTCCTGGTTCAGTCTTGGAAGGTTGTGCATTTCTAAGAATCTGTCCATTTCTTCCAGGTTGTCCATTTTTTTGGCATAGAGTTGCTTGTAGTAATCTCTCATGATCCTTTGTATATCTGCAGTGTCAGTTGTTACTTCTCCTTTTTCATTTCTAATTCTATTGCTTTGAGTCTTCTCCCTTTTTTTCTTGATGAGTCTGGCTAATGGTTTATAAATTTTGTTTATCTTCTCAAAGAACCAGCTTTTAATTTTATGCATCTTTGCTATCATTTCCTTCATTTCTTTTTCATTTACTTCTGATCTTATCTTTATGATTTCTTTCCTTCTGCTAACTTTGGGGTTCTTTTGTTCTTCTTTCTCTAATTGCTTTAGGTGTAAGGTTAGGTTTTTTATTTGAGATTTTTTTGTTTCTTAAGGTAGGATTGTATTGCTATAAACTTCCCTCTTAGAACTGCTTTTGCTGCATTGCATAGGTTTTGGGTCATCGTGTTTCCATTGTCATTTGTTTCTAGGTATTTTTTTATTTCCTCTTGATTTCTTCAGTGATCTCTTGGTTATTAGGTAGTGTATTGTTCAGCCTCCATGTGTTTTTATTATTTACAGATTTTTTCCTGTAATGATATATAGTCTCATAACGTTGTGGTCGGAAAAGATACTTGATACGATTTCAATTTTCTTAAATTTACCAAGGCTTGATTTGTGACCCAAGATATGATCTATCCTAGAGAATGTTCCATGAGCACTTGAGAAGAAAGTGTATTCTGTTGTATTTGGGTGGAATGTCCTATAAATATCAATTAAGTCCATCTTGTTTAATGTATCATTTAAACCTTGTGTTTCCTTATTTATTTTCATTTTGGATGATCTGTCCATTGGTGAAAGTGGGGTGTTAAAGTCCCCTACTATGATTGTGTTAGTGTCAATTTCCCCTTTTATGGCTGTTAGTATTTGCCTTATGTATTGAGGTGGTCCTATGTTGGGTGCATAAATATTTACAATTGTTATATCTTTTTGGATTGATCCCTTGATCATTATGTAGTGTCTTTCTTTGTCTCTTGTAATATTCTTTGTTTTAAAGTCTATTTTTTCTGATATGAGAATTGCTACTCCAGCTTTCTTTCGATTTCCATTTGCATAGAATATCTTTTTCCATCCTCTCCCTTTCAGTCTGTATGTGTCCCTAAGTCTGAAGTGGGTCTCTTGTAGACAGCTTATATACGGGTCTTGTTTTTGTATCCATTCAGCCAGTCTATGTCTTTTGGTTGGAGCATTTAATCCATTTACATTTACATCCATTTAAGGTAATTATCGATATGTATGTTCCTATTACCATTTTCTTAATTGTTTTGGGTTTGTTATTGTAGGTCTTTTCGTTCTCTTGTGTTTCCTGCCTAGAGAAGCTCCTTTAGAATTTGTTGTAAAGCTGGTTTGCTGGTGCTGAATTCTCTTAGCTTTTTCTTGTCTGTATAGGTTTTAATTTCTCTGTCAAATCTGAATGAGATCCTTGCTGGTAGAGTAATCTTGGTTGTAGGTTTTTCCCCTTCATCACTTTAAATATGTCCTGCCACTCCCTTCTGCCTTGCAGAGCCTCTGCTGAAAGATCAGCTGTTAACCTTATGGGGATTCCCTTGTATGTTGTTTGTTGTTTTTCCCTTGCTGATTTTAATATTTTTTCTTTGTATGTAATTTTGATAGTTTGATTAATATGTGTCTTGGTGTGTTTCCCCTTGAATTTATTCTGTATGGGACTCTCTGTGCTTCCTGGACTTGATTAACTATTTCCTTTCCCATATTAGGGAAGTTTTCAACTATAATCTCTTCAAATATTTTCTCAGTCCCTTTCTTTTTCTCTTCTTCTCCTGGGACTCCTATAATTTGAATGTTGGTGCGTTTAATGTTGTCCCAGAGTTCTCTGAGACTGCCCTCAATTCTTTTCATTCTTTTTTCTTTATTCTGCTCTGCAGTAGTTATTTCCACTATTTTATCTTCCAGGTCACTTATCCGTTCTTCTTCCTCAGTTATTCTGCTATTGATCCCTTCTAGAGAATTTTTAATTTCATTTATTGTGTTGTTCATCATTGTTTGTTTGCTCTTTAGTTCTTCTAGGTTCTTTTAAACGTTTCTTGTATTTTCTCCATTCTATTTCCAAGATTTTGGATCATCTTTACTGTCATTATTCTGAATTCTTTTTCAGGTAGACTGCCTATTTCCTCTGCATTTGTTAGGTCTGGTGGGTTTTTACCTTGCTCCTTCACCTGCTGTGTGTTTCTCTGTCTTCTCATTTTGCTTAACTTACTGTGTTTGGGGGTCTCCTTTTTGCAGGCTGCAGGTTTGTAGTTCCTGTTGTTTTTGGTGTCTGTCCCCAGTGGTTAAGGTTGGTTCAGTGGGTTGTGCAGGCTTTCTGGTGGAGGGGACAAGTGCCTATGTTCTGGTGGATGAGGCTGGATCTTGTCTTTCTGGTGGGCAGGTCCACGTCTGCTGGTGTGTTTTGGGGTGTCTGTGGCCTTATTATGATTTTAGGCAGCCTCTCTGCTAATGGGTGGCATTGTGTTCCTGTCTTGCTAGTTGTTTGGCATAGGGTGTCCAGCACTGTAGCTTGCTGGTCGTTGAGTGGAGCTGGGTCTTGGCGTTGAGATGGAGATCTCTGGAGATTTTTGCCATTTGATATTATGTGGAGCTGGGAGGTCTCTTGTGGACCAATGTCCTGAACTTGGCTCTCCCACCTCAGAGGCACAGCCCTGATGCCTGACTGGAGCACCAAGAGCCTGTCATCCCCACAGCTCAGAATAAAAGGGAGAAAGAAAAAGAAAGAAAGAAAGAAGATTAAAAAAAAGTTATTAAAATAAAAAATGATTATTAAAAAAATATTTTAACAAAGGAATTAAAAAAAAGAAAGAAAGAAAGAAGAGAGCAACCAAAGGGCTTCCCTGGTGGCTCAGTGGTTGAGAATCTGCCTGCTAATGCATGGGACACGAGTTCGAGCCCTGGTCTGGGAAGATCCCACATGCCGCGGAGCAACTGGGCCCGTGAGCCACAACTACTGAGCCTGCGCGTCTGGAGCCTGTGCCCCACAACGGGAGAGGACGCGATAGTGAAAGGCCCGCGCACCGCGATGAAGAGTGGCCCCCGCTTGCCGCAACTAGAGAAAGCCCTCACACGAAACGAAGACCCAACACAGCCAAAAATAAATAAATAAATAAATAAATAAAAGATTGAGGGACTCTGATAGATTAAAAAAAAAAAAAAAAAAAAGAAGAGAGCAACCAAACCAGAAAACAAATCCACCAATGATAACAAGAGCTAAAAACTATACACACACACACAAACGGACAGACGGAACGGTAGGACACATGGTAAAAGGAAAGCTATACAGACAAAATCACACACAGAAGCATACACATACACACTCACAAAAAGAGAAAAAGGAAAAAAAAAAAATATATATATCGTTGTTCCCAAAGTCCACCTCCTCAATTTGGGATGATTCGTTGTCTATTCAGGTATTCCACAGATGCAGGTACATCAAGTTAATTCTGGAGCTTTACTCCACTGCTCCTGAGGCTGCTGGGAGAGATTTCCCTTTCTCTTCTTTGTTCGCACAGCTCCTGGGGTTCAGCTTTGGATTTGGCCCCGCCTCTGCGTGTAGGTCGCCTGAGGGCGTCTGTTCTTGGCTCAGACAGGTCAGAGTTAAAGGAGCAGCTGATTCGGGGGCTCTGGCTCACTCAGGCCGGGGGGAGGGAGGGGTATGGATGCGGGGTGAGCCTGCAGCGGCAGAGGCCGGCGTGACGTTGCACCAGCCTGAGGCGAGCCATGCGTTCTCCCGGGGAAGTTGTCCCTGGATCACGGGACCCTGGCAGTGGCGGGCTGCACAGGCTCCCGGGAGGGGCGGTGTGGAGAGTGACCTGTGCTTGCACACAGGCTTCTTCGTGGTGGCAGCAGCAGCCTTAGCGTCTCATGCCCATCTCTGGGGTCCGCGCTGATAGCCGCGGCTCGCGCCCGTCTCTGGAGCTCCTTTAAGCGGCGCTCTTAATCCCCTCTCCTCACGCACCAGGAAACAAAGAGGCAAGAAAAAGTCTTTTCTCTTCGGCAGCTCCAGACCTTTTCCCGGACTCCCTCCCGGCTAGCCGTGGCACACTAGCCCCTTCAGGCCGTGTTCACGCCGCCAACCCCAGTCCTCTCCCTGGGATCCGACCGAAGCCCGAGCCTCAGCTCCCAGCCCCCGCCCGCCCCGGCGGGTGAGCAGACAAGCCTCTCGGGCTGGTGAGTGCTGCTCGGCACCGATCCTCTGTGAGGGAATCTCTCCGCTTTGCCCTCTGCACCCCTGTGGCTGCACTCTCCTCCGTGGCTCAGAAGCTTCCCCCTCCGCCACCCACAGTCTCCGCCCTCAAAAGGGCTTCCTAGTGTGTGGAAACCTTTCCTCCTTCACAGCTCCCTCCCACTGGTGCAGGTCCAGTCCCTATTCTTTTGTCTCTGTTTTTTCTTTTTTCTTTTGCCCTACCCAAGTACGTGGGGGAGTTTCTTGCCTTTTGGGAGGTCTGAGGTCTTCTGCCAGCGTTCAGTAGGTGTTCTGTAGGAGTTGTTCCACATGTCGATGTATTTCTGATGTATTTGTGGGGAGGAAGTTGATCTCCACGGCTTACTCTTCCGCCATCTTGAAGTTCCCCCCCGAGATTTTTATATAAAGCCTGTGAAGTTGGGATTGGCCTGTGTTCTATCCTTTGTTGCTATTGTTACTTATTACAGAGATATTGTTCAGGGACACTTGGGCACGCCTCAGCTTTGTTCCCCTGATGGGACTGTGTCCTCACTGACAATGAGTTTAGGATTCACACTGAGATGCCTGGTATCTTCAGCCTGTGTAGTTTTGGGTGGTTGTCTGGAGGGAGGTTGGGATGGCTTTTTCCTTTTAGATAGTGGGTGCTTGAGTGGATTGATGATGAGCAGCATATAGACCTGAACATTTTGGAGCTAATTCCTGTACTGGAGCCAGAGGTCAAAAAGGAAAAGAAATGGGAACTTTAAAATTTGAAGGCAAAAGTATAATTTGGACAAATGATTTGGTATAAGAGTATATAGCATGGTACATCAAATTTAGAGCAAGATTAAAAATTAGTAAAAGTAGAGGCAAATTGAAAATATCAACATGAACCCCACTTTTAAAAAACAAAGACAATTTCTTTTCTGTCAGCAAACCACCTCATGTGCTCATATGAAACAATAAACTTCTGCAGAAGGTACATTTAGGTCTCGCCTATCCTTTCCACAAAGAAAAGCCAAGTGTCCTTGGAGAACAGTTGGTTCTGTGTTTGGGGCATGAGAACCTGAGGTGGACTAAATTGTAATCATGTGAGTTTCAGAAATGTAAATTATGACTATGATAATTACAACAAGTTAAGTTTATGAAAGACCACAAGTCCACAGAGATGCTCAAATGGGAC
Source organism: Eubalaena glacialis (assembly GCF_028564815.1). NCBI lineage: Eukaryota > Metazoa > Chordata > Mammalia > Artiodactyla > Balaenidae > Eubalaena > Eubalaena glacialis. The sequence continues at coordinate 24,468,997 of NC_083725.1, forward strand.
AAAAAATGTGAATTGTGCTGAGGCAGGCCAACTGATTGGTGCCACATTATAGAAATTATAAATATACCAACCCATGTGGAGGGACCATGCTCACTTCCAAGGGTCAGAGGGCAGACTCTGGAGGGATAAATTGCTCATGGTTGTTCTCAGTTCATATTATGATCAGAATTACCCAGATAAAGAAGTATTAAATCAGAGCCAAGAGTTCTCTGAGAGAAATGGACTTATTTGGATGCTGGAAAGCTGCAGGCAGAGATATTGTTCAAGGACACTTGGGTATGGTCTTAGCTTTCTCCCCCCAGAAAAACTGTCCTTGCTGACAATGAGTTTAGCTTGAGAAATAGGAGGGTCCTGTCTCTTTTATTAACATCTTAAATATTCCTTATTAAGAGCCTAGATTATTTGTGTAAGTTCTTCCTGAATGGTATTCTCAGAAGTTTTCCTTCTGCATTCCACCTCTTTCTTATATTTTCAATCCCTTCCTCTCTACTGGTTATTTCTCCTCAGCCTACAAACATATTCTATTATAAACATGTTCTTTACTCTTTTACAAGCAAAAGCAAGCAAAGAAAATCAAAACAAACACCAACACCGCCCCAACCAAAAGAAATGTTCCCAAACCAAAACCTACAAACTCTCCTTCTACTCCAACATCTCCCTTTAGTTATTATCCAAAATCTTTCCTCTCATCTGAATATGTTTGCCTTAAATTTTTTTTTGGCAAAATTTCCTCAAAAATTTTAATTCTGAAATTTAAAAATACTGTAAGATTATAACATTATTTTATAGAGTCACTATTATTTCTATTTAATAGAGACAATATTTATTTACTTGTTTATTTACTAAATCAATCATTTGCTTCCAATTACATCTTTGATCTCAGATCATATTTTGGGGGATGACTTTTCCTGTTCTTTTATTTATGGTTTTAATTATTTTTAATGGTGGTAGTATACACAAAAATTTACCATCTTAACCATTTTAAAGTGTAGATTTCGGTAGTAAGTACATTCACATTTTTGTGCAACCAACTTCCAGAACTCTTTTTATCTTGCAAAACTGAAACTCTATACTCATTAAACAACTCCCTATTTTTCCCTTCCCCACCCTCTGGCAACTGCTATTTTACTTTCTGTCTTTATGAGTTTGATTACTTTAGATATTTTATATAAGTGGAATCATTCAGTATTTGTCTTTTTATGACTGGCTTATCTCACTTAGCACAATGTTCTCAAAGTTCATGCATGTTGTAGCATGTGTCAGAATTTCCTTCTTTTTTAAGGCTGAATAGTATTCCATTGTGTGTATATACTGCATTTTGTTTATCCATTCATCTGTTGATGGATACTTGGGTTGCTTCCACCTTTTGGCTGCTGTGAATAATGCTGTGTTGAATATGGGTGTATAAGTATCTCTTTGAGACCCTGTTTCAATTTTTTTGAGTATACCTAGAAGTGGAACTGTTGGATCATATGGTAGCTCTATTTTTAATTTTTGAGGAACTGCCATACTGGTTTCCACAGTGGCTGCATCATTTTACATGCCCACCAACAGTGCACAAGTGTTGAAATTTCTCCACATCCTCACCAACATTTGCTATTTTCTGTTTTTTTGATAGTAGCCATCTTAATGGGTATGAGGAGTATCTCATTGTGGTTTTGATTTTCATTACCCTAATTATTAGTACTGTTGAGCATCTTTTCATGTGCTTATTGGCCATTTGTATATCATCTTTGGAGAAATGTCTCTTCAAGTCCTTTGCCATTTTTTAACTCTGTGTGTGTGTGTGTCTGTGTGTTTGGTTTGGTTGTAGGAGTTATTTTTTTTTTTTTAAACATCTTTATTGAAGTATAATTGCTTTACAATGGTGTGTTAGCTTCTGCTTTATAACAAAGTGAATCAGTTATACATATACATATGTTCCCATATCTCTTCCCTCTTGCATCTCCCTCCCTCCCACCCTCCCTATCCCACCCCTCTAGGTGGTCACAAAGCACCGAGCTGATGTCCCTGTGCTATGCGGCTGCTTCCCACTAGCTATCTATTTTACATTTGGTAGTGTATATATGTCCATGACACTCTCTCACCCTGTCACATCTCACTCCTCCCCCTCCCCATATCCTCAAGTCCATTCTCTAGTAGGTCTGTGTCTTTATTGTAGGAGTTATTTTTATTTTCTGGATACTAACCCCTGATCAGATATATGATTTGCAAATATTTTCTCCCATTTTGTAGTTGCCTTTAATTCTGTTGATTGTATTATTTGATGCACAGAAGTTTTAGTTTTTAAAAAAATTTTTATTAGAGTATAGTTGATTTACAATGTGGTGTTACTTTCTGCTGTATAGCACAGAAGTTTTAGTTTTTGATGTAGTCCAATGTATCTGATTTTTTATGTGTATGCTTTTGGTGTCATATTCAAGAAATCATTGCCAAATCCAATGTCATGAAGCTTTCCCCTGTGTTTCCTTCTAAGAGTTTTATAGTTTTAGCTCCTACATTTAGGTTTCTGATCTATTTTGAATTAACTTTTGTATATGGTGTAAGATAAGGATCCAACTTCATTCTTTTGCATGTGGATATCCATTTTTCCAATACTATGTGTTGAAAAGACCCTCCTTTCCCCCATTTAATGGTCTTGGAACCCTTTTCAAATATCACTGGACCATGTATATGAAGGTTTATTTCTGAGCTGTCTATTTTATTCCATTGGTCTACATATCTGTCTTTATGATGTAGCTTTGTAAGACGTTTGAAATTAGGAAGTGTGAGATGTCCAACTGCATTCTTCTTTTTCAAGATTGTTTTGGCTATTCAGGGTCCTTGAGATTCTATATGAATTTTAGGAAGGATTTTTTTATTTCTGCAAAATATGCCATTGGGATTTTGATAGGGATTGCATTGAATGTGTTGGTCACTTTGTATGGTATTAACATTTAAACAATATTAAGTCTTCCAATTCAGGAACATGGGATATCTTTCTATTTATTAGTGTCTAATTTCTTTTAGGAATGTTTCTTAGTTTTCAGTGTACAATTCTTTCACCTCCTTGGTTAAGTTTATTCCTAAGTATTTTATACCTTTAATGTTATTATAAATGGAATTATTTTCTTAATTTCCTTTTCAGATTGTTCATTGTTAGTGTATAATGCAATTGATTGTTGTGTGTTGATTTTTCCTCCAGATTTATTGAGATATAATTAACATACAGCAATACATAAGTTTAAGGTTTACCTAAATGTAATGATTTGACTTGTATACATCATGAAAAGATTACCATGATAGGTTTAGTGGACATCCATCATTTCATATACATACAACATTAAATAAATTAAAAAATTTTTCCTTGTGAGGAGAACTCTTAAGATTTACTCTCTTAACAACTTTCACATATAATGTACAGCAGTGTTAATTAAATTTATCATGTTGTACATATTACATCCCTAGTAATTATTTATCTTATAACTGGAAGTTTGTGCCTTTTGACTACCTTCATCTAATTCCTTCTCCCCCACCCCCCACTTCTGGTAGCCACAAATCTGATTTCTTTTTCTATGAATTTGTTTGTTTATTTGTTTTTGAAGTGTAATTGGCCTACAACACTATGTTAGCTCCTGGTACACAACATGGTGATTCAACATTTCTATACATTTCAAAATGATCACCATGATGAGTCTAGTTGTCATCTGTCATCATAGAAAGATATTACATAATTATTGACTATATTCCCCACACTGTACACTTCACACCTGTGACATTAATTTTGTAACTGAAGGTTGGTACCTCTTAATCTCTCTCACCTATTTCTTTTCCCCCCAACACCTTCCCCTCTGGCAACCACTTGTTTGTTCTCTATATCTGTGACTCTGTTTCTGTTCAGTTATGTTTGTTTATTTGTTTTGTTTCTCAGATTCTACATATAAGTGAAATCGTACAGTATTTGTCTTTGTCTGACTTACTTCCCTTAGCTTAATATCCTCTAGGTCCATCCATGTTGTCACAAATGGCAAAATTTCATTTTTTAATGAGTAATATTCCATTGTAAATATATGCAATATTTTCTTTATCTCTTCATCTATTGATGGACACTTCAGTTGCTTTCATATCTTGGCATTGTAAATAATGCTGCAATGAACATAGGGTGCATATATCTTTTCTTATTAGTGTTTTTGTTTTCTTCAGGTAAATACCTAGAAGTGGAGTTGCTGGATCATATGGTAGTTCTACTTTTAATGTTTTGAGGAATCTCCATACGGTTTTCCATAGCAGCTTCACCGATTTACATTCACAGCAATGGTGCACAAGGGTTCCCTTTTCTCCACATCCTCCCAACACTTGTTATTTGTTGTCTTTTTTTTAAAATATAAATTTGTTTATTTATTTTTTATTTATCTATTTTTGGCTGCATTGGGTCTCTGTTGCTGCACGTGGGCTTTCTCTAGTTGCAGTGAGCGGGGTGGGGGGGGGTTACTCTTTGTTGAGGTGCACTGGCTTCTCATTGCGGTGGCTTCTCTTGTTGTGGAGCATGGGCTCTAGGCATGCGGACTTCAGTAGTTGTGGCACGTGGGGTCAGTAGTTGTGGCTCGCAGGCTCTAGAAACAGGCTCAGTAGTTGTGGTGTATGGGCTTAGTTGCTCTGCAGCATGTGGGATCTTCCCGGACCAGGATTCAAACCCGTGTCCCCTCCATTGGCAGGCAGATTCTTAACCACTGTGCCACCAGGGAAGTCCCTGTTGTCTTTTTAATAATGGCCATTTGGATAGGTGTGAGGTGATATCTCATTGTGGTGGTTGGTTTGCATTTCCCTGATAATTAGAGATATTGAGCATCTTTTCATGTGCCCGTTGGCTATCTGTATGTTTTCTCTGGAAAAATGTCTGTTTAGGTCCTCTGTCCTTATTTTAATGGGGCTTTTTTTTTGAAGTTGAGTTGAATGAATTCTCTGTATATTTTGGATATTAATCCCTTATCAGATATATCATTTACAAATATCGTCTCCTATTCAATAGGCAACCTTTTCATTTTGTTGATAGTTTCCCTCACTGCACAAAAGCTTTTTAGTGTGATGTAGTAACTTTTTTTTTGTTTGTTTTTGTTTCCCTTGCTTGAGGATACATATCCAAAAATATATTGCTAAGACTGATGTCAAAGAGTGTACTGCCTATGTTTTTTGCTAGAATTTTTATGGTATCAGGTCTTACAATAAGTCTTTAATCTATTTTGAGTTTATTTTTGTATGTAGTGTTAGAAAGTAGTCCAGTTTGTGGTTGTTTTGCATGTAGCTATCCAGTTTTCCCAACACCATTGTTGAAGAGGCTGTCACTTCACCATTGTCTATTCTTGCCTCCTTTGTCATAGATTAATTGCCTATATAAGTGTGGGTTCATTTCTTGGCTCTCTATTCAGTTCTATTGATCTATGTGTCTGTTTTTGTGCCAGTACCATACTGTTTTGATTACTGTGGCTTTCTAATATAGTTTGAAATTACGAAGTGTGATACCCCCTGTTTTGTTCTTCTTTCTTAAGATGATTTTGGCTATTTGTGGTCTTTTGTGGTTCCATACAAATTTTAGAATTATTTGGTCTAGTTCTTAAAAGAAAATGCTATTAGTATTTTGATGGGATTGCATTGAATGTGATTATTGCCTTGGGTAGTATGGTCATTAGCAATAGTAATTCTTCGAATCCACAAGCATGGTATATCCTTCCATTGTTTGTGTTATCTTCAATTTCTTTCATCAGTGTCTTAGTTTTCTGATTACAGGTCTCTAACCTCCTAGTTATTTTGTTTACAGGTATTTTATTCTTTTTGATGCAATTGGGAATGAGATTGCTTTTCTAAAAAATTTATTTATTTATTTATTTATTTTGCCTGCTTTGGGTCTCTGTTGCTGCGTGCGGGTTTTCTTTAGTTGCAACCAGCAGGGGCTACTCTTCGTTGTGGTGTGCGGGCTTCTCATTGCAGTGGCTTCTCTTGTTGTGGAGCAGGGGCTCTAGGTGCTCGAGCTTCAGTAGTTGTGGCTCATGGGCTCTAGAGTACAGGTTTAGTAGTTGTGGCTCAGGGCTTAGTTACGCTGCGACATGTGGGATCTTCCTGGACCAGGGCTCAAACCCATGTCCCATGCATTGGCAGGTGGATTCTTAATCACCGTGCCACCAGGGAAGTCCCTGGCATTGTTTATTTAATTTCATTTTCTGATGGTTCATTGTTACAGTATAGAAATGCAACAGGTTTCTGTATATTAATTTTGCATCCTACAACTTTGCTGAATTCATTGATGAGTTCTAGTAGTTTTCTGGTGGTGTCTTTAGGATTTTCTATGCATAGTGTATGTCATCTGCAAATGGTGAGTTTTACTTCCTCCTTTCCAACTTAGATTCCTTTTATTTATTTTTCTTGCCTTATTGCTCTGCCCAGGATTGCTAATTCTATGTTGAATAAAAATGACAACATTGAGCATTCTTGTCTTCTTCCTGATCTTAGAGAAAATGCTTTCAGCTTTTCACCATTGAGTATGATGTTAGCTGTAAGCTTGTCATATATGGCTTTTATTATGTAGAGGTATGTTCCTTTTATACTCACTTTGTTGAGAGTTTTTGGTCATAAATAGATTTTAATTTTGTCAAATGCTTTTTCTGCATCTATTAAGATGATCATACAATTTTTATTCTTCAACTTGTTAATGTGCTGTATCACATTGACAGATTTGTGGATATTGAAGTCTTCTTGCATTCCTGGGATAAATTCCACATGACCATGGTGTATGATCCTTTTAATGTATTGCTGAATTCAGTTTGCTAATATTTTGTTGGAAATTTTTGCATCTATGTTCATCAGTGATATTGGCCTGTAATTTTCTTTTTTTGTTGATATCTTTGTCTTATTTGGTATCAGGATGATGCTGGCCTCATAGAATGAGTTCAGAAGTGTTGCTTCCTCTGTAATTTTTTGGAATAGTTTGAGAAGGATAGGTGTTAACTCATCTGTGGATGTTTGGTAGAATTCACCTGTGAATCCACCTTGTCCTGGACTTTTGTTTGTTGGGAGTTTTTAAAATTAATGATTCAATTCATTACTGGTATTGGTCTGTTCGTATTTTTCTATTTCTTTCTGGTTCAGTCTTGGGAGGTTGAACATTTCTAGGAATTTGTCCATTTCTTTTAGGTTGTCCATTTTATTTGCATATTTGTAGTAATTTCTTATAATCCTGTGTATTTTTGTGGTATCATTTGTAACTTCTCCTTTTTCATTTCTGATTTTATTGATTTAGGTCCTCTCTCTTTTTTTCTTGATGTGTCTGGCTAAAGGTTTATCAATTTTGCTTATCTTTTCAAAGAATCTGCTCTTAATTTCATTGATCTTTTCTATTAATTTTTGTGTCTATTTCATTTATTTCTGCTTTTATCTTTATGATTTCTTCCCTTCTACTAACTTAGAGTTTGTTTGTTCTTCTTTTTCAGTTTCTTTAGGTGTAAGGTTAGGTTGTTTATTTGATTCTTGTTTCCTGAAGTAGGTGTATATTGCTATAAATTTCCTTCTTAGAACTGCTTTTGCTGCATCGCATAGATTTTGGATTGTTGCGTTTTCATTTTCATTTCTCTCCAGGTATTTTAAAATTTCCTCTTTGATTCCTTCAGTGATCCACTGGTTGTTTAGTTGCATATTGTTTAACCTCCATGTGTTTGTGCACTTTTTTTTGCAGTTTTGTTTCCCTTGTAGTGGATTTCTGGTCATAGAATTTTGGTCAGAAAAGATGCTTGATATGATTTCAATTTTCTTAAATTTGCTGAGATGTTTTGTAGCCTAGCATGTGATCTATCCTGGAGAATGTTCCATGTGCACTTGAAAACAATGTGTTCTGCTTTTGAATGGAAGTTCTGTGTAGCTCTATTAAGTCCATCTGGTCTAATTTGACATCAAAGGCCAGTGTTTCCTTATTAATTTTCTGTCTGGATGATCTGTCTATTGATGTAAGTGGGGTGTTAAAGTCCCCTACTATTATTGTGTTACTGTCAGTTTCTCCCTTTGTGTCTGTTAATATTTGCTTTATGTATTCAGGTGCTCATATGGTGCATCTTTATTTACAATTGTTATTTATTTTTCTTGGATTAATCCCTTGATCATTATGTAATTTCATTCTGTGTTTCTTATTACAGTCTTTGTTTTAAAGTATTTTGTCTGAAATAAGTATTGCTATCCCGATTTTCTTTTGATTTTTATTTGCATGGAATACCTTTTTCCATCTCCTCACTTTCAGACTGTGTCTTTTGATTTGAAGTGAGTATTTTGTAGGCAACACATATATGTGTCATATTTTTGTATCTATTCAGCCACTCTAAGTCTTTTGATTGGAGCATTTAGTTCATTTATATTTAAAGTCATAATTGATATTTATGTACTTATTGCCATTTTGTTCATTGTTTTGTGGTTCTTTTTTGTTCCTTTCTTCTCCTTTTGCTCTCTTCCCTTGTGACTTGATGTCTGTCTTTATTATTGTGTTTGGATTCCTTTATCTATTTTTGTGTATCTATTATATATTTTTGATTTGTGGCTAACATGAGGTTTGTATATAGCAATCTCTCTGTATATGTGAATACTTAAAGTTGTTGATCTCTTAAGTTTGAAAGAATTTTAACAACCCTGTGTTTTTACCCACCTCCCATGTTTACTCTTTGTTACATTATATTTTACATCCTTTTGTGTATCCCTTAACTACTTATTGTGTATATAGATGATTTTACTACTTTTGTCTTTTAACCTTCCTGCTAGCTTTATATGTGGTTGATCTACTACCTTTACTGTATATTTTCCTTTACCAAAGAGATTATTCCTTTCATGATTTGCATATTTCTAGATGTGGTCTTTTCCTTTCTGCTTAGAGAAATCCCTTTAACATTTCTTATAAAGCTAGTTCTGTGGTGCTGAACTCTTTTAGCTTTTGCTTCTCTGTAAAATTTTTGATCTCTCCTTCAAATCTGAAGGAAAGCCTTGCTGGGTAGAAATTTCTTGTGTAGGTTTTTCCCTTTCATCATTTAAAACATATCAGATCATTCCATTCTGGCCTGCAGATTTTCTGCTGAAAAGTCAGCTGATATCCTTATGAGAGTTCTCTTGTATATAAATTGTTGCTTTTCTTGTGCTGCTTTTAATAACTATTCTCTCTTTATCTTAAATTTTTGCCATTTTAAGTACAATGTGTCTTGGTGTGGTCCTCTTTGGGTTGACCCCGTTGGGACTGTCTGTGTTTCCTATACCTAAATGTCTGCTTCCTTTCCCAAGTTAGGGAAGTTTTCAGCTATTATCACTTCAATATATCCTCTGCCCCATTCTGTCTCTTATCTTTCTGAGACCCCCTATAATTCAAACGTTAGTACGCTTGATGTTGCTAGTCAAAAGGCACAAATTTCCAGTTATAAGATAAATAAATCCTAGGGATGTAATATGGACATGATAAATTTAATTAACACCACTGTACATTATGTATGAAAGTTGTTAAGAGAGTAAATCCTAAGAGTTCTCATCACAAGAAAAAAGTTTTTTTTCTATTTCTTTTGTTTTGTATCTGTATGAAATGATGGATGTTCAGTAAACCTACCATGGTAATCTTTTCATGATGTATATAAGTCAAATCATTACATTTAAGTACACCTTAAACTTATATATTGCTGTATGTCAACTACATCTCAATAAAACTGGATGAAAAAAACCTGATGTGGAACATGTCAGTGGATCCATACATACTCAAATCAGATCTTTCATAGTATGCTAAAGTTTTTATAAATAAATATGTAATTATCTACTACACATATGTTTATGATGCTATCATTAAAATTTTTTTTGTGCTTTATGATGATGATGATATGATGATGTTTGGTTAAATACCAAGACTGGATATATGATATCAACAGGATTCTACTGTGCTTCTTATCATGTATTTTAATGCTTATAATAAAAAACAACCATACAAGCAAAAAAAAAAAAAATGATATCTCTTCATATTCTTCTGGCTCACATGGTTTCTGATGAGAAGTCTATGAATGTCATTATTTTTCTTTCTCTGTATGTAATATGTATTTTTCTCTGTCTGCTTTTAAGATTTTTCTCCTTATCCCTGCCCTCAGAAGTTTAATTATCCTGTGCTTTGGTGTGATTTTTTATATATTTATTCTTCTTGGGCTTTTTTGAATTTCTTGGATCTGTGGGTTTATCATTTTCATCAACCGTAGAAATATTTTGCCTATTATTTCCTCAAATAGTTTTTCTGTCTTTCTCACTTGCTTCTCTATTTCTAAGACTTAAATTATACAAATTTCAGACTGCTTGGTATTTTTTATTGACTACTTGCTGTGCTCTTTTTCGCTTTTGCCTTCCATTCTTCCTTTTGGTTGTTTTTCCTGTAGTATCTAATGTGCTGTTAATCTGATCCAGTGAAATTTACATTTCAGCTATTGTATTTTTTGTCTGTAGAAGTTCTAGATGGGTCTTTTTATGCTTTCCATTTGTTTCCTCGCTATGTTCATGTTCACATATGGAAAAGTTTATAGTAGCTATCCTGGCATTCTTTTTGGCTAATTATGTCAATTCTATAATTTCTGGGTCAATTTCTAATGATTAAAGTTTCTCTTGGTTATAGGTTATATTTTCTTGCTTCTCTATATGCTTTGCAATTTTGGATTAGATGCCAGACCTCATGAATTTTGTGCTGTTCACTGCTGGATTTTGTTATATTTCTTTAGAAAGTGTTAGACTTTCCTCTATCACATGGTTATTTGCAGTTAGCTCAAACCTTCTAAGGTTTACTTTTATGTTTTTATGAGGGTGGGTTTAGAGCAGCCTTTAGTATAGGGTTAGTTAGCCTCACTACAAAGGTGATACCTTGCTGAGTACTCTTTCTGATGCCCCATGTATTGTGAGATTGCCCCATTCTCACTGGTGATAATATGAATTATTCCTAACCCAATGTGAGCTCCAAAATTATTTGGTCTATTTATTTCCTTGCAGAGTTTCAGGTCGGGCATGTGTGGATTACTATTCAGCCAAAAATTTGAGAATCCCCATCTATATATTTCTGGTGCTCTCTCTGTGTAATTACCCTCTTTCCACAGTTCTTTCATGTAAATTCAAGCTACCTCCGTCTCCCTGAGCTCCTGTCTCACACTCCTCATCTCAGAGAGAATGTGTGCTCTGTTTGGATTTCCCTTCTCTGCTCTGTGGCCTAGAAACTGCCTCCAGGCAATGATCTGAGACAATTATAGGGTTCACTCCATTTGTTTCTCTTTTCTCAAGGATCACTGCCCCCTGCTGCTTGTTGTCCAATGTCTGAAAACCATAGTTTCATATACTTGGTCCAACTTTCTAGTTGTTTTAGATTGGAGGGTAAATCTAGACCCTGTTATTACATCCTGGCTGAAAGTGGAAGTTTTCATCCAAACTTTTAGGACAATATTTTATTGCTTTTTTTGGGGGGGAGGCGGTTGTGTAAAATACTTATACTTTCTCCTTTAAGCTAAATTCTACATGTCTTTTAAAACATTTGAATAAGAAAACCCCAGAAATATTGGAGCCAATATTATAAATTTCAATCTTTCTATTGATTTTCTCTTATTTCTGTTACTATATTAAAGTTTTTCAAGACGTTTTAATTATTCTCTGTTCCTTTTTATAGTAACTTATTTTTGTCTATTCTTATGTCATGAATATAATCACATCCTACATATAATTCTATGACTTGCTTTTTAATATTTTATTCTTGAAAACAATTCATGTTGAGACATGTCTGTGTTTTTGTTTACTTAGTTTTCCATATTACGTATCACTGATACTATATAAACACTCCAAAAAATTGCAAAATCCATTCCAAGTAGCTGTCCTTTGGTCATATTCCTCCCTCCTGTGTAGGATCCTCTGCTTCTTATATGTTGTGCATTCCTTTTCTTGGTTTGCTTCCACTTTCTGATAGATACATTCCCCTGTTACTTCCTAAGAAAGGGAGCATGGAAAATAGATTTTTTGAAACCGTGTTTTCTACAATTATCTTTATTCTACTATTTATTGCACACTTGATTGATAATTTGTATAGATACTAGACTGAAATAATTTTCCCTCTGATTTGTGAAGACAATGTTCTGTTTCATTCAAGCTCCCTGTGGAACTGACTCTAGATAGATTATCTATTCCCCCCTCCATGTAGCCTTTTGAGAGCATTTTTTTTTAGCCTTGATCCTCTAAGATTTCAAAATTTATGTGCATTAGTATTGTTTTTGATAACTTTACTAGGCACAGGTTGTAACTTTGTAATCTGGAAACTTCTATCCTTTATTTTGGGGAATATTGAAATATTATTTTTTAAAAATAGCTTTATCCCCTCTGCTTTTCTGTTCTCTCTCTTTGGATATTTTCTTGTTGAACCTCCTGGACTGATCTTACCTCTCCTTTTTTTTTTTTTTTTAAATTTCTTTGTCTTTTTGTTCTATTTTTTGGGACAAGTCCTCAACTTTATCTTTCTATCTTTCTGTTGATTTTCTCTTATTTCGTTACTATATTAAATATTTTCAAGACGTTTTAATTATTCTCTTTTCCTTTTTATAGCAACCTACTTTTGTCTAGTCTTATGTCATGAATATAATCTCCTCTTATTTCTCTGAGAATATTACAGTTCAAAAAAATTGCTCCTCCTCTATTTGTTGTCTCCATTTTCCTTTTTTTCTGATTCATTTGGTCTCCTTTTTCATCCTGGAGGAATTCTTCAAAGGTCTTGATACCCTTGGTTGACCCTTCCTATTTAAGAGTGAGACACTGAGGAGGGATTGGTTGTGGGTGGTGCTTGTTGACTGGTGTGCATCACTGTGGGGTGGTCAAGCAAGGACCCTGCTGTTTCATTTTGAAACTCACAAATGTCAGTATCTGTAGTTCTGTTCTTCTGGGCAGTTTCCCCAAAGAAGAATCCACCAACTTCCTGTCTGGAATATATTCACTTAGGATTATAGCTTGGAGCAAAGCAAGGAAAGGAGGCTGGGAATCTCACTTTCACCAAATCCTGATTTTAATTAGGCATCTGTCCTCCACTCTTTTGTTGGCATAGTCCCCTTGAGTATGGAGCTCCTTTGGCTTAGTTTTACCACAGAATGAATCATCCATTTCATCCTGGGGTGGGGAAGAGTTGTTGCTTGGGTCTGTAATGGGGTGGGGGTGTGGGGACGAGTACTTGGAGATCTTCTTTTTCACTTCCATTTAGTCCATCTTTTTCAGTCCCAAGCCCTACTGCTGCCTTCCATAGCTCCTAGTGTTACAGAACAGGGAGAATTTCCAGTGTTCAGCATCACAGTTTGACATTGGCATCCTCCTCTGCATGCACTTGGTATTCAACTTTCTCAGGGCTGTTAATACATTTTCCTTTTCTATATCATCCATCATTTGGTGCCATCTCTCATCTTCTATTCTCTTTGTCCTTGTGGGTTTATAGCATTTTAAATTCTTTATTCTTATTTTATTGGGATATTGGGAAGGAGAAGAGATAAATTTATGTGTTCAAACAACCTTATTTAACTGATAGTTGGCATATCTGTTTCTACCTTTTAATTTTCGAACTTTTTTTTCATTACCTATGCTACATGAAAAAGCAGCTCATTTTAACCACCATCTAAGCTTCCATTTTTAGGTGGGAGCACAGTCCCACTTCTGGGCTTCATGCAGGGGGAGAGGCTCCAGTCCTTTGCCACCTTTTAGGCACATTTAGTTCATATTATTTTATAGCATTAAAATCCCAGCACCCACTGATCATTTCTTGTCCTGTTGCCCTGAGGATACAGTGGGTCTCATGACTCTAGCCCAGCAGTCCCCAACCTTTTGGACACCAGGGACCAGTTTCGTGGAAAACAATTTTTCCACGGATGGGGGGGTGGTGGTTCAGGCGGTAATGTGAGCGATGGGGAGTGATGGGGAGCGATGGGGAGAGGCAGATGAAGCTTTGCTCACTCTCCCGCCGCTCACCTCCTGCTGCGCGGCCCAGTTCCTGACAGGCCGCGGACTGGTACCAGTCCACGGCCTGGGGGTTGGGGATCCCTGCTCTAGCCCACGGTAGTTTCTACTCTGTTTTCATAGATACTTTTAATCTTTAAAATGTCAATTTTAATCGTTTTTTGAAACACACACATGTACACACATTTCCCTCCTAAGTTTGGAGTATATAGGGAAGTTCTCTTAAAATACCTCTATCTTGATCACAAGCCCTTCCTGTGCAACTTTGACATGAATTCCCATACTTGTTGTGATTTATTGTAATCTTCCATCCTTCCATCTTAATTGCAAGTACTTTTGCTGTAGTTTCCCAATTTCCAGACCCAGTGGACTCGCTTTAGTTCTTTTTTTTAAAAATTTTATTTATTTATTTTGGCTGCGTCGGGTCTTAGTTGCACATGGGATCTTTTGTTGCAACATGCAGGCTCGTCATTGTGGTGCACAGGCTTCTCTCTAGTTGTGACACTCAGGCTCATTAGTTGTGATGCATGGGCTTTCTAGTTGTGGCAGGCTCAGTAGTTGTGGTGTGGGCTCTCTAGTTGTGTTGCGCAGGCTCCAGAGCACATGGACTCTGTAGTTGTGGCACATGGGCTCCAGAGTGCACGGGCTCTGTAGTTGCAGTGCATGGGCTTAGCTACCCTGCAGCATGTGGGATCTTAGTTCCCCGACCAGGGATTGAACTGGCGTCCCCTGCATTGTAAGACAGATTCTTAACCACTGGACCACCAGGGAAGTCCTACTCTCTTTAGTTCTTATCTTAATTTCCTTGTTGCACTTAACATTCAGTTTGCAACCTCCTTGAAACTATTATTTTGGCCTCTGTGTGCCGTTTTCCTACTGTCATCTGTGTATCTCTGGCCAATCCTCCTGTGACTCATTTGGGACTCCCCTTTCTCCATCTGCCACTGGAATATTGGCGCTCCTCCAGGTTTCAACCTCAACCCTATGCATTCCTCACTGTACATGCCTGTCCTGGTTGATCTCATCTGCACTTGTTGTTTTAGTTATTAATCATATACTGATGGGGATGAAATCTCAATCTCTAGCTCAGACCTCTCCCTCAGATTTCAACTCATAGATGCCTCTACCTGAAAGGCCCACAGTCAACTCAAATCAAGATGCCCAAGGATAAATATATCATTCTCCTTCCTAACCTTGTTTCTGTTCTTGAATTTTCTATTTCAATTGATGACACCAACATTTACCTGTTCACCCAAGCTAGAAACCTGGAGGACATCCTTGAATCCTCTTTCTTCTTACCTTACTTATTCTAGTTATGTCTTTGGCTACCAAAGAACAGAGATATAGTCAATCTTGAGTAATGGGAGCTTATTTGGCCAGAAATGGAGGTGGGCTCTAATGGCAATGAGTCAGGCCTCATAAAAAGTGCGCATGGACCCAAGGCAGGTCTAGAAACCTCAGAACCTGCAGTTTATAGAACTTCCTGGCCAATGTGATTCCAACATCTCTCCTGTACTTACCTCTGCAGGTTAATTTCCTTATTCATTTCCTCCATCCTGTATCTTTTCTCTCCATCCTAGATTATTTTTGTAACTTTGGCTTGCCATGATCTCTTATGGTTCTAACCCTACTTCCTCCTTCATGTAGCCTATACTTGATCTCATTTGGGCCTTTGGTCCTACTGTTCACAGCCTGATTTTCTCTGTGTTTGATGTTTTGGATTCCTGGGATCAGGAATCAGATTGGCCCAGATGGTCTTCTCACACTGGGCTACATTGCAGGGTCCTTGTCAGCCTATTGAAAGGTTTCCCTTACCTCAGGTGCTCATCCCACTCCAAGCACCTGTAAAAGGAAGAGCAGGTTAGTGTGATATGAACTATGACCACTTAAGTCCATCCCCCAAATGATGTGTTACCCTTCATAGGGGAAGCTGGCTTAGAAGACACTGATTGACATGGATAGTATATTCCTTATTCAATATATCATCAAGTCCATCAAATTTATCTTCTAAACAGTTTTCAAACCTGTGTCCTTCTCTCCATTCTAAATCTCAATGTTTTCATTTAATTCCTTGTCTTCTTTCACCTGCCCTATGGCAACAACTGGGTGCTCTTTGTCCTCCTCCTCCTTCTTCCCTAACTGGTGATAATGTTGATTGTAAGTGATGAGCAATGGCATCTGTTACCTATCATCAGGAATAGACATCTGAGCAATTTCTTCGTATCAGAAAAGCCAAGGAAACACAACACAGTCAAGCACTGGATAGAACAATGCTTTATTCCCATAGAGAAGAAACAGCAACATCAGGTCCAGTTGTGAGCATCAGTCTCCAATGGCCAGCAGGCCCCTCTCAGCAGCCAGTGCAGCACAACTGGCCTGCATGCACCCTTCTTGTGCTGCAGCAGAAGGACCCTGTCCCCTCCCCACAAGGGGATGTAGCAGTGGGGTTGGCCAGGTGCCATATGACACACATACTCAAGCAGAACAAAGGAACAGATGTTGAGTCTGAAACAGGGAAAGATAATCCCACACAAGGTGAGAAGTTCAGAACAAGTTGTGAGGGCTCTTTATTTCAGTAAGGAAGTGCTCCAGGCCCACGGCCCATTCTCAGGGGGCTGAGCAGGGGGGTCAAAAGTGAGTACACATGAGACTGCCTTTCCCAACATTAAGTGTATTCAAAATATCTCTGTATTCATTGCACACTTCTTGTTCTTAACTAAATTAGTAGATGAATTCAACTTTTTATTTGTTCCTTAAAAGAAATCCAGAGACACTAACCAAATTAAGTTGTTTTTTCCTTCCACATGATTAATTTTTCCTCCCTGAGGGTCAGTGCTTCATCAACCCTGTCTTGGATGATTGTAAAAGCCTCCTAATTGTCTGCGGGGCCTCAGTCTCATCCCAAATCCAATCCATCTTCTAGATTTATTTCTTTAAAACATATATCTGATTGTTTCCCCTCTCCTACTGAAAAATCCAAGGTCCCTTTCAGGCCTATCTTCTATCACTTCGTCCCTGCCACACCCTTCCCCTTCATAGGGGAAGCTGGCTTAGAAGACACTGATTGACTTGGATAGTATATTCCTTATTCAATATATCATCAAGTCCATCAAATTTATCTTCTAAACAGTTTGCAAACCTGTGTCCTTCTCTCCATTCTAAATCTCAATGTTTTCATTTAATTCCTTGTCTTCTTTCACCTGCCCTATGGCAACAACTGGGTGCTGTTTGTCCTCCTCCTCCTTCTTCCCTAACTGGTGATAATGTTGCTCTATTTTCCCCTGTAGACTCCCTGTGAGGTTTCCCTATTCACACTCTCCACAATGGGCAACGGGCTGGGGCTGTCGTCTGGAGTATGACTTGACATTCTTACTCTGCTCATGGAGAAGACCATAGTAATTTAGGTTTTGGTGCCAACATCTGTCTGTCCATGTGATACAATCTCATTATTTGAAATGTAAAAGAATCAGTTATTTAATGTGGTGTTTTTCTTACTGCCGCCAAGCTATTGATTTAGCTGACAGAATGCTGAGTCCAAGCTCCGAGCCACTAGGACACATTACCTCTGGGGCAGGATTGCATTCTATTCATTTTGATCTAGTCCCCTCCCCTGCACCCCTCTACCCCAGGGGACCTAGCCCTGTGCTATACTTGTGGGCACAGCAGCAACAGTCTTTTCTCCAGAGTCCTTGGTTACCAGCTATCTGGGAAAGGAGTTAACAGAATACCCCAAATAAAAATTCTTAACGTAAATTTATTTTTTAAGTCCATGTTTAGATCTTTGTCTAAAGGATTAATTTGAGGGTGATCTGAGGGCAGATAGGGTGGCACTTAAATACGCAGTTGGGACTTATGCCACCTGGTGGGTGGTCGGGGTGGTGCGTGTGTGGGGTGTATGGGGTCAGTGACTTGAGTCCAATGGCTTCTCATTAGGATCAGGCTGATTCCTCCCTGGCAGGCCAATTAGATTTTTTAAAAAATTGAGGTACAATAAACTGCACATATTTAAAGTATACAATTTGGAAGTTTGACATTATATATATATATATATATATATATATATATATATATATATATATATGCACCTGTGAAGCCATCACCACAATCAAGATAATGAACATATTTATCACCCCCCAAGTTTGATGCCCCTTTGTAATCCCTTCCAATTGCCCTCCTTAACCTCCCTATTCTCTCCCCAGGCAACCAATGATCTGCTTTTTGTTCACTATAGATCAGCCTACATTCTCTAGAATTTCATATAAATGGGATACTATAGTATGCAGTCTTTTTTGCAGGGGTGGGGGACTGGCTCCTTCCATTCAATATAACCATTTTGAGGTTCATCCATGTTGTTGTTTCTTTTTTGTTGCTGAGGAGCAGTACACTGTGTGTACCCCAATTCATTTAATCATTCACTTTTTGATGGACATTTAGGTCGTTTGCAGGTTTGGGCCATTGCAAGTAAAGCTGTTATGTACATTCATGCATAACTTTTTGTACTTTCATTTTCATTTTTCTTCGGTAAATATCTAGGAGTGAAATGGCTGGTGTATGAATACATATATGCTTAACTTTTGCATTCTCATCAGCAGCATGTGTGAATTCCAGGTGCTCCATATCCCCACCACACTTGGTACGGTCAGTCTTTTTGATTTTAGCCATTCTAATAGGTATATAGTGAGCCTTTTAGATTTTGAACTTAAAAAATTTCAGGTTCCCGGGTTCCATTCCAGGCCTAGTAACTCATAACTTTGAGGAGGGGACTTGGGGTGTTATATTTTTATTTTTTTAAAATTTATTTATTTATATATATTTTTAACATCTTTATTGGAGTAAAATTGCTTTACAATGGTGTGTTAGTTTCTGCTTTATAACAAAGTGAATCAGTTATACATATACATATTCCCATATACCCTCCCTCTTGCGTCTCCCTCCCACCCTCCCTATCCCACCCCTCTAGGTGGTCACAAAGCACCGAGCTGATCTCACTGTGCTATGCGGCTGCTTCCTACTAGCTATCTATTTTGCATTTGGTAGTGTATATATGTCCATGCCACTCTCTCACTTCGTCCCAGCTAACCATTCCCACTCCCCATGTCCTCAAGTCCATTCTCTTCATCTGTGTCTTTATTCCTGTCCTGCCCCTAGGTTTTTCAGAACGTTTTTTTTTTTTTTTCAGATTCCATATATGTGTTAGCATACGGTATTTGTTTTTCTCTTTCTGACTTACTTCATTCTGTATGACAGACTCTAGGTCCATCCACCTCACTACAAATAACTCAATTACGTTTCTTTTTATGGCTGAATAATATTCCATTGTATATATGTGACACATCTTCTTTATCCATTCATCTGTCGATGGACACTTAGGTTGCTTCCATGTACTGGCTATTGTAAATAGAGCTGCAGTGAACATTGTGGTACATGACCATCTTTGAATTATGGTTTTCTCAGGGTATATGCCCAGTAGTGGGATGGCTGAGTCATATGGTAGTTTGATTTTTAGTTTTTTAAGGAACCTCCATACTGTTCTCCATAGTGGCTGTATCAATTTACATTCCCACCAACAGTGCAAGAGGGTTCCCTTTTCTCCACACCCTCTCCAGCATTTATTGTTTGTAGATTTTTTGATGATGGCCATTCTGACTGGTGTGAGGTGATACCACATTGTAGTTTTGATTTGCATTTCTCTAATGATTAATGATGTTTGTTGGCAATCTGTATATCTTCTTTGGAGAAATGTCTATTTAGGTCTTCTGCCCATTTTTGGATTGGGTTGTTTGTTTTTTCGATATTGAGCTGCATGAGCTGCTTGTAAATCTTGGAGATTAATCCTTTGTCAGTTGTTTTATTTGCAAATATTTTCTCCCATTCTGAGGGTTGTCTTTTTGTCTTGTTTATGGTTTCCTTTGCTGTGCAAAAGCTATTAAGTTTCATTAGGTCCCATTTGTTTATTTTTGTTTTTACTTCCATTTCTCTAGGAGGTGGGTCAAAAAGGATCTTGCTGTGATTTATGTCATAGAGTGTTCTGCCTATGTTTTCCTCTAAGAGTTTGATAGTCTGGCCTTACATTTAGGTCTTTAATCCATTTTGAGTTTATTTTTGTGTATGGTGTTAGGGAGTGTTCTAATTTCATTCTTTTACATGTAGCTGTCCAGTTTTCTCAGCACCACTTATTGAAGAGGCTGTCTTTTCTCCACTGTATATTCTTGCCTCCTTTATCAAAAATAAGATGACCATATGTGTGTGGGCTTATCTCTGGGCTTTCTATCCTGTTCCATTGATCTGTATTTCTGTTTTTGTGCCAGTACCATACTGTCTTGATTACTGTAGCTTTGTAGTATAGTCTGAAGTCCGGGAGCCTGATTCCTCCAGCTCCGTTTTTGTTTCTCAAGATTGCTTTGGCTCTTGAGGGTCTTTTGTGTTTCCATACAAGTTGTGAAATTTTTTGTCCTAGTTCTGTGAAAAATGCCATTGGTAGTTTGATAGGGATTGCATTGAATCTGTAGATTGCTTTGGGTATTATAGTCATTTTCACAATGTTGATTCTTCCAGCCCAAGAACATGGTATATCTCTCAATCTGTTTGCATCATCTTTAATTTCTTTCATCAGTGTCCTATAATTTTCTGCATACAGGTCTTTTGTCTCCTTAGGTAGGTTTATTCCTAGGTATTTTATTCTTTTTGTTGCAATGTTAAATGGGAGTGTTTCCTTAATTTCTCTTTCAGATTTTTCATCATTAGTGTATAGGAATGCAAGAGATTTCTGTGCATTAATTTTGTATCCTGCTTCTTTACCAGATTCATTGATTAGCTCTAGTAGATTTCTGGTAGCATCTTTAGGATTCTCTATGTATAGTATCATGTCTTCTGCAAAGAGAAGAAGCTTTACTTCTTCTTTTCCGATTTGGATTCCTTTTATTTCTTTTTCTTCTCTGATTGATGCGGCTAAAACTTCCAAAACCATGTTGAATTATAGTGGTGAGAGTGGGCAACCTTGTCCTGTTCCTGATCTTAGTGGAAATGGTTTCAGTTTTTCACCATTGAGAACGATGTTGGCTGTGGGTTTGTCATATATGGCCTTTATTTTGTTGAGGTAAGTTCCCTCTATGCCCACTTTCTGGAGGGTTTTTATCATAAATGGGTGTTGAATTTTGTCAAAAGCTTTTTCTGCATCTATTGAGATGATCATTTGGTTTTTATCCTTCAATTTGTTAATATGGTGTATCACATTGATTGATTTGTGTATGTTGACGAACCCTTGCATTCCTGGGATAAACCCCACTTTATCATGGTGTATGATCCTTTTAATGTGCTGTTGGATTCTGTTTGCTAGTATTTTGTTGAGGATTTTTGTGTCTATGTTCATCAGTGATATTGGCCTGTAGTTTTCTTTCTTTGTGACATCTTTGTCTGGTTTTGGTATCAGGGTGATGGTGGCCTCATAGAATGAGTTTGGGAGTGTTCCTCTCTCTGCTATATTTTGGAAGAGTTTGAGAAGGACAGGTGTTAGCTCTTCTCTAAATGTTTGATAGAATTCACCTGTGAAGCCATCTGTTCCTGAGCTTTCGTTTGTTGGAAGATTTTTAATCACAGTTTCAATTTCAGTGCTTGTGATTGGTCTGTTTATATTTTCTATTTCTTCAGGTTCAGTCTCGGAAGATTGAGCTTTTCTAAGAATTTGTCCATTTCTTCCAGGTTGTCCGATTTATTGGCGTATAGTTGCTTGTAGTAACCTCTCATGATCCTTTGTATTTCTGCAGTGTCAGTTGTTACTTCTCCTTTTACACTTCTAATTCTGTTGATTTGAGTCTTCTCCCTTTTTTTCTTGATGAGTCTGGCTAATGGTTTATCAATTTTGTTTATCTTCTCAAAGAACCAGCTTTTAGTTTTATTCATCTTTGCTATTGTTTCCTTCATTTCTTTTTCATTTATTTCCGATCTGATCTTTGTGATTTCTTTCCTTCTGCTAACTTTTGGTTTTTTTTGTTCTTTTTTCTTTAAGTGCTTTAGGTGTAAGGTTAAGTTGTTCATTTGAGATGTTTCTTGTTTCTTAAGGTAGGCTTGTATTGCTATAAACTTCCCTCTTAGAACTGCTTTTGCTACATCCCATAGGTTTTAGGTCATCATGTTTTCATTGTCATTTGTTTCTAGGTATTTTTTGATTTCTTCTTTGATTTCTTCAGTGATCTCTTGGTTATTAAGTAGTGTATTGTTTAGCCTCCATGTGTTTGTATTTTTTACAGACTTTTTTCCTGTAATTGATATCTAGTGTCATAGCATTGTGGTCGGAAAAGATACTTGATATGATTTTAATTTTCTAACTTTACCGAGGCTTGATTTGTGACCCAAGATATGATCTATCCTGGAGAATGTTCCATGAGCACTTGAGAAGAATGTGTATTCTGTTGTTTTTGGATGGAATGTCCTATAAATATCAATTAAGTCCATCTTGTTTAATGTATCATTTAAAGCTTGTGTTTCCTTATTTATTTTCATTTTGGATGATCTGTCCATTGGTGAAAGTGGGGTGTTAAATTCCTGTACTATGATTGTGTTACTGTCGATTTCCCCTTTTATGGCTGTTAGCATTTGCCTTATGTATTGAGGTGCTCCTATGTTGGGTGCATAAATATTTACAATTGCTATATCTTCTTCTTGGATCGATCCCTTGATCATTATGTAGTGTCCTTCTTTGTCCCTTGTAATAGTCTTTATTTTAAAGTCTATTTTGTCTGATATGAGAATTGCTACTCTAGCTTTCTTTTGATTTCCATTTGCATGGAATATCTTTTTCCATCCCCTCTCTTTCAGTCTGTATGTGTCCCTAAGTCTGAAGTGGGTCTCTTGTAGACAGCGTATATATGGGTCTTGTTTTTGTATCCATTCAGCAAGCCTGTGTCTTTTGGTTGGAGCATTTAATCCATTTACATTTAAGGTAATTATCGATATGTATGTCCCTATTACCATTTTCTTAATTGTTCTGGGTTTGTTCTTGTAGGTCTTTACCTTGTCTTGTGTTTCCTGTCTAGAGAAGTTCCTTTAGCATTTGTTGTAAAGCTTGTTTGCTGGTGGTGAATTCTCTTAGCTTTTGCTTGTCTGTAAAGGTTTTTATTTCTCTGTCAAATCTGAATGTGATCCTTGTTGGGTAGAGTAATCTTGGTTGTAGGTTCTTCCCTTTCATCACTTTAAGTATGTCTTTCCACTCCCTTCTGGCTTGCAGAGTTTCTGTTGAAAGATCAGCTGTTAACCTTATGGGGATTCCCTTGTATGTTATTTGTTGTTTTTCTCTTGCTGCTTTTAATATTTTTTCCTTTATTTAATTTTTGATAGTTTGATTAATATGTTTCTTGGCATGTTTCTCCTTGGATTTATCCTGTATGGGACTCTCTGTGCTTCCTGGACTTGATTAATTATTTCCTTTCCCATATTAAGGAAGTTTTCAACTATAATCTCTTCAAATATTTTCTCAGTCCCTTTCTTTTTCTCTTGTTCTTCTGGGACCCCTATAATTCGAATGTTGGTGCATTTAATGTTGTCCCAGAGGTCTTTGAGACTCTCCTCAATTCTTTTCATTCTTTTTTCTTTATTGTGCTCTGTAGTAATTATTTCCACTATTTTATCTTCCAGGTCACTTATCCTTTCTTCTGCCTCAGTTATTGTGCTATTTATTCCTTCTAGAGAATTTTAAATTTCATTTATTGTGTTGTTCATCATTGTTTGTTTGCTCTTTAGTTCTTCTAGGTCTTTGTTAAGCGTTTCTTTTATTTTCTCCATTCTATTTCCAAATTTTGGATTATTTTTATTATCATTACTCTGAATTCTTTTTCAGGTATACTGCCTATTTCCTCTTCGTTTGTTTGGTCTGGTGGGTTTTTACCTTGCTCCTTCATCTGCTGTGTGTTTCTCTGTCTTCTCATTTTGCTTAACTTACTGTGTTTGTTTCTCCTTTTCACAGGCTGCAAGTTCTTAGTTCCTGTTGTTTTTGATGTCTGCCCCCAGTGGCTAAGGTTGGTTCAGGGGGTTGTGTAGGCTTCCTGGTGGAGGGGACTAGTGTCTGTGTTCTGGTGAATGAGGCTGGATCTTGTCTTTCTGGTGGGCAGGTCCACATTTTTGGGTGTTTGTTACCTTATTATTTTAGGCAGCCTCTCTGCTATTGGGTTGTGTTGTGTTCCCGTCTTGCTAGTTGTTTGGCATAGGGTGCCCAGCAGTGTAGCTTGCTGGTCGTTGAGTGGAGCTGGGTCTTGGTGTTCAGATGGAGAGCTCTGAGAGAGCTTTTGCCATTTGATATTATGTGGAGCTGGGAGGTCTCTGGTGGACCAATGTCCTGAACTTGACTCTCCCACCTCAGAGGCACAGGCCTGACACCTTGCCAGAGCACCAAGACCCTGTCAGCCACATGACTCAGAAGAAAAGGGAGGAAAAAAAAGAAAGAAAAAAAGAAAATAAAGTAAAATAAAGTTATTAAACTAAAAATAAAAATAATTAATAAAAATAAAAAAATTAAAAAGTAATAATAAAAGAAAAAGAAAGAAAGAATGAAAGAAAGAAGAGAGCAACCAAACCAAAAAATAAATCCACCAATGATAACAAGTGCTAAAAACTATACAAAAAAAAAAAGAAAAAGAAAGAAAAAAAGAAAAAAACCCCCAAAACGGACAGACAGAACCCTAGGACAAATGGTAAAAGCAAAGCTATACAGACAAAATCACACACAGAAGCATACACATACACACTCACAAAAAGAGAAAAAGGGAAAAAAAGAAATATATCATTGCTCCCAAAGTCCACTTCCTCAGTTTGGGATGATTCCTTGTCTATTCAGGTATGGCACAGATGCAGGGTACATCAAATTGATTGTGGAGATTTAATCCGCTGCTCCTGAGGCTGCTGGGAGAAATTTCCTTTCTCTTCTTTGTTCGCACAGCTCCTGGGGTTCAGCTTTGGATTTGGACCCACCTCTGCATGTAGGTCGCCTGAGGGCATCTGTTCTTCACTCAGACAGGACAGGGTTAAAGGAGCAGCTGATTCAGGGGCTCTGGCTCACTCAGGCCAGGGGGAGGGAGGGGTACGGATGCGGGGGGAGCCTGCGGCAGCAGAGGCCAGCGTGACGTTGCACCAGCCTGATGCGCGCTGTGCCTTCTCCCGGGGAAGTTGTACCTGGATCACGGGACCCTGGCAGTGGCGGGCTGCACAGGCTCCCGGGAGGGGAGGTGTGGAGAGTGACCTGTGCTTGCACACAGGCTTCTTGGTGGCGGCAGCAGCAGCCTTAGCATCTCATGCCCATCTCCGGGGTCCGCGCTGATAGCCGCGGCTTGCGCCCGTCTCTGGAGCTCCTTTAAGCAGCGCTCTTAATCCCCTCTCCTCACGCACCAGGAAACAAGAGGCAAGAAAAAGTCTCTTGCCTCTTCGGCAGCTCCAGACTTTTTCCTGGACTCCCTCCCGGCTAGCTGTGGCGCACTAGCCCCTTCAGGCTGTGTTCACGCAGCCAACCCCAGTCTTCTCCCTGCGATCCGACCGAAGCCCGAGCCTCAGCTCCCAGCACCCCCCTCGCCCCGGCGGGTGAGCAGACAAGCCTCTCGGGCTGGTGAGTGCTGGTCGGCACCGATCCTCTGTGCGGGAATCTCTCCACTTTGCCCTCCGCACCCCCGTTGCTGTGCTCTCCTCTGTCGCTCCGAAGCTTCCCCCTGGCTACCCCCTGTCTCCACCAGTGAAGGGGCTTCCTAGTGTGTGGAAACCTTTCCTCCTTCACAGCTCCCTCCCACTGGTGCAGGTCCCGTCCCTATTCTTTTTTCTCTGTTTTTTCTTTTTTCTTTTGCCCTACCCGGGTACGAGGGGAGTTTCTTGCCTTTGGGAGGTCTGAGATCTTCTGCCAGCGTTCAGTAGGTGTTCTGTAGGGGTTGTTCCACATGTAGATGTATTTCTGATGTATTTGTGGGGAGGAAGGTGATCTCCATGTCTCACTCTTCCGCCATCCTGAAGGTCTCCCCGTCAGTGGCCGGTGTGTTATGTTTTTAGAAAGAGAACCAGCTGATAGCCAGTTTGCAGAGCCATGGCTCTATACCACACTGCTCCAGCTCCTTTGAAGGGACTCAGACAGGACCCTGACATAAGTGGTACATGAAGTCAGGGAATGGAGTCAGAAACAACCTTTTCTTCAGGATGAAATGTGTCTAATTGGCTGAGCTTGTGTTGGATCAGTCATCACCTACCAGAGCTAAAGTGTCAGCTTAGAAAGCCCCCAATTAGAAGAGAAGAACCTTGATGTACCTCTTCTGGGTGATGTGCTCTTATGTTGTTGGAGCGAGTGATGCCATGCCAGGTGATGCAGTGAGGCTTAGTGGAACCAGCATCAGAATCTGAAGAAGTGTCAAGATGGTGCCATAGTTGTTGGTGGGAATCTAAGTGTGCAGCCACAGTGGAAACAGTATGAAGACCCCTCAAAAATTAGAATTAGAACTGCCATATGATCCAGCAATCCCACATCTGGGTATTTATCTGAAGGAAACAAAATCACTATCTCAAAAAGATATCTGCACTCCCACGTTCAACTGCAGCATTATTTACAACAGCTGAAACATGGAAATGACCTGTGTCCATCGATGGAAGTATGAGTAAAGAAAATGTGGTCTATACACAATAGAATATTATTGTTGAAACCTCAATTTCATCATTTGTGAATTGGGATTTTGAGGCTTTGATTAGATAATTTATGTGAAATGGTTTGCAAATGGAAATGTTCTCTCTAAATACTGTATAAGGGAAAATATAGCTTCCTTTACTAAGGTCTTGCTCTGTGCTAGGAATTAGGCATATATTACCTGTAATCCACACTAGGATGTTCTGAAATACTTATCATTAACCCCATTGTATAGATGAGGAAATTGAGATTCACAGAGATTTAGAACCTGTTCAAGGCCACACAGCAAGTAGGCAGTGGAGCTAGGAGTTTTGTATTAAGGGTATGTCTACACTGTCTCTTGGCTTGTTTTTTTTTTCTTTTTTAAAAATTGAAGTATATTTTTTTATAATTTACATATAATAAAATTCATTTATTCTAACTACACAATTAAATGACTTCAGTAAATGTGTAGAGTTATACATCCATTACCACAATTCAGTCTTAATATAAAAATTGAAATATAATTGACTTACAATATTATATTATTTTCAGGTGTACAACATAGTGATTTGATATTTTAATGCAATACTAAATAATCACTACAATAAGTCCAGTTTCCATTTGGCCTGGTTTCTAAATGACAATATACCTCTGAATTTTGGAGTCAGAGGATTACTTATGTTCTTCAAATATTGGTCAGAAACAAATTTTTCCACAAGATTACATATTTTAGACAATATCATCTAAAATGAAGGCCCACTGAAATATTTAGCAGAGTATGGAAACTCTATGTCAGATCTTTGCCTTCCTCCAACATTGAGTAGGAAATCCCAAAGCTGCTTCTGAGCCAGAAACACTTTCAGGCAGCTTGATATAGGAGGAATACTGGATCCAACATCACAGGACCAGTTTGTGTACCAGCTCTGTCATTGCCCTAACTTCTCAGATTCAGTCTTCTAATCTGTAAAATGGCTATAGTAGTCTTTCTTGTAGCAGAGATGTTACAGGGTTCAAATGAGAAAATTTAGTGAAAACATCTGGCAGCTATATATCTATACATATCTATCTATCTATCTATCTTGAAATTAAAAAAAAATTTTCCTGCAAAAGAGAGCAGAAGATTCTCCTCTATCATCTTATTCCAAGTTCTGAAGTCTTTAGCTGCTGTATAATTTTTCATTGTCCTGTGTCAACTACCCAAAAGCAGTTTTCCCCAACAGTGTGTGCAAGTAATAAGATGGCAGATTCAGACTTTTCTTGGCAGACAGTACAGTCTTTTTCCTTTCTTTTGTTGATTATACATCCACCCTCTACTCTAATTATGAAAGTTACACATATTCACAACAGAGGATTAAGAAAAGTAATTCTACATCCCAACAATGTCTAGTGGGTCAGGTTTTTGCTGCATTTCCTCTAGGCTCTGTTTTATGTTGTCTCAGTCTGCTTGGGCTGCATAACAAAATATCACAGATTGGGTGGCTTAAAAACTTACAGAAATTTAATTTTTCCATCTCTGGAGGCTTGGAAGCCCAAGATCAAGGTGCCAGTAGGATTGATGTCGGGGGAGAACTCTCCCCTTGGGTTGCAGATGGCCACATTCTTGCTGTCCTCATATGGTCTTTCCTTGGTGCTGCCTGCCTGCCTGAGCACAGAAGGTGGGGGGATGGAGAGAGAGAGAGTGAGGTTTCTGGTGTCTCTTCTTATAAGGCACTGATCCTATTGGATCTGAGCCCCACCCTTATGACCTCATTTAACCTTAATTACTTTTTTAGAGACACCATCTTCAAATAAAGCCATACTGAGGTTTAGGTCTTTCACATGTGAATTTTTCAGGACACAAACGTTCAGTCCATAACATATGTCATACACCTATGTATATATGTTATCTAAAATAATTATGTTATGTAATATATATGTAATACTCAATACCATTCTCTAACTGTTAACATCATATCCTGATTTTTCTCATGCCATTAAAATTCTTAGAAAAAACTCAAATGCCTAGTACAAGTACCATAATATTTTTTTTCACCATACCTCTGTTGTTGAGTTTTAAAGTTAATTCAAATGTAAATAACACTTTATACATAAATCTGTGTATATCTGATTATTTACTTTTAATTTTGTTTCTTTGAGATATTTAATACAGGAAACTGTTTTTAAGTTGCTAAGTTTTTTCGCCTAATCATTTTTGTTATTAATTCCTACTTTTATTATGTTGTAAGAGAATATTGCTTACAACACAATGCATACATTTAGGAACTTATTGAAGATTTCTTTGTAGTTCAGTATCAACTTTATAAATGTTTCATGGGCACATGAAAGGAAGGTGTATTTGGTGATTGATGGGTAAATTGTTTGATGTATTTCTATTAATCCCATTCTATTAATTTTATTATTCAAATCCTGTGTCTTTATTTATTTTTCTTTTTTAATCTATCAAGAAATAGTTGATGTTTAAGTATTCACAATTATGGTGTTTATCAATTTTCCTGTGTTTCCAACAATTTTTGCTTTTTATAGTTTGATGCTGAATTATTTGATACATAAAAACTTATGACTCATATTTTCATTGTGGATTATAACTTTTATGAACATTAAGTGACATTTTATATTTTGTTGAATGCTTTTTGCTTGGAATAATACCTTTTCAGAATTTAATACTGCCATTTCTATGCTGCATTGTTTTGTAACCACCTGAAAAATCTTTACACGTTCTTTTATTTCATACCATTATTTTTTCTCTTTTGCTGTATGTCTATTTCTTATAGGCAGCATGTAGTAAGATTTGAATTTGTGGTACAATTGGAGAATATTTTTATTTTAATAGGGTAGTTAAACTCCTTATATTTATTTCATGATTGATTTATTTCTTTTTATATTTGCCACCTATTTTATGCTTTATATTTTTACGCTTGTTTGCTTTTTCTTTGTTTTCTATCTTAAGCTATATGGAATATGTTTTATATGCTTTTTATTCTTCAATGATTTGGAAATATGTCCTATTTTAAATTATGTTACTGATTACCTTTAAGTATTAAAAACATTTAAATATATACTTTTAAAAGTTTTTATTGTGATAGTAAAGAAAATGCATAAAATATATGTTTAGTATTGTATAATTATTAAGCAAATAACTATGTAAATGCTATCTTTTACTTTCAACCTTTCTATATTCTTATAGTTTTGATGTGCTTCTTGCAAGAATGATACAGTTTAGTTTTTATTTATTTATTTTTTTGTTACCATTTTGTAGAGTATTTTTGCATCTATATTAATTAGAGATATTGGCCTTTAATTTTCTTTGCTTTTCTTTCTTTTTTTTGTAATGTCTCTGTCTGGTTTTGGTATCAGCGTAATGGTGACCTCTTAGAATGAATTTGGGAGTATTTCCTCCTTTTCAATTTTTTGGAATAGTTTGAGAAGTGTAGGCATTAGGTCTTTTTTATATGCTTGGTAGAATTCCCCTGTAAAGCCATCTGGTCCTGGAATTTTGTTTTCTGGGAGTCTTTCTTTATTACAAATTCGATTTCACTACCAGTGATTGGTATGGGCCGTGGTGGTTCAGCTTCAGACAGAGGTCAGGGCTGCTTCTGATGTGCTGCATGTGTGAGCACCAGTAATGGCTGCCCCTACCCTGCTCAGATGTCACTTGAGGTCTGAGACACCTCTGTGTCTCGCAGACAAGCCCTTGCCCCAGTGTGGAGCTGCTTTGTGAAGCGAGCTGGGCTGGAGTGCTCACTCTGCTCGGGCTATGGTGTATGCCGGGGTAGTCTAACCTCGTCTGCCACCTGAGCAGTTTTCAATCTGCCCTCTACCCCCTGCTTAGGGAGCAAGTGTGTGTGCACTCCTCAGGAATGAAGTCCAGGCTTCCCACAGCCCCCTGTTAGTCCCACCAGCCCTCCAACCAGCCAAGGGGGCTCATCTTCTCTATGTAAGACCCCAGCCTCCCGATAGGTGGCTCCAATCGCCCATTCCCCAGGGCGAATCTCCACCCATATAATCTCCCTTTTCCGGAGTCTCTTCCTAGGGGCACAGGTCCCGACATGATCACCTGATCGCTTCTCTTCCCTTTGTACCTGATTCCATGTGGATCTTTCTTACAGCCTTCGTTGTACAGGAGTCTGACAGTTTCCAGTTAGTTTTCAGTCGAAGTTGTTCTACATGTAGATGTATTTTTGATGTCTTCGTGGGAGGAGGTGAATTCCATGTCCTCCTACTCCACCATCTTGATCTCCTCTCCAAAACATAATTTATATACAGAAAAATTCATAGGTGTTATGTGAAGTTTAATATCATTTGTTAATTATATATACCTGTATAACCAACACCTAAGACATGGTATAGAACATGTCAATTACTCCCAAAATTCCCTGACACCCCTTTCAGTTTCATTCTCATCTCTATGGCCAGACAACCACTTTCTGGTTTCTCGTGCTTCACAGAAATGGAATCATACAGTATGTATCTTGGTGTGCTTGGATTCTCTCACTCAACGTAATGTTTCTGAGGTTTATCACCATTATTCCAGGTATCACTAGTTCACTCCTTTTTATTGAAACAGCATTCCTTTGTGTGAATTTACCACAGTTTGTTTATCCATTCTCCTACTGAGTACCATTTTTTCCCTGCTTTTTGGATTATGAATAATGCTATGAAAATTTGTGTACAAGTTTTTATGTGGATATATATTTTCATTTTCTTTTGGTAGATACTTAGGAGAAGAATTTTGGGGTCATAGGTAGATGTATGTTAACTTTATAAGAACTTGCTAAACTATTTTCCAAAACAGTTGTGCCATTTTTCACTAACATTGTTAACCCCAGTTGCTCAGCATCTTTTCCGAGGTATTTTCAGTCTTTCCAACTTTAGTCATTTAGACAAGCAGACGTGAAATTGCATCTCAGAGTAGTTTAAAGTTCTATTTCACTATTGACAAATATTCAGTATCATTTCATGTGCTCATTGGCCATCCGTATATACTCTTTTGTCAAGGATCTGTTCATGTTTTTGCACTCTTTTTAAATTGAGGTTTTGGTCTTAATACTGACAAAATTAAAAAAAAATTTTATTTTTATACAATTTTTAAAAGTTACTTTCCATTTACAGTTATTGCAAAATATTGGCTATATTCCCTGTATTGTGCAATATATCCTTGAGCCTATCCTACACCCAACAGTTTGTACCTTTCACTTCCCCATCCCTATATTGCCCATCCCCCCCTCACTGGTAACCACTAGATTGCTTTCTATATCCGTGAGTCTGCTTCTTTTATGTTATATTCACTAGTTGTATTTTTAAAATTTTAATCCAACATGACTATCTTTGTTTTTTTTTTTTTTAATTTGGAGCATTCAGTCCATTTAGATTTAATGAAATTACCAACATGTTTGCATTTTAGTCTTTTAGTTTTGTGGTTTTCATTTGTTTGACCCATTCTATGTTTCTTTTACTCTCCTTTCTTGCATTTGTTTGGATTTATGGAGTAGTTTTTTAAAAATAACTTTAATTTTTCTTTCAGCCAGCTTGGAAATATTTACTTTATTTCTATTCATTTGGTGGTTTCTGAGAAATTACTATATGTGTACTTAATTTATCAAAGTCTGAAGTTAATTGGTATATTTCATTTCCTTCTGATAATATAAGAACCTTAGACCTTTTCACCAGCTCCCTGGCTTATATATTATTATTGTCATATATTTTAACTCTTTATTTATTTATCCCTTGAGACATTTAATACTATTGTTTTATAAAGTCAGTATCTAGATTTACCCATATTCTCTATGTTTTGAGTTCTTCATTTCTTCTTTAATCTCCATCCTTTTATCTGGGATTACTTTCTACCTGAAGTACATCTCATGAATTTCCTTTGGTTAAGGTAGTCCTTTTGTCTGGGATTACTTTCTACCTGAAGTACATTTTGTGAATTTCCTTTAGTTAAGGTCTGCTCATGGTGAATTCTCAGTTACTGTTGGTCTGAAACTGTCTTTATTTAACCCTTCTTTTTGAAAGATATTTATTTATTTATTTATTTGCCAAGAATAGATTTCTAGATGGGCATTTGCTTCCTTTCAGTACATTGAAGATTCTATTTTGAGTTTTGGGTGCCACTGTTGCTGTTGAAAAGTTGATTATCAGAGTGACTGTTGCTCCTTTGAAGTAATTGATCTTTTAGGATTAAAAACACTTTGTTTTTCCTCTCATGTTCCTCTATTTATCTATGTTGGGACTAGGTGTGGATTTCTTTTTATTCATCCTTCTTAATATTTGTTTGGCTCCTTAAATTTGTGTATTGGTGTCTTTCATTAATTCTGGAAAATTCTCAGCCATTATCATTTCAAATATTGGCACTCTCCTATTCTCTCTCCCTTTTCTTGCTGAAACTTTGTTTTGTATTCTGAATTATTTCTTCTGCCCTGTCTAGTTCACTAATTCTCTCTCTATCTAGTTCACTAATTCTCTATCTATCTATATAAATAATGCTCATCCATTGTTTTTATCCTAAGAAGTTCCTAGACATTCTTTTTACTTTAAAATACATATGCTATAAT
This sequence comes from Eubalaena glacialis, assembly GCF_028564815.1. Lineage (NCBI taxonomy): Eukaryota > Metazoa > Chordata > Mammalia > Artiodactyla > Balaenidae > Eubalaena > Eubalaena glacialis. The sequence continues at coordinate 24,502,147 of NC_083725.1, forward strand.
TTTTATAGCTTCCTTGTGAGATTTATTGTAGATATTTAAAAACCAGTCTTTTATTTCTTAAACACAGTAAGGATAATTGAATTTTAGTCTAGCCTGATAATCCCACTGTCTGAAGTTTTGTGGATCTCTGCTCTATGTTGTTTCTGTTGCTTTTACTCTTTTTACTTTATCTGTTCTATAATTTTTGACTATATGAATGTCATTGCCCTCAATTTTCAGAGATTTTTATAGATTGTTTAAAACATAGTATGAAGGTGCATTCTTCAGATAGGATTTCTTTTTACTTCTGCTGCACACCTAGGGGAACTACCAATCTAGAACTGCTTTAAATTAAATTTATGCCTGGAGATGTTTTTCCCCCCAGCGAATTTATGTGAATTTCAGCTACAAATCTTCTCAAGAGCTGCTTTTATTTGTAACATAGAATGGGTCAAAACTTACTCAGGTAAGTTTTTGTTTTCACTTTTCCCCCTCTTCTGACCAGTGCCAGAACAACTTTCTTACTAGTAGTCTGGGGTGGTACTTGTGACAGGTGGGAACAGAGGGGGAGTTTTACTTCTAATTCACCCTTATTGTGAAGATGTAGTCTTTTAGGATCCCAGCTTTATGTGGGGAGAGTTGCTGGAAAAATGTTGCAGTTACACCTGACCCTTTTGTCTAGTTCAGGCACTGACATTTTATGTCAAAAGTGGAGCTCATGTTTGCAGAGATAAACACCCTCAGAACAAAGATTGCTTTATTGTCCTGTTTTCCTGGCTATGTTTCCAATCTCACTTACACTTTGGTCTAGTAATTCCTTGGTATGCTGTTAGAACTCCTCTGCTTTCAAAGAGATTTAATAAATACCTTTCTGGAATTTTGTTGTTTCCAGCAGGAGTGTTGGTTCAAATTTTCAGCCCATCATAATCTTATAAATGGAAGTCAATATATATATTTTGAGGATAAAAATAGCAAACAAAATAATATTTTTTGGCTATATACATATAGGATAAAAAACGTGACATAAATATTTTACTTTTTTCCACCATCACTATTCTTTTCTCCTCTTCCTTCCCCACTTTCCCTCTGTTTTAATATAAATTGGAGTTTTATTATACAGAATATTAATTATAAAATATTTAAAATTTTACATTATATGTCTTCTCTTTCAAAAATTATTTGACATTTGTATTTAGTTTACAATAATATTTACAGCAATTATTTAGATTTATATTTAGTGGACTTCAGTAGTCAGCAAATAACTTTCCCCATTCTTAACTCAGTTATATAGCTTTAAAAAAATATTGAATAGACTATATTTTAGAGAAGTTTTAGTTTACAATAAAGTTGAGGGGAAGGTACAGAGATTTCTCATATACACTGTCCCCACTCATGCCTCCCCCCTTATCAACATCTCCCCCCCAGAGTAGTACAGTTGTTGCAATTGATGAAGCTACCTTTACACATCATTATCAACCAAAGACCACGGTTTATATCAGGGTTCACTCTTGGTGTTGTACATTGCATTGCTTTGGACAAATGTATAATGACATGTATCCACAACTATAGTATCATGCAGATCATTTTCACTATCCTAAAAATCCTTTGTGCTACGCCACTTCCTCCCTCTTTCTCCCCTAACCTCTGGCAACCACTGTTTTTTTTTTACTGTCTCCATACTTTTGCCTTTTCCAGAATGTCATGTAGTTGGAATCATACTGTATGTAGCCTTTTCAGATTGGCTTCTTTCACTCAGTAATATACATTTGAGGTTTTCCCATGTCTTTTCATGGCTTAATAGCTCATTTCTTTTTAGTGCTGAATAGTATGCCACTGTCTGGATGTACTACAGTTTTAAACCCATTCACCTACTGAAAGAACATCTCAGTTGCTTCTAAGTTTTGGCAATTATTAACAAAGCTGCTATAAACATGTGTGCAGGTTTTTTTATGGAAATATGTTTTTTCATCTCCTTTGGGTAAATACCAAAGAGTGTGATTGCTGGACCATATGCTAAGAGTATATTTAGTTTTGTAAGAAACTGTCAAACTGTCTTCCAGTGTGGCTGTACCATTTTGCATTCTCATTACCAATAAATGAGACTCCCTGTTGCTCCACATCCTCACCAGCATTTGTTGTCTGTGTTCTGGATTTTGGCCATTCTAATAGGTGTCTAGTGGTATTTTGCATTTCCATGATGACATGTGTTATGGAGCATCTTTTCATGTACTTATTTACCATCTGAATATCTTCTTGGGTGAAGTTTTTGGCCCATTTTTAAATGAAGTTGTTTCTTGTGTCAAGCTTTAGAGTTCTTTATGTATTTTGGATGTGTCCTTTGACAGGTGTGTCTTTTGCAGATATTTTCTCCCAGTCTGTGGCTTGTCTTCTCATTCTCTTGACATTGTCTTCTGTAGAGCAGAAGTTTAATTTTAATGTAGTCCAGCTTATCAATTATTTCTTTTATGGATCATGCCTTTGGTGTTTTATCTAGAGTCACTGACATACCCAAGGTCATCTAGGTTTTCTTCTATGTTATCTTCTAGGAGTTTTATAGTTTTGCATTTTAAATTTAGGTCAATGGTCCATTTTGAGTTAATTTTTGTGAAAGGTATAAAGTCTGTGTTTAGATTCATATTTTTGTATGTGGATGTCCAGTTGTTCCAGCACCATTTGTTGAAAAGACTAAATATGCTCCATTGTATTGTCTTTGCTCCTTTGTTAAAGATCAGTTGACTATATTTATGTGGGTCTAGTTTTGAGTTCTCTATTCTGTTCTATTGATCTATTTTCTATTCTTTTGCCAATACTACACTGTCTTGATTATTGTAGCTTTATAGTAAGTCTTGAGGCTGGGTAGTGTTCGTCCTTCTACTTTGTTCTTTTCCCTAATATTGTGCTGGCTATTCTGGGTCATTTTTCTCTATATATAAACTTTAGAATCAAAATAACTTGCTGGGATTTTGGTCGGGTTTGCATTGAATCTATAGATCAAGTTAGGAAGAAATGACATCTTGACAATGTTGAGTTGAGTCTTCCTATCCATGAACATGGAATATGTCTCCATTTATTTAGTTCTCCTTTGATTTTTTTCATCAGAGTTTTAGCGTTTTCCTAATATAGCTCTTGTACATATTTAGTTAGAGCTATACCTAAGTATTTAATTTTTGTAGGGTGTCAATGTACATGATATTGTGTTTTTAATTTCAGATTCCACCTGTTTATATGCTGGTATATAGGAAAGCAATTTACTTTTGTATATTAATTTTGTATCCTGCCACCTTTTGATTTTATATTTAGGGACAAATGAAGGAAGGTCTAGGTTAGGACTTCCAACCAGACAATAGTTTAAATGAGAAATCCTTCTTCCTTATTTCCTTACTCCCTTTCTCTCTTTCTTTAAGTCTAACAGGAAGTGAGGATAATTTATCATAAAAAGAGGAACATGATTTACTCAGCTCTTTCTGCAATTGATGTAAAACAAACAAACAAACAAACAAACCAAAACCAAAACCACAACCAAAAACCTACCGTGTTAAGATAACACAGTGCTGGGGAAGGAGGCTTGAGTTGGAAGTTTGGAGCTTCAATTCCTGGTCCCTGCTCCACACGGACTTGCAGGAAAGACGTGTGGCAATGATGAGGGCAACATTCAGCCCTGAATTACCACTTCTTTGTAAAGTTTGGTGATCCCACTGCCTGAGGGCAGATCCCACTTCTAGGGTCCCTGCCTGAGGGCAGAGTGGGCTGTAATTGAAGCTCCAGAAGCATGGAGACATTTAGTGGAAGATTAACTCAGGAGAGCACTGTACTTGGAGAAGGAACAAGGCAACTGGCCTGGGGGTGGGGGCAGTGATGGGCCTCTGGCTCCCCACCACTGAGTGGGAACCAGGTAGCAGCTATCTGCTTTGGCCTTATAGGGCTGGGCTCTGCCCTAACCTCAAAGACAAACACATTCCCCACAGCAACACTATACCCCAGCTCACAGGTGAGGAGGAGATGCATCCACTGGAGGACTGATGTGTCCCACCTCTTCAGGGAGTCATCAGTTGTCTTCTGGGGCTGGGCTGTCTGCTGGTTCCTCTAGCTGAAAAATAACCAGTGACTGCATGAATGGGTGGATGAATGGTTGAGGGTTTATGGAGGCCACTGAGGTCCCTGTGGGTCTTGGTGGATACTGTCATTACATGAGCAGCCCCCTCCCTGCCTGCTGCTCAGTCTGGGTTGTCAGGCTGTCCAGGGCTCCTCTGGCAGTAATCGGGCCTTTGTCCCTGTGTCTGCTTCCTCTGGAGCAGCAGGGGACAACCTCTCTCCATTCTGGGGTAGGAGGCAGGTAATGAGTGCCTGGAAAAGCAGAGGGCTAGATTTTGTTTCATGCACAGACCAAGGAAAGCAGAGAGAAATTAGGGGAAGCTGTTGTTTGGGCCTTAGCTACCATCTCTATACCAGGCTTAGGGTTTCTCATGATAAACCTTGACATTAACAAGATTGGTTCCCTGATGCACAGACTCACATATGTCCACAGAGATTTCTGGTGAGATGAGAGTTACATGGCACAGGCCAGAACTTCTTTCTGTAGCTGGGTCCTCTGGGAGCCTGTGTCTCCCCTCTGCTTCTCCCAGGAGCACAGAGGCAGCTGGAGCAGGCCTCACCCGATACCCTCCTGCCTGGTACCCAGTGCAGCACAGAAGGTCCTGTAGTGGCCTGGGCAGGGCTGCCAGTTCAGGGCAGATGTCTCCCATGACAGCGACGGGCAGGTGCCTCATCTACTCTCTTCTTCTGTCCTCAGGGAACTCACATTACCTGGTGCAGAAGAGGAAATTAAGCAAACCATTATCATAGATTTATTTTGATTGCACAGAAGAATCTCATCTGCATATATTAGAGTAATACAGGCAATAGCCAAAGGCATTATAGGCATATTTTCTTAAGGTAGAAATATCCTGGTTTTAGAGAAAGATTTGACGTTGGTACCTCTTGGCCCATGAGGTACCTGATGACCAGAAGGAGCAGATGGGACCTTCCACGTCTGACCCCAGAGGGGCCTCGAAAATTGTACTGTTTTCTACAGTCTCCCCTTACCTGCCTGCCACAATGCTTGACATTCCCACATTACCCATTCCCTTAGATTTAAGGAACCAATGCTACTTTTAAAAATGTAAATGTTGTCTGGGAAGGGCAACATATTAAGCCATAATTTGCATTAGCTTGAATTAATTTATCCCGGTTAGAACTAGTCTCTTATGAGTGCTCGGAAGAAGTGGAGATGGGTTTTGATTAGGGCTGGGGAGGGGAGCAGAGAGGGCTGGCAGGGTAAGTGTGGTCCCCACAGGGGGGACAGCCTGAGAGAACTGGCCATCAGGCTCCGGGATGAAGTGGATGCAGAGCAAAGAGCAGGGATACCAGAGCCAACTTTCATGCAGTTGCTCTTTTAGGGAGCAGCCTATCAATCACACACATGCAAAAAATGCTTTATGTGGCTCTCCCCTAATCTGCACATCAGTTTAATCTCCTGTGCCAAAACTAAGCCTTATCTGTCTTTGCACCAGTTCTTCTGACTCTTTTCTGCACAGGAGTAGCAATATCTTTAAGCCAAGCCCTAAGTCATTTTTATTAAATTGCAGAGCAGCTGGGTTTTTTTGTTGGATGCTGTTGAAATGAAGAGTGCAACCCAGGTTTCTGTGAGCTCTACCCGATGGGGGAACAAATGGGCCATTTGCTTTTCATGAGCTCATGCTTCTACATGCTAACGCAGGGCCCCCAGCCCAGCCCAATATATCCCCCAGGGTAGGTGGGTAGAGGAAGATGCCATAGAGCAGCTCTTGATTACTCAGGGCCCCTGTTTGCTCGGGGGCTGGGGGATAACCCAGCCTTTGTGACTTGGCAATGTTCACCATTTCTTATACTTCTTGGTGGGCAGAGCTGGTCCCTGGGAAAGCTGTGGGTGCATGAAGGGCCGAGGAGCTTCCTGGGAAAGGAGACCTAGACCCCAACCCCTTCTATTTTGAAGTTCAATGTGATAAGAACATCCCTGACAGATTGGGATGGTCCTCCACTGAGGTTGTTAGACAGGAAATTTAGAAAGTCCTGAGGGGGACTCGCTGTGAGGGCAGAGGGGTGGAGGACCTGTGCTCAACCCCGAGAACTTGGCTGCGTCTTGAGCTCGCTTCCGCCTCACCCTCCTCTTTACATCAATGTTCCTTCAACGCAGGCCAGCTCTGTCCTCCCTGCCTGTGCACAGTGAAGAGGGGCTGAAAAACCAGCACACATGAAATTGATACCACTAAGCTCAAGTGGCTCCTCAGCTCCTTCTGGTGCTCCTACTACAGGGTCTTACTTTACTCTTCAGGTCTGTAAGATCCTTTCTGCCTCTTGCTCGCTCTCTCCTTAACGTCCAAAAGCCCTTCCCTGTCTTGTCAACTGATAACCTCACCGTGCATTTTCCCAAGAAAATTGTAGGAGAAATCAGAACAGAACTGCATCCTTCCAGGCCCAAATCCATGAACCCACTTGCTTCTGAGAGCCCTGTACTCAGCCCTGCATGGAGTCTTGCACTCTGCCTCCCTCCTGTACCAGGGATGAACAGTCCCTGCTCTATGGAGGGACGCCTCCACCTGTAGCCTAGACCTCATTCTCTCTTGTCCACCCAAGGTTGCTGTGTTCTCACTTACCCTTTCTCTCCTGGATGATTTTTTTCTTAAACATCTTTATTGGAGTATAATTGCTTTACAGTAGTGTGTTAGTTTCTGCTTTATAACAAAGTGAATCACCTATGCATATACATATATCCCCATACCTCTTCCCTCTTGTGTCTCCCTCCCTCCCAAACTAAAGATTTTTTTAAAATTTATTTTTATCTTTATATATTTACTTATTTATTTTTGGGTGCGTTGGGTCTTCATTGCTGGGCATGGGCTTTGTCTAGTTGTGGTGAGCGGGGGCTACTCCTCGTTGCAGTGCACGGGCTTCTCTTGTTGTGAAGCATGGGCTCTAGGCACACATGCATCAGTAGTTGCAGCTTGCGGGCTCAGTAGTTGTGGCGCACGGGCTTAGTTGCTCTGCGGCATGTGGGATCTTCCCAGACCAGGGATCGAACCTGTGTCCTCTGCATTGGCAGACGGATTCTTAACCACTGCGCCACCAGGGAAGTCCCTCTCCTGGATGATTGATTAGTTCTTTTCTCCTGGCCTACCGATATGCTATAATTCTCACTCAATCCAAAAACAACCTAAAACAAACAAGCAAACTCCCAAATGTCCTTGATCCTAAGTCTCCGCCTGGTTGCTGCTCCAGTTCTCTGCCCCCTTTATGGCAGAGTTCCTCAAATTGTCCGTGTTCAGTTTGTGGCCACTTCCTCAGCCTCCATTCTTTTTTCAACCCACTCCAAAGAGGCTCTTGTCCTCAGTCCTCCTTTGGAGCTATTCTTGTCCTGGTCACCAGTGATGTCCATTTGCCAAATACAGTGGGCTAACTCCCTTCCTTTTCTTACTTGATCTCTCAGCAGCAATTGATACAGTTGATCACATTTTTTCTAGATATGTATTTATTTATTTATTACCATTTTAAATCAATGTATAATTAATTTACAATGTTGTGTTTAGTTTCAGGTTTACAGCAAAGTGATTCAGTATATATATATATATATATATATATATACACACACACATATATGTGTATATATACATATATACACATATATGTGTGTGTGTATATATATATATATATATTCTTTTTCAGATTCTTTTCCATTATAGGTTATTATAAGCTACTGAATATAGTTCCCTGTGCTGTACAGTAGGTCCTTGTTGTTTATCTATTTTATATATAGTACTGTGTATATGTTCTGTATATTTAAATAAAATGTTTTATTCCTATGAAAGTTACAAAAAGGACAGAATGCTGTCCTCCTATATATGATCGAAAACATTACTGATACAATTAAAGCCCTCTGTGTCTCTCCCTCTTTTTTTTTTATTTTTTATTTTTTTAAACATCTTTATTGAAGTATAATTGCTTTACAATGGTGTTGTTACTTTCTACTTTATAACAAAGTGAATCAGTTATACATATACATATGTTCCCATATCCCTTCCCTCTTGCATCTCCCTCCCTCCCACTCTCCCTATCCCACCCCTCTAGGTGGTCACAAAGCACCGAGCTGATCTCCCTGTGCTATGCGGCTGCTTCCCACTAGCTATCTATTGTACATTTGGTAGTGTATATATGTCCATGACACTCTCTCACCCTGTCACATCTCACCCCTCCCCCTCCCCATATCCTCAAGTCCATTCTCTAGTAGGTCTGTGTCTTTATTCCCATCTTGCCACTAGGTTCTTCATGACCTTTTTTTTTTTTTCCTTAGATTCCATATATATGTGTTAGCATACTGTATTTCTTTTTCTCTTTCTGACTTACTTCACTCTGTATGGCAGATTCTAACTCCATCCACCTCATTACAAATACCTCCATTTCATTTCTTTTTATGGCTGAGTAATATTCCATTGTATATATGTGCCACATCTTCTTTATCCATTCATCCGATGATGGACACCTAGGTTGCTTCCATGTCCTGGCTATTGTAAACAGAGCTGCAATGAATATTTTGGTACATGACTCTTTCTGAATTATGGTTTTCTCAGGGTATATGCCCAGTAGTGGGATTGCTGGGTCGTATGGTAGTTCTATTTTTAGTTTTTTAAGGAACCTCCATACTGTTCTCCATAGTGGCTGTATCAATTTACATTCCCACCAACAGTGCAAGAGTGTTCCCTTTTCTCCACACCCTCTCCAGCATTTATTGTTTCTAGATTTTTTGATGATGGCCATTCTGACTGGTGTGAGGTGATACCTCATTGTAGTTTTGATTTGCATTTCTCTAATGATTAATGATGTTGAGCATTCTTTCATGTGTCTGTTGGCAATCTGTATATCTTCTTTGGAGAAATGTCTATTTAGGTCCTCTGCCCATTTTTGGATTGGGTTGTTTGTTTTTTTGTTATTGAGCTGCATGAGCTGCTTGTAAATCTTGGAGATTAATCCTTTGTCAGTTGCTTCATTTGCAAATATTTTCTCCCATTCTGAGGGTTGTCTTTTGGTCTTGTTTATGGTTTCCTTTGCTGTGCAAAAGCTTTTAAGTTTCATTAGGTCCCATTTGTTTATTTGTGTTTTTATTTCCATTTCTCTAGGACCTGGGTCAAAAAGCATCTTGCTGTGATTTATGTCATAGAGTGTTCTGCCTATGTTTTCCTCTAAGAGTTTGATAGTGTCTGGCCTTACACTTAGGTCTTTAATCCATTTTGAGTTTATTTTTGTGTATGGTGTCAGGGAGTGTTCTAATTTCATACTTTTACATGTACCTGTCCAATTTTCCCAGCACCACTTATTGAAGAGGCTGTCTTTTCTCCACTGTATATGCTTGCCTCCTTTATCAAAGATAAGGTGACCATATGTGTGTGGGCTTATCTCTGGGCTTTCTATCCTGTTCCATTGATCTATATTTCTGTTTTGGTGCCAGTACCAAACTGTCTTGATTACTGTAGCTTTGTAATATAGTCTGAAGTCAGGGAGCCTGATTCCTCCAGCTCCATTTTTCGTTCTCAAGATTGCTTTGGCTATTCAGGGTCTTTTGTGTTTCCATACAAATTATGAAATTTTTTGTTCTAGTTCTGTGAAAAATGCCAGTGGTAGTTTGATAGGGATTGCATTGAATCTGTAGATTGCTTTGGGTAGCAGAGTCATTTTCACAATGTTGATTCTTCCAATCCAAGAACATGGTATATCTCTCCATCTATTTGTATCATCTTTAATTTCTTTCATCAGTGTCCTATAATTTTCTGCATACAGGTCTTTTGTCTCCTTAGGTAGGTTTATTCCTAGATATTTTATTCTTTTTGTTGCAATGGTAAACGGGAGTGTTTTCTTAATTTCACTTTCAGATTTTTCATCATTAGTATATAGGAATGCAAGAGATTTCTGTGCATTAATTTTGTATCCTGCTACTTTACCAAATTCATTGATTAGCTCTAGTAGTTTTCTGATAGCATCTTTAGGATTCTCTATGTATAGTATCATGTCATCTGCAAACAGTGACAGCTTTACTTCTTCTTTTCCGAGTTGGATTCCTTTTATTTCTTTTTCTTCTCTGATTGCTGTGGCTAACACTTCCAAGACTATGTTGAATAATAGTGGTGAGAGTGGGCAACCTTGTCTTGTTCCTGATCTTAGTGGAAATGGTTTCAGTTTTTCACCATTGAGGACAATGTTGGCTGTGGGTTTGTCATATATGGCCTTTATTATGTTGAGGAAAGTTCCCTCTATGCCTACTTTCTGCAGGGCTTTTATCATAAATGGGTGTTGAATTTTGTCGAAAGCTTTCTCTGCATCTATTGAGATGATCATATGGTTTTTCTCCTTCAATTTGTTAATATGATGTATCACGTTGATTGATTTGCGTATATTGAAGAATCCTTGCATTGCTGGAATAAACCCCACTTGATCATGGTGTATAATCCTTTTAATGTGTTGTTGGATTCTGTTTGCTAGTATTTTGTTGAGGATTTTTTTTTTTTTTTAAACATCTTTATTGAAGTATAATTGCTTTACAATGGTGTGCTAGCTTCTGCTTTACAACAAAGTGAATCAGTTACACATATACATATGTTGCCATATCTCTTCCCTCTTGCATCTCCCTCCCTCCCACCCTCCCTATCCCACCCCTCTAGGTGGTCACAAAGCACCGAGCTGATCTCCCTGTGCTATGCGGCTGCTTCCCACTAGTTGTCTATTTTACATTTGGTAGTGTATATATGTCCATGACACTCTCTCACCCTGTCACATCTCACCCCTCCCCCTCCCCATATCCTCAAGTCCATTCTCTAGTAGGTCTGTGTCTTTATTCCCATCTTGCCACTAGGTTCTTCATGACCTCTTTTTTTTTTTTTCCCCTTAGATTCCATATATATGTGTTAGCATACTGTATTTGTTTTTCTCTTTCTGACTTACTTCACTCTGTATGACAGACTCTAACTCCATCCACCTCATTACAAACACCTCCATTTCATTTCTTTTTATGGCTGAGTAATATTCCATTGTATATATGTGCCACATCTTCTTTATCCATTCATCCGATGATGGACACCTAGGTTGCTTCCATGTCCTGGCTATTGTAAACAGAGCTGCAATGAATATTTTGGTACATGACTCTTTCTGAATTATGGTTTTCTCAGGGTATATGCCCAGTAGTGGGATTGCTGGGTCATATGGTAGTTCTATTTTTAGTTTTTTAAGGAACCTCCATACTGTTCTCCATAGTGGCTGTATCAATTTACATTCCCACCAACAGTGCAAGAGTGTTCCCTTTTCTCCACACCCTCTCCAGCATTTATTGTTTCTAGATTTTTTGATGATGGCCATTCTGACCGGTGTGAGATGATACCTCATTGTAGTTTTGATTTGCATTTCTCTAATGATTAATGATGTTGAGCATTCTTTCATGTGTCTGTTGGCAATCTGTATCTCTTCTTTGGAGAAATGTCTATTTAGGTCTTCTGCCCATTTTTGGATTGGGTTGTTTGTTTTTTTGTTATTGAGCTGCATGAGCTGCTTGTAAATCTTGGAGATTAATCCTTTGTCCGTTGCTTCATTTGCAAATATTTTCTCCCATTCTGAGGGTTGTCTTTTGGTCTTGTTTATGGTTTCCTTTGCTGTGCAAAAGCTTTTAAGTTTCATTAGGTCCCATTTGTTTATTTGTGTTTTTATTTCCATTTCTCTAGGACCTGGGTCAAAAAGGATCTTGCTGTGACTTATGTCATAGAGTGTTCTGCCTATGTTTTCCTCTAAGAGTTTGATAGTGTCTGGCCTTACACTTAGGTCTTTAATCCATTTTGAGTTTATTTTTGTGTGTGGTGTTAGGGAGTGTTCTAATTTCATACTTTTACATGTACCTGTCCAATTTTCCCAGCACCACTTATTGAAGAGGCTGTCTTTTCTCCACTGTATATGCTTGCCTCCTTTATCAAAGATAAGGTGACCATATGTGCATGGGCTTATCTCTGGGCTTTCTATCCTGTTCCATTGATCTATATTTCTGTTTTGGTGCCAGTACCAAACTGTCTTGATTACTGTAGCTTTGTAATATAGTCTGAAGTCAGGGAGCCTGATTCCTCCAGCTCCATTTTTCGTTCTCAAGATTGCTTTGGCTATTCGGGGTCTTTTGTGTTTCCATACAAATTGTGAAATTTTTTGTTCTAGTTCTGTGAAAAATGCCAGTGGTAGTTTGATAGGGATTGCATTGAATCTGTAGATTGCTTTGGGTAGCAGAGTCATTTTCACAATGTTGATTCTTCCAATCCAAGAACATGGTATATCTCTCCATCTATTTGTATCATCTTTAATTTCTTTCATCAGTGTCCTATAATTTTCTGCATACAGGTCTTTTGTCTCCTTAGGTAGGTTTATTCCTAGGTATTTTATTCTTTTTGTTGCAATGGTAAACGGGAGTGTTTTCTTAATTTCACTTTCAGATTTTTCATCATTAGGATACAGGAATGCAAGAGATTTCTGTGCATTAATTTTGTATCCTGCTACTTTACCAAATTCATTGATTAGCTCTAGTAGTTTTCTGGTAGCATCTTTTGGATTCTCTATGTATAGTATCATGTCATCTGCAAACAGTGACAGCTTTACTTCTTCTTTTCCGATTTGGATTCCTTTTATTTCTTTTTCGTCTCTGATTGCTGTGGCTAACACTTCCAAGACTATGTTGAATAATAGTGGTGAGAGTGGGCAACCTTGTCTTGTTCCTGATCTTAGTGGAAATGGTTTCAGTTTTTCACCATTGAGGACAATGTTGGCTGTGGGTTTGTCATATATGGCCTTTATTATGTTGAGGAAAGTTCCCTCTATGCCTACTTTCTGCAGGACTTTTATCATAAATGGGTGTTGAATTTTGTCGAAAGCTTTCTCTGCATCTATTGAGATGATCATATGGTTTTTCTCCTTCAATTTGTTAATATGATGTATCACGTTGATTGATTTGCGTATATTGAAGAATCCTTGCATTCCTGGAATAAACCCCACTTGATCATGGTGTATGATCTTTTTAATGTGCTGTTGGATTCTGTTTGCTAGTATTTTGTTGAGGATTTTTGCATCTATGTTCATCAGTGATATTGGCCTGTAGTTTTCTTTCTTTGTGACATCTTTGCCTGGTTTTGGTATCAGGGTGATGGTGGCCTCGTAGAATGAGTTGGGGAGTGTTCCTCCCTCTGCAATATTTTGGAAGAGTTTGAGAAGGATAGGTGTTAGCTCTTCTCTAAATGTTTGATAGAATTCGCCTGTGAAGCCATCTGGTCCTGGGCTTTTGTGTGTTGGAAGATTTTTAATCACAGTTTCAATTTCAGTGCTTGTGATTGGTCTGTTCATATTTTCTATTTCTTCCTGGTTCAGTCTCGGCAGGTTGTGCATTTCTAAGAATCTGTCCATTTCTTCCAGGTTGTCCATTTTATTAGCATAGAGTTGCTTGTAGTAATCTCTTATGATCGTTTGTATTTCTGCAGTGTCAGTGGTTACTTCTCCTTTTTCATTTCTAATTCTATTAATTTGAGTCTTCTCCTTTTTTCTCTTGATGAGTCTGGCTAATGGTTTATCAATTTTGTTTATCTTCTCAAAGAACCAGCTTTTAGTTTCATTGATTTTTGCTATTGTTTCCTTCATTTCTTTTTCATTTATTTCTGATCTGATCTTTATGATTTCTTTCCTTCTGCTAGCTTTGGGGTTTTTTTGTTCTTCTTTCTCTAATTGCTTTAGGTGCAAGGTTAGGTTGTTTATTCGAGATGTTTCCTGTTTCTTGATGTAGGCTTGTATTGCTATAAACTTCCCTCTTAGAACTGCTTTTGCTGCATCCCATAGGTTTTGGATCATCGTGTCTCCATTGTCATTTGTTTCTAGGTATTTTTTGATTTCCCCTTTGATTTCTTCAGTGATCACTTCGTTATTAAGTAGTGTATTGTGTAACCTCCATGTGTTTGTATTTTTTACAGATCTTTTCCTGTAGTTGATATCTAGTCTCATAGCGTTGTGGTCGGAAAAGATACTTGATACAATTTCAATTTTTTAAAATTTACCAAGGCTTGATTTGTGACCCAAGATATGATCTATCCTGGAGAATGTTCCATGAGCACTTGAGAAAAATGTGTATTCTGTTGTTTTTGGGTGGAATGTCCTATAAATATCAATTAAGTCCATCTTGTTTAATGTATCATTTAAAGCTTGTGTTTCCTTATTTATTTTCATTTTGGATGATCTGTCCATTGGTGAAAGTGGGGTGTTAAAGTCCCCTACTATGATTGTGTTACTGTCGATTTCCCCTTTTACGGCTGTTAGTATTTGCCTTATGTATTGAGGTGTTCCTATGTTGGGTGCATAAATATTTACAATTGTTATATCTTCCTCTTGGATCGATCCCTTGATCATTATATAGTGTCCTTCTTTGTCTCTTCTAATAGTCTTTATTTTAAAGTCATTTTGTCTGATATGAGAATTGCTACTCCAGCTTTCTTTTGATTTCCATTTGCATGGAATATCTTTTTCCATCCTCTCACTTTCAGTCTGTATGTGTCTCTAGGTCTGAAGTGGGTCTCTTGTAGACAGCATATATATGGGTCTTGTTTTTGTATCCATTCAGCCAGTCTGTGTCTTTTGGTGGGAGCATTTAATCCATTTAAATTTAAGGTAATTTTCGATATGTATGTTCCTATTCCCATTTTCTTAAATGTTTTGGGTTTGTTATTGTAGGTGTTTTCCTTCTCTTGTGTTTCTTGCCTAGAGAAGTTCCTTTAGCATTTGTTGTAAAGCTGGTTTGGTGGTGCTGAACTCTCTCAGCTTTTGCTTGTCTGTAAAGGTTTTAATTTCTCCATCAAATCTGAATGAGATCCTTGCTGGGTAGAGTAATCTTGGTTGTAGGTTTTTCTCCTTCATCACTTTAAGTATATCCTGCCACTCCCTTCTGGCTTGCAGAGTTTCTGCTGAAAGATCAGCTGTTAACCTTATGGGGATGCCCTTGTGTGTTATTTGTTGTTTTTCCCTTGCTGCTTTTAATATGTTTTCTTTATATTTAATTTTGGATAGTTTGATTAATATGTGTCTTGGTGTGTTTCTCCTTGGATTTATCCTGTATGGGACTCTCTGTGCTTCCAGGACTTGATTAACTATTTCCTTTCCCATATTAGGGAAGTTTTCAACTATAATCTCTTCAAATATTTTCTCAGTCCCTTTCTTTTTCTCTTCTTCTTCTGGGACCCCTATAATTCGAATGTTGGTGCGTTTAATGTTGTCCCAGAGGTCTCTGAGACTGTCCTCAGTTCTTTTCATTCTTTTTTCTTTATTCTGCTCTGCAGTAGTTATTTCCACCATTTTATCTTCCAGGTCACTTATCCGTTCTTCTGCCTCAGTTATTCTGCTATTGATCCCATCTAGAGTATTTTTAATTTCATTTATTGTGCTTTTCATCGTCGCTTGGTTCCTCTTTAGTTCTTCTACGTCCTTGTTAAATGTTTCTTGCATTTTGTCTATTCTATTTCCAAGATTTTGGATCATCCTTACTATCATTATTCTGAATTGTTTTTCAGGTAGACTACCTATTTCCTCTTCATTTGTTAGGTCTGGTGTGTTTTGACCCTGCTCCTTCATCTGCTGTGTGTTTTTCTGTCTTCTCGTTTTGCTTATCTTACTGTGTTTGGGGTCTCCTTTTCACAGGCTGCAGGTTCGTAGTTCCCGTTGTTTTTGGTATCTGTCCCCAGTGGCTAAGGTTGGTTCAGTGGGTTGTGCAGGTTTCCTGGTGGAGGGAACTAGTGCCTGTGTTCTGGTGGATGAGGCTGGATCTTGTCTTTCTGGTGGGCACGTCCACGTCTGGTGGTGTGTTTTGGGGTGTCTGTGGCCTTATGATTTTAGGCAGCCTCTCTGTTAATGGATGGGGCTGTGTTCCTGTCTTGCTAGTTGTTTGGCATAGGGTGTCCAGCACTGTAGCTTGCTGGTTGTTGAGTGAAGCTGGGTCTTGATGTTGAGATGGAGATCTCTGAGAGATTTCCGCCGTTTGGTATTACGTGGAGCTGGGAGGTCTCCTGTGGACCAGTGTCCTGAAGTTGGCTCTCCCACCTCAGAGGCACAGCCCGGATGTCTGGCTGGAGCACCAAGAGCCTTTCATCCACACGGCTCTGCAGGAGAAAGCTCTTTTCTGGCTCTTTTTCTGTAAGAAAAAACCAATCACAAGGTCGCAGCAGAACAGAAAGTGCTTTCAACTACTCGGAGATGGGTGCTGCAGGAACGTGGACCCAGCCATCCCGGGCGGCAGAGCACAGCCGCCTTGGCAAAGCCCATCTTCCATTTTGTCTCTCCCTCTTGAATTACTTTTTTTTTAATCGAATTTTGCTTCTGAAACCCCACACCCAGTTTTTCTCCCATTTCATGGGCAGCTCCTTTTCTATCTCATCTGCCTCTTGACCTCTAACCCAACTCAATCTTTGGACCTTTCTATCTACAGACCCTCATTAGAGGGTCTCATTTAGTCCACAGATTTAAACGTCGTGTATAGGCTGATGACTGCCCAGTTCACCTCTGCACACCTGCCTCTCACCACGATTCTAGATGTCTGTCTCCACTGGATGTCTTTCTAACAGAACCAAACCCTTGATTCTGAATCCTAGCACATCCCCTCACACCTGCTCCTCCACAGGTTTCTCATGGTAATGATGTGCCACCTGGCTGCTCAGGCCCTCTCCTAGCACTCATACTTGTTGCTGCTCTTTCTTATTCTGTCTAATCATCAGTGCTCACTTTAAGTATGTCCCAAATCTGACTAGGTATCATTTCCACCAGCCCAAGTTGTTGTCATCTCTCTTGCCTGTCTGCCATTGCCTCCTAAATGGTCTCCCAGCCCACACTCTTGATTCCCTATAAGTGATATTCCTCATAGCAGCCAGAGTGATTCTTTTTTAAAATGAAAGTCAGGTCATGTCACTTCCTTGCTCAAATTCCTCTGTTTCCCATCATATTCAAAGCAAGATCCAAACTCTACTGTGACTCATGTGACCTGATGTGATTTGCATCCTGTGTACATCTCTGACCTGATTTCATAACAGGCCCCTGGGCTAACTTTGCTTCAGCTACTCTGGTCCTTCAACAGGCAAGCATGTTCCCACCACAAGAACTTTGAACTTGCTCTTCCCTCTGCTTGAAATGCTTTCTCCCCAGATTTTACATGGCTCATCTCTCACTTCATTCAGGTCTCTCTGTGTCTTCCTTTCTCAGACAGCCTTCCCTGGCATCTGTGTAGCCCTGCTCCCTGTTCCCATCACTCTCTATCCCTCACCCTGCTTTGATGTTTTTGTACCTCTGTTCATTTGTTCATTTTCTGTCACTGCTTTCTCTGTGAATGTAAACTCCAAGTGGCCCAATTGCCTAGCATAGAGTAGATGCTCAATAAATATTTCCCAAGTAAGTAATAAATAAATGAACACAAGAAAAGTGGCAAACTCCAAAATTCTGAGTACACTCTAACCACAAAGGGATAGTGTCAAGTGTTCTGAGGTAAAGTGAATGGCAGGATGCCATGTCATGACATTAACTGCTAGTTAAAAACTATGGATGCTAGGAACCCTAGTGGGTGAGAACCATCACAGATTATCCTACCGCAGGAATCAGAAGGCAAGGCAATGGAAGTTGAACCAATGAGCAAGTGTAAGACACCCCCGTAGATGTCTTCCTCTCAAGCTGGACTTCCAGAGCAGCTCTTCCTTATTCCCCTGCTATTCTTTCCCAGGGGGCTCCTTGGACCCTTGTGGAGAAGGGTTTCTGGCAGTTTGCCTCTCTGAGTCACCAGATATTCCAAACAAACTGAAGGCCAGAAGTGTGCTCAGCTTTGGCTAGAGCTGGGAGCTTGCACTGGGAACAATCCAAGACCCCTCAAAAGAAAAGTTGTTGCACCTGTGGTGGCAATAGAGGAATATTAGGTTAGGACCTCTCCAAGTTAGAGTGAGGGTGTTCTGGCCTCTTGAAGGACGTTGCCATTTTTGTTTCCATTTTAAGTGTGTGCATTTGGCCTTTTCCCAGTACATCCTTCAGAGTCCCAGGCTAAGCAGAGAATAGGAGGACAACTCATAACCCAGGGCGAGATGGTGGAAAAGTTGTGGAAGGAAGCCCCTCAAGACAATGGTATGGTTCACGATGCTTCTTCCAACCAATAGGTTCTGGGGAGGTTAGGCCCAGGGCAGGAGATGACCTGAGGGAACGACAGATTCTTGGGGAAAGAACTAGATGAGATGTGAGTTCTTCTGGACTCCCATTTCAATAAGTCTATGATGAAAATGATAACGGTGAGCAGAGAACCATAGTCCCTGAGTCCTGTGAAGATGGGCAGAGAGTCGGTCTATTTACCATTGTAACATCTACTAACACAGCATCTGACAGATAGTAGGTACTCAGTAAATATTTATTGGTTCAGTGAATGAAAGAAGATATTCTAATACTGACTTCATAGACGTGGAGTAGGAATACGGTGCAAATGTAAAAATATCCTTATTTTTTGCATAGATTAAAATGACCTTGAGCCAAAAATATGCCTTTCTGGAATCTCTAGATCAGATTGGTGGGAAGGAGAAGAAGCATTCCTGTGAGCATCCTAGGCCTGTTGTCCCCTGAATTGGGGTCTGGGGCAAGAGTAGGGAGACATAAGTAAATACTTAAGCAGGGGGTCAAACTCTTTCTGGCTATAAAACTCCTTTGAGGCTCTGGGGGAAGCACGATCTCTATGCCCAGAAATATTAGCATGCACACAGAAGAAATATGGGATGGGTAGTAAAAAATATCTTGTCACGAATTATGGAAATGAGGAAGTTTGTGCATATTTTTTGTTGGGCATGTGGTAATCACAGATTTCCTTTATTTTCTCTTCTTCTTTCCTTTCCCCTACAACAAAGTTTCCTAGCCTTGCCACTCTTGACATTTTGGGTCAGATAATTCTTTGCTAAGCTGCAGGAAGTGCTGTAGGCTTTTTAAGAGCATCCCTGGCCTCTACCCACCAGATGCCTATAGCGCCCCCTAGTTGTGACACTCAGAAATGTCTTCAGACTTTAGGGGAAAAATCACCCCCAACTGAGAAGCCCTGCTCTACTTTTTAATCTGAGGAGTGTTGGTCCTTAGATAACTGACCAGCCAGAAAAGGACTGTATATTGCCTGGAGATCCTGGCCTTGAGGGGTTACTGTAACCTTCACTGGTGTCTCCAGCAACAGCCCCTTCTTATCTGTGGCTCCAGCTCCTGCTGAGCAGTTTCACTCTGATTCTAGCTTCTTGCATATGCTTCTTCCTTTTGGTGACAGGATGCTGTTTATTGATTTGGAGGATCAGATAGCAAGCAGTTCATGATGGGCAACTCAGGTCCCATGGTCGCATGATATCTCCTGTTTGGGTGTTTAGTCTCTGCTGAGGCCCAGTCACGAGCCAGGAATGGCTTCTCAGAAGGAGCAGAGATGTTAGCGAGGAGGGCATGTCTTTGCTCCTGTGCCCTGGAGGTCTGTGTTGTGATTCTCCTATTGGGCTTCCAGAGGCCCCAGAAAACCTCCTGATTTGCCACAGATGCTTTGAGCAAGGTTGTGTCTGGTGGTTCAAAGGCCAGCAACGGCACGACTGCTTGTCCCTTGCTGCTCTGGTCTGGACCCACTCAGAACTCACAGCTTCACTTCTTCCTTGGTAAATGGGTCAGGAAAGCATGCCCGCTGTGATATGTTCATTCTTCACAACCCAGAGAGGCTCAGGGCTAGTACCTGTGGATAATTAGGGCAACAAAGAACTACATCCTCCTCTGTTTCCCTCCTCATGGGTCAAGGGCAGCACCTACTGGGAGACAAGACTTTCTGTAGAAGTTTCTTTGGGGAGCTGTGGAATGCTAATCACTGCCTCAAAGGGAGAACTGACAGGCAGAACTCTGCTGGGTATTTTCCCAATGCCTCATTCTCATGCTTCCATCAATTATTAGCATTTGCTTTCTCAAGTTGTTAATTAAGCACAGATTCTGTGTCTGTATGTTTCAGTGCCTGAGTTGTCTCAGCCCCTAATTTGCAGGAAAACATAGTTAGCTGGGTTCCTTCTTCAGCTCTCTGTGTGCAGTGGGTGACTCCTTGGCTACTCACGGATGTGCTTCTCTAAGTATTAATAGTGAACAAAAGTGTAGACAAGAACCCTCTAGTCAACCTTCCTTGAAATCTGGGAATCCTCCTCTACAGCATCCCTGAAGATGCCTAGAGGAGACACAAGAGATTAACTTTATAAGGAGAGAATGCATTCTATTGTTGGGGAACTTCAGTTGTTAGAAAGCTACTTATCTTATTGAACTTTGTGTAATCAAGCTTGCAAGTCAGCCCTCAATCACCAGCTTATTCCCTTTTAGGTATTTTAGTTTCAATTAGGAGACCTTGGTTATTTTCTTAAGGTCCCAAGAGTTTACTTCCCAAAGATATGTTTAGCTGAAACTAAAAGATCTTCCTTAAAAAAATAGAGCTCCCTATTTAAAACAAAAACAGATAACGAAAAAAAAAAAACCCAAATATCAAACAAAGCCCAATTATTGGAGCCTTGAGTAAGAAGTATCTTTCAATCTACCCTAAATTTTCCTGTTATAGTTTAAATCTTTCTGGATTGTGAGCATAGCTTTGAAGCTTCTGACCATTTATTATTTCCATTTACAGATGAGAAACCTTTGGTCCAGGAAGGCTAAGCAACTTATTTAAGTGTACACAGAAAGTCTTAGGGCTGGGATTTGAATCCTACTCAGCTGGGAGACACAGCCTACGTGTTATCTATCATTTCACCTGAGTGGGGAGCCTCTGAGAGGTGAGACTCAATAAATGACTGCTTTCTGAAAATCAAAGAGAAATCCTTAGTTCGTGAGCAAGTTTTCTTCTCTACTCCTAAACCAGAATTATGTGAATCATCTGTATTTGCCAGAATGAAGAAACTCTCATTTCCAACTTGTTCACTGAGTTCTTTCTCCATCTGACTTTCCCTTGCTTGTGAGTTTTTTTGTTGATGTTTGATAAAAACTTGCTCTAAGCTCAATCTTTTCCAAAGGTATTTCTTTGAATTTATTAGCTAGAGTCCTAATAGGAACCAGCCCTATATGTTAGTTACAAGGCCTTGGTTTGCACTGGACACGACCGATTTCTAGAATGGTGGGACCCTTCCAGATCAGCATTTGTCCTGCGCATTCAGACCAACCCTGACAAGGGCATCAAGAACCCACTCAGCAGTAAGTGTCCACTTACCATGCACCAGATATTATGGTACCAAGTAGATTTCACATCGGTACAGAGTTGCAGCAAATAGTTTTGGCAAGTATATGGAGGCATAAATCATATATTGCAAATAAATTTTAGAAAAACCATAAAGAAATTTTTAAGAAGTGGTTTTGCCAGTAGGTCAAGTATCTCAGGCTCCGGAAAGATCCATTCGTTCTGAAGGTCTCATCAATCTCTAGAGATATGCAGCAACTGTTTGGGAACATCAGTAGCCTGAAAGAATAGTCTCATCAGGCCTTTTTGAGTTTTATGAATGTCCATCCTCCTGCAGGATGACTTTGAGACCTTGGCCAGGGACCTGTGCTTTTTGTCAGTGGGCATGAATATGATACTTCCTTAATAATCCATATATGTATGTAAGACTGTCTGTTGAGCACCTGCTTACCTAGGCACTTGTGACACATGTATCTCATCTTCCTAACATCCCTGGGATCTGTATTATCCCTTTTTTCAGATGAGGAAACTGAGACACAGAAGTTAAATAATTTGCTAAGGTCACATAGTAAGTGGCAAGGCTGATTCAACCCTGGGTCGGTTTAACCCTCTCTTCTTCTCTTTCCTTCTTTCATGCCCCCAGATTATCAATTTGAGGAGCCCCAGGGTTGCCTGTTCTAGACACTCACACCCACTCTTTGTTTTTATATATATATATGTATTTTTTTTTAATTAATTAATTAATTTTTGGCTGTGTTGGGTCTTCGTTTCTGTGCGAGGGCTTTCTCTAGTTGCGGCAGTCGGGGGCCACTCTTCATCGTGGTGTGCGGGCCTCTCACTGTCGTGGCCTCTCTTGTTGTGGAGCACAGGCTCCAGACGCGCAGTCTCAGTAGTTGTGGCTCACGGGCCTAGTTGCTCTGCGGCATGTGGGATCTTCCCGGACCAGGGCTCGAACCCGTGTCCCCTGCATTGGCAGGCAGATTCTCAACCACTGTGCCACCAGGGAAGCCCTCACACCCACTCTTTAGTCATCAATGGCTACACTTCTCCCGGAATGCTCTGCTGAAAGCAGCTACATGGTGCCATCTCTCCTGGTCCACTGGTCCACGCAGGAGAAGTGGGCTTCAGAGCTTTGCTTTCTCTGGACAGACAGCCCCAGGGCTCTGCCGTGGGGGCAGCTCTCCTGTGGTTGGATACGCGCTTCATTGTGACTGCAGTGAAAGCTACAAGATGCCTGCAGCCAGTGCAAGGCCAGGGACCTCAGCTCAGTGCCTGGTCCTGACTCCTTCCCCGGAGAGGCAGGATTTGGGGGGAGAGGAGTGGTTGGTGAGTGGGGGAGTGGATCATGTCCTTTCCTGCAGAGGCGACTGCCCTCTCTTGCTTCCTCCTGTCTCAGCTGAATGACATTTGTACCAGCTGCTCCCCAAAGAAAGGAGTCACTTTGGCGAAACGTCACAGGCTTTGGCATGAATGATCCCATTCCATCCTCCACTTCTCTCCCTGCTGCCTCCTGTCCAACCCTCAAGGGCCTTTTTTTTTTATTTTGAAAGGACACCGCCTTGAAATTCAAGTGCAGGAAAAAGTAATTACATTTTCTCTTCAGGTCTGTTTCTCAAAAAGCCTCCCAATCATCTCTGGCTGAAACACAGGGATTATTCCGGATGGAAAACATTATTAGCCACAGCTTTGCCTGCTCCCCCTGTGGGTTTCATCTCCCGCTTCTCTCCCATGCTAGGGCCGATGAGGACAGCGTGGTTGATTGCTGCTGTCTGCCTTCGTTGCCACCGTGGGAGGGCTGAGGCCCCTTTCCCAGGGGAGATCAATCGTCTTATTCAATGTCACCCAAGTTGTAATTGGTGGGCTTACCTGGAGTCCCAGCAGGGCCTCTCCGACTCCAGAACCATGCTTGTAATAACTCTGCCGTGTAATTGCGGTGGTTATTTTTTGCAGAAACAAAAATTGGGAAACATCAGCTGACAAAAGACTTGCTTTTCCTGATTTATTGCTTTTTTCAAAATTTTAATGTGAAAAGCGGTTTGAAGTTACCAAAATGAAATCATATGTTGTTATATATTTAATATAATTGCCATTATTAGAAAAAATAAATTATGTATGATCAGAATTATCCCGGGAAATCCAGCACAGAGTTGCTCTTTGGTAGAAATTACACTTGACCAGGAGCTAGGAGTCCTAGATTTAGCTCTTAACTAGCTCTGTGATAAAATGCTAATAATACCTCCTCTGATTTCCTTAGGGCCTTGTGAGGATAAAATTCACTTTTCAACAAATATTTATTGGAGAGATACTTGGGATTTTCTAAATGTTTATGTGCCAGGTTCTGGGACTTTGCAAAGATAAATAAGTTCTGGTCCCTTCTTCGAGTTGCTCACGTAATTGGGGAAATGTATACATAAAGCACCCACAGTATTAGTGGGGGGGGGGGTTGAGCAAGGCGTAGCTGCGTGGCATGCACTGTGGGCCCAGCCTGGCCCTGCCTCTGGTCCTGATGCCTGCTCATGTGTCTGCTACATCACCCTTCAGTGATGACTCCCTGTCCTCCTCCATCCCCTCAGGGCCCAGCTCTCCCTAATGTGAAAATGAGTGATAACGGATGCTAATTTAATGTGTTACTTCTTCCAGGTGACATATTTACATTTTAATAGACAATTCAAAGGAGGATATTTTAAGCCCTGTGGCAGGTGGGTGGGGACAAAATTTGAGTTAGGGAGGATTTGGGGGGCCTCCACTCACACTGTGTAGGCACCCACTGATTCTTCTCATGGGTCTGGCTCCACTCAGGAGTCCAGAGATGAGGATCCCTCCCCAGGCTGTGCCGCCTCCACATGGTCTCCGAGTATCTGGAGGGTCGGAGTCTCGATGCAATGATGGATGAGACATCTGTTCCAGGATGGGCTATTACCAACAAATCATTACTGCAAAATGGACTCAGTCTCATTAGCCCAGGAGCTCCGAGTTTAATGTGGCGTTCTGCAATCTCACAGATTCTGCTGCACACATTGAAGGCGTGCATCACATTTTATAGAGCCAGGAAACCTGAACTTCACAAAACAAAAGAGATTAGCATGCCTCTTGAATTGGTTGACATATTTACTCTTCACGAATACGCCTGTTTTCATGACACACTGTAGCTTACAGCCTCATTATTAGAAATTAATTTGCCCCACTGCCCTGCCCAAGGACGTGGTTCTCCTTGGGGAACAGTTTTGCCCTTATCATCCTGGTGCTTGGAGTAGGCAAATAGGTTTCTGATGTTCTGGCCTGGGAATGTTTCTCTTGGGAGTTGTGGGGAAGGGGCTGCACCTGTGGTCCCTGCCGGCCCTTCATCACAACTCGCCTCTGTGAAATGTGCACATTCTGCATCGGGCCATTTCGGGAAGTTTTCTTTTTTCCTTTGTAATGCCTTCCAGCCACACTTTTTTGGGGGAGCGAATTATCCAGAACCAGTAATCAGTTCAAATAATGTGTGACAGACACGGTGTCAACTTCCTAAACTTTGATATTATAGGCACTGCTGTTGACGCGTGAACTCCCTGCCTGGGCTCAGCTTATCCTCGGAAGTTACACAGGCACTTGTCACACTCCCACAGAATGACAGCTCTGCTTTCAGGCTTCTTTTTCTTCAATAGCTCAAGGATCTCTAAGGTACCTTCTAGCTAGAAATTTCTATGTTGTCATTTACCAAATTACCAATCATAAATTGGGAAATTCTTTAAAACCCAGTGCCAGATGTCCTGCTTCATTCGGGGTGGTGATGGCAGATGAGGAGGATAATACTTTGGGGCCAAAGCATGGTCAATTACCTTATTTTTTTCCCTTAGGAGTTAAACTTGGTACTTCATTTTCCTCACTCATATGTCTCACAAATATACGATAGCCTGTCTCCCAGGCTCAAAGGTACTTATTCACTTAATCATCCATCTCTTTCACAAATATTTACTGAATGTTCATTAGGTGCAAAACATTGTTAGGTGCTGGGATTGTGCTGGGCATGGGGTTTCCAAGAGACTGTTTGGCTCCAGCAGAGATACAATTCAATTAGATTTATCAAGTGCTTGTTGAGTATTTGCAGTGGATCAGGCCCTGGGGTGACAGGAAACCCAGACACTCCCTGAAAGGTACACACAACATCCCTGCAGGTCATAAGACACATGTTTTCAGGTGTGCTGTCCCTTCTCCCGCACAACCTGCTTTTCTCCTGCTCAGACCGGAAGATTGAGGGTTCTGGTCCCTTTCGTGGTTGCCAAAACTGTTGACTTGAAAAAAAATGCACAACCTAAAAGTTGAGAGTTATGTTTTATTTGGTAAACATACTGAGGACTTAAGCCTGGGACACAGCATCTCAGATAGCTCTGAGGGACTGCTCCGAAGAGGCAAGGGATAGCCAGGATACATAAGAGTTTTTTGCAACAAAACCAGGTGGTCAGAATATCAAAAGATTACTGTCAATTAAAGAAAACCAGATATCTCAAGGAATTGAGTGTTTTTCTATGTATGAGAAGATGCAGAAGTCTGGGCTCACTGAAATCATTCCTTTTATATGCACCTTAGCTATCTGCGGCCAGTATCCTGTGTCTCCTCATCCCGAATTTCAGGGTGCACTGTTGGGGCGTGGCTGCAGTGTCTGATGATTTGACTTCCACCCGGAGATGACATTGTCATTAGGATTCTCATCTTAGATCCTTTACGATTTGTATGGAAATATAGGGAGAATGTCCTTATGTTCCAGGGATACCTTCTTATCTACTTGCCTTAAGCTTCTTTCCTCACCACCAACTTCTATGCATTTCTCTACTATCATACTTGTGGAGATAGATAATCAGGGGTCCTGTCTAATTTTCATTTACTCAGCAGAAGAGGTTGTGTGACTTGGGGCAAGTTTTTATCCATTCATCAGGTAATGGACATTTGGATTGTTTCTACTTTTTGACTATTATGAATAATGCTGCTATGAACATTTGTGTACAAGTTTTTGTGTGCACATATGTTTTTATTTCCCTTGGGTGTATACCTAAGAGTGGGATTGCTGGGTCATATGGTAAGTCTGCGTTTACCTTATTGTGGAATTGCCAGACTGTTTTCCAAAGCAGCTGTACCATTTCACATTTCCACCAGCAATGTCGGAAGTTCTACTTTTTCCACATACTTGCATACACTTATTATTTGTCTTTTTGATCATAGCCATCCTAGTGAGTTTGAAGTGGCATCTCATCTGGGTTTTACTTTGCATTTCTTTGATGTCTAATGACATTGAACATCTTTTTCATGTGCTTATTCGGCTATTTGTATATCTTCTCTGGAAAAAAGATCTTTTGCCCATTTTTAAATTAAGTTGCTTGTCCTTTAAAAAACTATTGAGCTGTAATGAGTTTATATACTCTAGATACACGTTCATTATCAGATACATATTTGCAAATATTTTCTTCCACTCTGTAGGTTGGATAAGTTTTTAAACTTCTCTGAGCCACATTTTCCTCATTTGTAAACTTGAGATAATAATGGTATCCAGCCCTTAAATTAGGATTAAATGAAATAGTAAATGAAGAGCACTTAACACAGGGTCTGAAACCCCGCAAGCCCTAATACATGTTAGCTATTTTATTGTATTTTTAAATTTCTTCCTCAGGTCAAGAGCCTTAGTTACATAATCCTACTTTGTCCTGGAGGCCACTGGTATATGAAATGAACCTTAGTTTCAGACAGAAGCCTCCCAGTAAAGGGCAGCATAATAACAAGAATCAGGGTCATAGTGGCTGCCCTTCCCTGAGGGTTTCCTACTTGCCAGCCCTGCTTCTAGTGCCTCTTAAGCTGGGAGGGGGAGGGCTTCAGTAACAACAGCTGCCACTGAACCTCCCCTGGCTGGTGCATGGAAGGCAACTGGGTCAGCTGGGAGTCCAGGGCCACAAGACAATGGACATTATGTCGCCCCTGTGGAATCAGGACTTGACATGAAGAAGTCAGAGGCCAGAGGTCTGGGGCTGGTCTGGCATGTTCTAAAATAAAACCTAAGAAAGCAGTTCAGTTGAAAGTTGTCATCATCAGTTAGTACTGGGAACTTGAAAGAAGGGAAAAACATGTTCCTGATGAGAATTTTGCCATCACCATTGGCTGACAAGCCATGGCTCAAACTGTGCCAGATACTTGCCAGGTGACTAGACCCAGTCTGAGAAAAAATTACCCCATTGCCATGACTATGATATTTGGAAAACAAATGCACATGTGGTTTCAGGGTTGGTGAATGTTGGATATTTACTTACAGATGGTGTTAAACCAAAGCCAGGCAGCATAGCAGCTTCCTAGCATCCTCCCCCATGTCCCCTGAATCCCTGAACTACTGATGTTGAAGTTCCTTACAAACCCTACAAAGTGGGAATGTCCCATATCTTTGCCAGTCTTTCCTGCCCTCCTCTCTCAGTAGGTCTCTTCCGGCATTAAATATTTGGTTCTCACCCTGGGTAAACCACTGGGCAAGGTGCGGAGTGAGAGAGACGGAAGGATAAAACATGGTCTTTGCCCTTAAAGGTATCATAGCTTAGGAACCCTAGAAAGTAGAGCCTGAGACAAAAGTCTGCTAACATGTTATTGGAGGGTAAAAACCAAGGAAGTGGGAGTGAGGAAGAAAGAGGAGCCAGGCAGGGAAGGAGGAAGATGAAACGCAAGGTGGGTCCTTGTGTATAACAAGAATCAGGGTCATAGTGGCTGCCCTTCCCTGAGGGTTTCCTACTTGCCAGCCCTGCTTCTAGTGCCTCTTAAGCTGGGAGGGGGAGGGCTTCAGTAACAACAGCTGCCACTGAACCTCCCCTGGCTCGTGCATGGAATGCAACTGGGTCAGCTGGGAGTCCAGGGCCACAAGGCAATGGACATTGGCGGGTCCATTGGACAGGTGGGTCCATTTCCCAGGTGGGTCCATTTCCAGGTGGGTCCCCGCTTCATACAAAGCACCAATAACTGCTCAGTCTCCTGACACCGTCTTCAGAGAGGCCATTTGAGCTGCTAAATCTCAGGACAGTTTGTCAAAGGGAAGGAAGGGCACGGAGAGTGGGTGCTTTCCATCTCTTATTCCCTTTCAGCAAACTTTGCCCTGAGGAAATAACTAGTTTGCATGACATGGTCCTTCCAGGGCCACCATGGAGGCCAGGTCACACCACACACTATGGGGAAGTGATTGTCTGAGTCTGGGAGAGGTGGCTGGGCACTGGTTGGTGAATCCACACAGAGCCAATAGCTAGCATGGAGCACGTGGCCAAGGGTCCTGAGACAGGTGAGGCCAACAGGATCTGAGGGGGCGTCTGGGAGATGTCGATGCAATGCAGGCCAGCACCACTCAGCTCTGCCAGTGCTCTCCCAGTCCTCACACTAGAATACGAGCCTCCATTTCTGTGAGAACAAGATACCCTCACTTTTTCCCTGAGGGGGCGATACAAATTAAATCACTCACCAATTCTCCGTCAAGGCTGTAACCAGCCACTCTCTCTGAAAAGAGGATAAATGAAAGAATCTACAGTTCCCACTGCTGCCACTGGTTTGAGGATGTTAACATTCACCTCACCACCCCCTGCCATTACTCATTCTAGATTTCTCTCACCTTCAGCTGAAAGATCTAAGTTGCTTGCCTAGTGGGTTGCCTCATAGGCTTCTCTACTTGAAGTTGCATGTGAATTAAAAGGTTGTGCTAAAATGCAGCATCTGACTCAGAGGTCTGGGGAGGTGCCTGGGCTTCTGCAAGTCCGTCGAGCTCTCTGGTACCACTGCTGCTGCTGGTGGGCACACGGGGTAACAAAGACCAAATTTATCACTCAGTTGCCCTTGGTTGCCATGCTTTTGCTAGCCCATGGTTGCTGCAGTTGCCCCTTTATAGTTTTTACTGCACTTAGAGAAGTCCCAGTGAATCCCCTGGGTTCTAGAAGTAATCCCCTCTGCACCCATTGTGTAGCAACAACTTAGCTCTTTCTGGGGATCAGTGTTATTAATCTCATGAGTATAGTAACTCCTGCCTTTGCCTGTTTGCCTGCTGGCATGAGGAGTGCCAAGGGACTAAGTTACAGTCTCAGCTTTGAGGTCAGTGGAACCCTGACTGACAGGAGAGTTTCCTCCCTGACAACCAGCACTCTTACCTGGCAGGGCCTAGCGTGTAGACAGAGCATAGATTCTGCAAGTGGAGAAAAGAGGTGTGGGGAGGGGGTAAGCCCTCCATCCACTGTTTGGTTCCCAGAGGCTATATCATGGCTGCTGGGGACACGGCACCATATAGGATGTTGGTTTACCTTCCAGATGACAGTGCCCTGACTCTTTGGGGTGTCGTCACTGAGCTGGTACCTTTGTTCATTCTGCCATGCCTTCAGGCTGCTGCTTCTGGACAATGGGGAACATTGTAAGACTAGTGAACCCCACAGTCATGTACCCATTGTGTGTCTCCTTTGCTGAGGCACAGTGGCGTCAGGTGCCAGCGGTTGGGTGGAGTCCATGCAGAGCTGGTCACTGTGGTGACAACGGAGGTGGAACAGTGATAAAGCGCCTGAGACAGGTGAGGCTGGGATCTGAGAAGATGCATAAGAAATATCGTGATAGATAGGGGTTACACTCTGGTTCAGAAAACAAGATACAAACACTTAAAAGATGAGGCAGAAGAAACAGTGAATACCATGGAGTTTGGATGTGGTCAAGGCAGAGCAGATGACCATGGCCTGGGGTAGTCAGGGGGTTTTCAGGAACAAGTGTGAATGGACCTGCCCTCAAGGTCACACAGACATGAGACTGGTGGAGAGGAAGGGGGATGTATTCCAGGCGGTCAAGACCAGTGTGAACAAGGACCCAGATGTGGGAGTTCATGAGGTTTATTCAAGGGACCAGAACACAGACCAGCTTGGAGCTGGTGTGTGTGTGTGGTGGGGAAGTAATAATTATTTTAGTAGTAATAGAACCTTTATTGAGCACTTACTATATGCCAGCCATCATTCTGAACTCTAACATGTATTACCTTATTTAATTCTCACAATTACTCCTTAAGTAGGCAAGGCCAGGCTGGAGCTGGATTTGGGGTTATCGTGAACGGTCAACCAAAGAGTTGGGACATTCATGGCTGGACCCAGAGATTAACATATTAAGTGAAGTAAGTCAGACAGAGAAAGACAAATATCATATGATATCACTTACATGTGGAATCTAAAAAAATGATATAAATGAGCTTATTTATAAAACAGAAATAGACTCACAGACACAGAAAACAAACTTATGGTTACCAAAGGGGAAAGGTGGGTGGGGGGCTGGGAGATAAATTAGGAATTTGGGATTAACATATATATGTATCTATGTATAACATAAACAACAAGGACCTACTGTATAGCACAAAGAACTATATTCAATATCTTGTAATAACTTATAATGGAAAAGAGTCTAAAAATGAATATATATGATATATTGCTATTATATATATATATATATAAACTGATTCACTGTGTTGTACACCTGAAGCCAACACAACATTGTAAATTAACTATACTTCAGGAAAAAAAAAAGATTAAAAAAAAATTGGGACTTTACCCTCACCACACTGGCATTGAAATAGATGTGGGCCTTATGAGGATAAGGCCAACTTCTTGCAAACCTTTATATTCTTAATTCCTTCTGTAGGGCCTGGCACATGGGAAAGTTGTCATGATTTCATATTAAAACAGCTCTTCTTAATAAAGCCATCATTACATTCTAGGCACTGTTTTAAGTGCTTGACATGGAATAGATTATTTAATTCTCACACAATTCTGTGAGGTAGGCACTATTAATATTCTCATTTTACAGATTAGGAAGTTGAGGCACAGAGTAGCTAAGTTACTTGTCCAAAGTAGTAAGCAAGCAAGGGCCAGAGTAGGTTTTATACCCAGGCAGTCTGACTTCAGAGTCCGCACATGAAATTCCTACTCTACATGGCTTCTCAAAAACCATTAAGGAGAAAGATTTGGAAACCGTATTGGAAATGAGGTGGTGGTGAAAGTTTAAGCCTGGGTGAGTGGGAAGTCAGGTAGGCAGCTGTTTTAGGGGGTAAGAGAGGATGTGCTTCATTGGGTTGTACATGGTCTACCTGTCTGCCTCCCCCAGAGAGAAAGCATGTTCTCCAGGCCTTAAGTATCAGTAGATATGCAACTCTGAACATCAGTAGGTGGTTTGTGTGTGTATGTTTTCTCTTTTCCCCCCACAGTGTATTTACACTCAAGATTGAGACAAACATCCATTTGCTTTAACACACGTGAAAATACCTTAGCAACTTCCTTCAGCTCTGGTCTGTTGCTAAGCAGTGACCCTAGCGTTACCATGGCAACATCATCCGAGACTCCGGAGTGCTGCTGGTACCAGCCTGCTGCTCGTGACATGACTTTGGGAAACGGGGTTAGCAGGGCCTCGGGAGAACATTCACTGTCTAGGCTCAGCCTCGCCCTGTTTGGCCCTATCAGAGAGCCCCATTTCTGCCTGAGGGAAGCTGCCTGGGGAGAGGAGCTCTCCGATGCCCAGCTGACAAGGCCTGTGGTCGTATTGGCTGTGCGTCACCTTGCTACTGTCTCCCCATTCTGCGGAGCCCCGTGGAGTGGACTGGATTTCAGGATGGATGCCTGAGAAGGGGGAGGGAGCTATTTCTCCACTCTGCTACTGAGAAAGGCCCATTTCAGTACCTCTTTTCGGAAGGGAGGAGCTCGGCACACGTTGGGGTGTGGTCAGGCAAGCAGGGGTATCCGTTGGGGTCCAAGCAGGAAACAGAATCCAACTCAGAAGTTCAGGGGACTTCAATGAAGGGACAGCTTACAGAGGTGTGGGCAGGGCTAAGGGAACAGGTACAGATCATGATGCACTGGAAATGTCAGCGGGAAGCCGTTCCCACCCTGAGTGCTGAAGGAAGGAAATTGTTTTATAGAAACAATTTTCCAGTTTTAAATCTGGAACTGGGGTGGAGGAGCCACCCAGTAGGTTGGATGCAAATATTGCGAGAGATACAGCCCCTAGGAGGAAGGAAAGTAAAAGAGATGCTGGAACTCCTCTCCTTGACCCCCTACCAGCCCCTCCCATTACTCAAACTTAACTGGAAACTAGGTGCCTAGGTGTTGCAGTCTGTTAGGGCATCAGCCTTAGGGGCACAGAGCAGAGAACAGGGGAAGAATGGATTTGGTCAGTGTGTACAAATGATAAATGGAGGAGGGCTGGGGCACAAACAGAGAATAAGTAGCACCACTGGGTTGAGTCTAACGGGACCAGGTAGGCCGGCAGGACCAAAAACTCCAACTAGATATACCAGTGTGGTAGGGCAAGACCCAGAGAGCAGAGCCCATTGCAGACACTGGGAGGAAGCATGTTTAACAGGTGAGCATGGCCTCTGGGATAACAAGCAGTCAACTTCAGGAAGCCCAACATATCATTGTCTTAAATGATGCCAACAGTGTAAGCCCCCCGACCCATTGGCAAGGCTGAGGGGATTTTATAAAAACTGGATTGCAGGCCTGAAGAATATCATTCAGGTTCTCCCTAAGCCTTTCCTCTTGCTGCTTCTGCTTGGCATTCCATTGCTCTCAATCTGGTGGTCCTTTCTCAGCGCAGGTGCTTTTTAAAAATTTTAATTAAATTAATTAATTAATTAATTTATAGATCTTTATTGGAGTATAACTGCTTCACAATACTGTGTTAGTTTCTGTTGCACAACAAAGCGAATCAGCCATATGCATACACATGTCTCCATATCCCCTCTCTCTCTATTTTTTTTTTTTTAACATCTTTATTGGAGTATAATTGCTTTACAATGGTGTGTTAGTTTCTGCTTTATAACAAAGTAAATCAGTTATACATATACATATGTTCCCATATCTCTTCCCTCTTGCATCTCCCTCCCTCCTGCCCTCCCTATCCCACACCTCTAGGTGGTCACAAAGCACAGAGCTGATCTACCTGTGCTATGCGGTTGCTTCCCACTAGCTATCTATTTTACGTTTGGTAGTGTATATATGTCCATGCCACTCTCTCTCTTTGTCACATCTTACCCTTCCCCCTTCCCATATCCTCAAGTCCATTCTATAGTAGGTCTGTGTCTTTATTCCCTTCTTGCCACTAGGTTCTTCATGACCTTTTTTTTTTTTTCCCCTTAGATTCCATATATATGTGTTAGCATACGGTATTTGTTTTTCTCTTTCTGACTTACTTCATTCTGTATGACAGACTCTAACTCCATCCACCTCACTACAAATAACTCCATTTCGTTTCATTTTATGGCTGAGTAATATTCCATTGTATATATGTGCCACATCTTCTTTATCCATTCATCCGATGATGGACACTTAGGTTGCTTCCATGTCCTGGCTATTGTAAATAGAGCTGCAATGAACATTTTGGTACATGACTCTTTTTGAATTATGGTTTTCTCAGGGTATATGCCCAGTAGTGGGATTGCTGGGTCGTATGGTAGTTCTATTTTTAGTTTTTTAAGGAAACTCCATACTGTTCTCCATAGTGGCTGTATCAATTTACATTCCCACCAACAGTGCAAGAGTGTTCCCTTTTCTCCACACCCTCTCCAGCATTTATTGTTTCTAGATTTTTTGATGATGGCCATTCTGACTGGTGTGAGATGATATCTCATTGTAGTTTTGATGTGCATTTCTCTAATGATTAATGATGTTGAGCATTCTTTCATGTGTCTGTTGGCAATCTGTATATCTTCTTTGGAGAATTGTTTATTTAGGTCTTCCACCCATTTTTGGATTGGGTTGTTTGTTTTTTTGTTATTGAGCTGCATGAGCTGCTTGTAAATCTTGGAGATTAATCCTTTGTCAGTTGCTTCATTTGCAAATATTTTCTCCCATTCTGAGGGTTGTCTTTTGGTCTTGTTTATGGTTTCCTTTGCTGTGCAAAAGCTTTTAAGTTTCATTAGGTCCCATTTGTTTATTTGTGTTTTTATTTCCATTTCTCTAGGAGCTGGGTCAAAAAGGATCTTGCTGTGATTTATGTCATAGAGTGTTCTGCCTATGTTTTCCTCTAAGAGTTTGATAGTGTCTGGCCTTACATTTAGGTCTTTAATCCATTTTGAGTTTATTTTTGTGTATGGTGTCAGGGAGTGTTCTAATTTCATACTTTTACATGTACCTGTCCAGTTTTCCCAGCACCACTTATTAAAGAGGCTGTCTTTTCTCCACTGTATATGCTTGCCTCCTTTATCAAAGATAAGGTGACCATATGTGCGTGGATTTATCTCTGGGCTTTCTATCCTGTTCCATTGATCTATATTTCTGTTTTGGTGCCAGTACCAAACTGTCTTGATTACTGTAGCTTTGTAGTATAGTCTGAAGTCAGGGAGCCTGATTCCTCCAGCTCCATTTTTCGTTCTCAAGATTGCTTTGGCTATTCGGGGTCTTTTGTGTTTCCATACAAATTATGAAATTTTTTGTTCTAGTTCTGTGAAAAATGCCAGTGGTAGTTTGATAGGGATTGCATTGAATCTGTAGATTGCTTTGGGTAGTAGAGTCATTTTCACAATGTTGATTCTTCCAAATCCAATAACATATACTATATCTCTCCATCTATTTGTATCATCTTTAATTTCTTTCATCAGTGTCTTATAATTTTCTGCATACGGGTCTTTTGTCTCCTTAGGTAGGTTTATTCCTAGATATTTAATTCTTTTTGTTGCAATGGTAAACGGGAGTGTTTTCTTAATTTCACTTTCAGATTTTTCATCATTAGTGTATAGGAATGCAAGAGATTTCTGTGCATTAATTTTGTATCCTGCTACTTTACCAAATTCATTGATTAGCTCTAATAGTTTTCTGGTAGCATCTTTAGGATTCTCTATGTATAGTATCATGTCATCTGCAAACAGTGACAGCTTTACTTCTTCTTTTCCGATTTGGATTCCTTTTATTTCTTTTTCTTCTCTGATTGCTGTGGCTAACACTTCCAAAACTATGTTGAATAATAGTGGTGAGAGTGGGCAACCTTGTCTTGTTCCTGATCTTAGTGGAAATCGTTTCAGTTTTTCACCATTGAGGACAATGTTGGCTGTGGGTTTGTCATATATGGTCTTTATTATGTTGAGGAAAGTTCCCTCTATGCCTACTTTCTGGAGGGCTTTTATCTAAATGGGTGTTGAATTTTGTCGAAAGCTTTCTCTGCATCTATTGAGATGATCATATGGTTTTTCTCCTTCAGTTTTTTAATATGGTGTATCACGTTGATTGATTTGCATATATTGAAGAATCCTTGCATTCCTGGAATAAACCCCACTTGATCATGGTGTATGATCCTTTTAATGTGCTGTTGGATTCTGTTTGCTAGTATTTTGTTGAGGATTTTTGCATCTATGTTCATCAGTGATATTGGCCTATAGTTTTCTTTTTTTGTGACATCTTTGTCTGGTTTTGGTATCAGGGTGATGGTGGCCTCATAGAATGAGTTGGGGAGTGTTCCTCCCTCTGCAATATTTTGGAAGAGTTTGAGAAGGATAGGTGTTAGCTCTTCTCTAAATGTTTGATAGAATTCGCCTGTGAAGCCATCTGGTCCTGGGCTTTTGTGTGTTGGAAGATTTTTAATCACAGTTTCAATTTCAGTGCTTGTGATTGGTCTGTTCATATTTTCTATTTCTTCCTGGTTCAGTCTCGGCAGGTTGTGCATTTCTAAGAATCTGTCCATTTCTTCCAGGTTGTCCATTTTATTAGCATAGAGTTGCTTGTAGTAATCTCTCATGATCGTTTGTATTTCTGCAGTGTCAGTTGTTACTTCTCCTTTTTCATTTCTGAGCCTCCCTCCCATCCTCCCTATCCCGCCCCTCTAAGTCATCGCAAAGCACCTTGCCGATCTCCCTGTGCTATGCTGCTGCTTCCCACCAGCCAACTATTTTACATTCGGTAGTGTATATATGTGTATGCTACTCTCACTTCGCCCCAGCTTCGCCCTCCCACCCCATGTCCTCTAGTCCATTTTCTATGTCTAGCTCTTTATTCCTGCCCTGCACCTAGGTTCATCGGTACCATTTTTTTTTTAAGGTTCCGTATATATGCGTTAGCATAAACTATGTCGCCACATAGTTTAGCCATCCAATAGCTCCATATTGAGCCATCCCATCCATATTGGGATGAAGAAAAGAGAAACTTAGAAAATAAACATGAAGAATAAAATGAGGATTGATAAATTTTACAAAAAGCAGCACAGAGCCTTCGATCATAATAAAATAGTTAGGTTCAGTACATCTTGTTGGATCTTATCTCAAGGAAGCCAAAATGAACATGAACACCAATCCTCGGATTCCTAGTGAAGAGTAGAGCCTAGGAAACTGTACGATACACACAGTACAACTGAAACCACAATGGTTATGAGGAGGTTTTCTAGAGAAATAACAAGGCCAATGAACAAGAACACACTGGCTGCCTTAATTTTCCGACATCACTGCCAAAAGCCACAAGACTAACCTGTGAGCAGCAATGACTCCTCTCCTGCACTCCTGTTAACTAAGTTTTTGGGTTTTTTTTAACATCTTTATTGGAGTATAATTGCTTTACAAGGGTGTGTTACTTTCTGCTTTGTAACAAAGAGAATCAGCTATACGTATACATATATCCCCATATTCCCTCCCTCTTGCGTCTCTCTCCCACCCTCCCTATCCCACCCCTCTAGGTGGACACAAAGCACCGAGCTGATCTCCCTGTGCTATGCGGCTGCTTCCCACTAGCTATCTATTTTACATTTGGTAGTGTATATATGTCCATGCCACTCTCTCACTTCGTGAGAGAGCTTACCCTTCCCTCTCCCCGTGTCCTCAAGTCCATTCTCTACATCTGCATCTTTATTCCAGCACAGGTGCTTTGGATCGACAAGGTCTACACCAGGGCAGCATCAGCACCACCTGGTTACTTGTTAGAAATGCATATTTGCAGGCCTTACCTCAGACTTAGTCAATCAGAGATGTTTGGGGTAGGGTCCAGCATCTGTGTTTTAACAAGCCCTCCAGGAGGATTCTAATAACACTGAAGTTTGAGAGCTACTGATTTAGACTGTATGATTAGCGTGTAACCCTCCCTTTGGCCTGGGTGCTGGTCTCCCTACCTTCCTTGGCTCCTTTCTCTGAAGCCTCAGGCCATCTCTGCCCCATTCTCATGTTGTGTCCCAGCTCAGAGAGTTCCCACCATAGGTCAGAGCCTTGGGGACACATTTGCCTGGAAAGAAAGTTTGGATTACTCTCTTTACTTGGGGGAGTGCAGTCATAGGCAACTCAGGTGGGTGGCTATAGGTAGTTGGCATTAGGAAGCAGGTCTCAGTGACAGAACTGAGTTTCAGAGGTAGGACACGAGCTCTGACAGAACTAAGAAGGGCAAGGGAAGCCCCAGCAGCCCTGACCCTAAACAGATGAGTTCCTGCACAGGGTGTTAGAGCTGGGGTGCTGATGAGTGTCCATTCTACATGGGTCTCTTGCATTTCTGCACCTCTTGCAGGCAGAGCACTGAACTATCTTTTCAAGGTGGAGAGCTTGGAAGACAGAGATTGTGTCTCTTGGAGCAAAGGGCATGCGTGCTTATTGCGCATTATAAAGGAACTGGGTTTCCTAAACTCAGGCTTCCTATCCTATAATACAACCTACTTCGTGTGTAGGTGCCATCTTGCCTTCTTCATGCCCTGTGGATATTGGGGCTCAGGGAACTGGTGCAAAAATGATACGCTGCTATTGCTGTAAGCAATAAACTGTCCCTTGTCTCTGACCCAGGAATATCATGTCTTATATCAGCATACAAGAAAATGCAGCAGGCTAACTTCTTACCTTGCAAGTATTATAAAATCCCAGACTCTTCACGGTTCTTGGCAGGCACAAGATGGGACCAAGCCTTGAGAAGTAAGGGGCTGGGTAGTGTCTGGACCAGCAGCAAAGACGACTGAGCTTAGATTGAGGGACCTGGGCTCAATCAAGGATGGTCCAACAGGTGGGGCAGAGCTGAGCCTAAAGTGTGGGGCTCAAGGGACTCCATTTGAAGGGAAAGGAGGGGAGAAGAGACTAGAAATCAAGACACTGATATAGGCACCAGATAATTGGCTCTAAAAGAGATGCCTGGGACCTAATAGGTCATTTAGCCCATTGATTCTCAATATTGCCTGTACATTTGAATCATCTGAAGAACTTTCAAAAAATACCACTGCTTGGGCCCCAACCTCAGAGATTTTGATCTCATTGACAGCAGAATGGGGCTGGTTACTAGCTCATTAGTTTATCCTAATATTCAGCTAGATTTGAGAACCACTGATCTCTCCCAACTGTGTCCTGTAAGGAAACAGGCTCAGAACACTGAAGTGACATGATTGAAGGTCTGCTCTCTTTACAGTTTACTAGGCTGAATTCTTTGATCCCCAGGCTTTGTGCCTGGCTCAAGCCCTCAGAGCTGAGGAGGTTGCTTTATGAGGCTCAAGACCTAGACTCAGCTCTGGCCAGAGTCTCACCTGGAACTTGACTAACAGAGGTTCCCTCTCCAGAGACCCAGAGGGAGGGCTTCAGCTTTATCTTATCCAGTAGGAGTCTGGGTTGCTAAGCAACCAGACATTTCCAGGCAGCGTGCTGCTCTGCGGTGGTGCTTTGCATGTTAAGTTTCCTGGGGTAGCTTCTGGAGACTCTCAAGAGTTCTGAGTCAAGATGGGAGCTATGTGTGTGAGCGTGTGGGGTCCCCTCCCCTTTACCTTTTCTTGCCTCTTCCACATCAAAGATTCTGGTGGCTCACAAGATTTGGCATTAAGAGAGTCAGGGCTTTTTTCTTCTGCCTGGTGGCCAGGAGCTTATCTTGAAGGAGGCGGGGGTGGGTTATAGCCTAAAGGCCCCTTAAATTTTTTAAAATTTGGAAATAATTTCAAACTTATAGAAAAGTTACAAGAATAAGAACAGTACCAATTACACCCAGATTCCTCTATTTTTAACCTTAAACTGTTTGCTTTATTATCTCTCACTATCTCTCTCTCTCTCTCTCTGTGTGTGTGTGTGTGTGTGTGTGTGTGTGTGTAATATCGTTTCTTAACCATATGAGAATAAGCTGGATACATCATGGCCTGTTACCCTGAAATATTTCAGTGTGTATTTCCCCCAAATAGGGGCATTTACTTTTTCTTTCTTTTACAGATCCACAGGACACTTATCAACTTCAGTAATTTAATATTCATACAATATCTTTATCTAACTCATTGTTTGTATTCCAATTTTGTCACTTAACCCAATGATGACCTTCAGGACATTTTTTTCCCTCCAGTGCAGGCAGGATCCAATCTAGGACACTGTGTTACATTTTATTGTCTTGTCTCTTTAGTGTCCTTTAATCTAGAACATTTCCACAGCCTTTCTTCATCTTTTATAACATTGACATTTTATAACATTTTTGAGTATAGAACCATCCCCCCA
Source organism: Eubalaena glacialis (assembly GCF_028564815.1). Classification (NCBI taxonomy): domain Eukaryota; kingdom Metazoa; phylum Chordata; class Mammalia; order Artiodactyla; family Balaenidae; genus Eubalaena; species Eubalaena glacialis. The sequence goes on from NC_083725.1 coordinate 24,541,812, forward strand.
CCTCTCTTTAAAGGATGTTTCTCATGTTGGATATATTTTATACTTCCTAATCTTCAGATTTGAGCTGTGCATTCCAGGCCAGAGCAGTCCTTCAGTGGTGTTGTGTCCTTCTCAGTGTGTCATATCTGAAGTCATACAGTATCAATCTGGCGTTTCTTAATTTCCATCAACTGGTCAAAGTGTTGTTCAATTTTGCTATTGTATAGTTACTATTTTATCATTTGCAACTAATAAACAATCCATGGGGAAACATTTTAAGTCCATGCAGGCATCAGAATTTCCCCCTAGTTTTAGCATCCTACTGATAATTCTTGCCTGAACCAATCTTTACTCTGATGGTTTCAAAATGATGATTTTCCAACACTAGCACTCTGAAGACTCTTTTTAGAAGACTGTGAAAGGGACTTCCTGGCAAGATTCACTTCTGACCTTGGGAGGCAATTCAAGGCTGCTGAAAAGGCTCCCTGATTACCCATCTCCAGGAGGGGCTGCATACACTGCCTGCCCCTAAGTTTCTCTCCCCTCCAAGTGCACTGCACCTTCCTGATTTGCGTTTTCAACCTCTAGGATAGGATCTCTGTAATCAGTGGCATTAGTACAGTGTTTCTGGGTTTTGGGGACAATCCATCCTTGTATTTATTCTTTCAGATAATTAACAAGCATTTGAATGCCTATAATTATCATGCACTGTACTAGGTGCTGGGGAAAGTAGGAAATAAGGCAGGCACGGAGCCTACTATCAAGAGGCTTAAAGTTGAGTGGGGAAGACTGACATTGTACATATAATTAATAGTATACTGAATTTTACAAAAGGGGCAAGTATGGTGCACCTTATGAGCATGAATCAGCAGAAGCTAGCCTCATCTGGCAGCAGGGAAGCTGTTCCTGAGGAAATAGATGAGTCCAGCTGATCTCAGCAGACAGTGGGTGAGCTGCAGCAGAAGCGGTAAACTCTTAGAAGTGGGAGCGCAGGGGTGAACTCCCGTCTCTGTGGCTGGGTGTGGGGGAGTGTGGCTCAGGATGAGACCGAGAAATGGGAAGGACCCGAATTCTGGAAAGCATTTCGATCCTTGAAAGGATTTTGGTTTTTTATCCTAAGAGCCAAGGGAAGTCTCCAAAGAATTTTAAATAGAAGAGGGATAAAATCTTATTCATAAATTAAAAAGAACACTCTAGCTGCCATGTGGGAAATGGATCCGAGTGAGTGGAAAAAGAAGAAAGCCAGCGTAGAAGTAGGGAAATCAGTTAGGAGGCTGGAGCAGAGTCCAGGTGGAAAATGATGGTGGCCTGACTAGCGTGGCAGCAGAAGGCATGGAGGGAAGGCTTTCAATTTCTCCGATTTCCCACATCTCAATAGGGATGAGGGGTGGGATATGGAGGGTGGGAGGGAGGTAGATGCAAGAGGGAAGAGATATGGGAACATATGTATATGTATAACTGATTCACTTTGTTGTAAAGCAGAAACTAACACACCATTGTAAAGCAATTCTACTCCAATAAAGATGTTAAAAAAAAAAAAGGGATCATGGATGCTGTATGAAGCTTAAATTCCTAAGAACCTAGCCACTCTGTTTAGACACAAGACAGTGCTCATTAGAGAAACCAAGCTCTCAGTCCAGCTGGGAAACACATAAAGAGTTCCTAAGAAAGAAGTTTACTGATATTTACTAAAAATAGCTGACAATGGACCAGGATCTCACTTCTAATTAATGAATTAGGTTTGCTGGCAATTTCTCATTTGCTCCTTTCTATTTTTACAAAAGGAGATGATCCCATTACTAAGTATTCCACAGTTTAATTTGATTTGAGTAACAATTTGCCCTCAGAAGTGTTATGGACATGGCCATTTTGGTTCGCAGACAATACAGAGTTATAGTGGAATCTTCTTCCCCAACCCAGCATTCTTTGTTTTGACTGCAGTTTTTATGGCATATGATACTTCCCCATTAACTTTTATTAGATCCATAATTTTTTTTATTATCATTGAGTAATGACTGTTTTCAATGGCATCATTCTTCTGAGGAGTCCTCGATTTGTAGTCCATGATAACAGTTGCTAAATTGAAGTTTCTTCTGCCAGCATTTCACCTGCAGTAAATCCAACCATTCAACCTCATCTTGCTTAAAAAGCCATGAAATTCCTGGACATTATCAGAAAAATGACCACAAAGTGTTCTAAATGGAGATGGAAATCGAGCTCTGGCCTATTTGAATCAAGATGTTTCATAGTTATGGGCTGGGAGTGGGAACATTCAACCCCAAGTGACAACTCTCCTCTCTGTGGGATTTCTATTAAAGGGAGGTTGTTGGTTGATCCACAGTTCCAGATTGGGACTATGTCTGATGGAAGCTAAGGGAATATCTTAACAGTAGCATAGTAGTTGTTTTTCTTCCCTCACATTAAGGATGAAATGAGCTTCAGGTGGGAACCTGCCCAGAACGGAGTGGGCAGGGGTGTAAGACTAGTTGCTCTCAGGGATGTGCCATCAAGTTCAAACATCTCTTACCTGAGTTTCCAGTAAAGTTTCTCTTATTTAAAAGGACATGACTTTAGTATACCTAGTGTGAATTCAGTTCAATTCAATTCAATCCAACTCAATTCTATTCAATTCAATTTAATAGAAGATTCTTGATATTTTTCATGTTGTGTCCAGCAGGAAGCCTATATTTGTTAGATTAGGTAGGCTGCAAGTGATAGAAAACCGACAATTTCTCTCATGTAAAAGAAATATAGAGATCGAGAGTCCAGGGCTCATTGGGCAGGCCACAAAGTGATCAGGAACCTAGGCTGATATCTTGCTGCTCTCATGTCCTCAGCATGTGGTTTTCAACTCATGGTTCAGTATGGTTGCCTGAGATCCAGCTATCTTATCTGTATTTTAGTAGAAGAAAGGAAGAAGGGATGAAAACCAATCCTCCCTTTCTTTAAGGATACTTCCAGGAAGTTGCATATGACCCTTCTACTTAAATCCCATTGGCAGAATTCAGTCATATGATCAGACCTATCTACAAGGGAGAATGGAAAATGTTATTATTCCAGGCATCTTGTGGGGAGGTAAAATTTGGAAGTTTCATTACTAAGGAAGAATAGGAGAATGCATATCGGGAGACATCTAATAGGCTCTAACAAAAGACATGCAAGCTATCTTTTCTAAATTTCTTTTAAACTCTCCCCAGTTGTTTCTGAAGTATTCAGGAAACACATTTTAAAAATAGATGCTACCTATCCTTGGAAAAATGAAGTTCAAAGTTCAAATCCAAGGACTAGGTGCTGAGAAAAAAGAATGTTTTCTGTGTATATGTAGCTGGTAACTTTTAGAAATACCCAGAGGCTTCAAACAATCATCCATCTATCCATCCATCTATCCAGTCAACACATTTATTGAGTATCTGCTACATGCCAGACACTGTGCTCATAGCTGAGGAAATGGATATGAATAAGATAGTCCTCATACTTACGGAACTCATGATCTGGTGGAGGAAAATGGTAGGTAAATTAGTTATTTCTGGTGATAAATGCTATAGTAGAGATAATCATTCATTTATTTTTTCATTCAACAAATACTTATTGAATACCTCTATACACTGAGATTACAAAAATGAAAAGTCAAGTTTTCTACCAGATAAATTAAAATGCAGGGTGTTAAGAAGGTCTAATGGAGGTATGGATAAGGACAATGGGAACATATGGAGGAAAGCTTAAGTCTGCTTGGCAAGTCAGAAAATGTTTCTTAGAGGAGGTAGCTCCTGAGCTGAAACATGAAGGAAGCATAGAACTTTTCCAGTACAACCTTGGGCCTCCTTCTTCTTCCATCAAGCACTGAGGGAGTTAAACTCCTTTTTTTTTTTCTTTAATGCTCTTATGTAATTCAATATGTCATGGGTGGCTGGTATTTGCCAACAATCTATACTGAAGACTTTTGAATAATTCTCTCTGCTACCCAGTTGGGTGCACAAAGATATTTATTTGGTAATATTTCTTGTGCGAGTGGGTAATGGGAGATGTTTACGATATTTCTTGGCTTTAAGTAGAGTTGTATGGCAATATTTTAATCCCATCTTGGTGCTGGAGGGCCTGACGAACGCATTTCCACCACGGTAAGGGACAGGAAACCAAAAGCGACTGTGTCTCAAATGAAATGAAGAGTCTGACAAAATACATCCTATCAGTGGAATGAAATTAGAGATCTGTCAAAATGCATTTGTCCTCTAAATAACCATCCATATGTTTTATGTTTCAGTGTAAATAGACATTCATCAATTTATCACAATTGTGCTGCCAGAGACCCAGCAATTTGAAACAGAATATTAAAGATCCTTCTTGAGCAATAACCTAGGAAGACTTTGGTGGGGAGGTAGTTTTTCTTGTTTCTTTTTTCTTCTCTTTTCTTCTTTTGATTTCTTTCGGCTCCCTTTTGAGCCCACAGTTCATTACTAAAGAGAAGGGAAACGTCTATTTAAAATCAATCCAATAATACTATGTTCCAAAGCATTAATACCTGCCTGCAATCAGCTCCTTGCAGAGAGTGTTGTTTGCTTCCTCAGCCTTCCTTCTTCAGGTGTGGCCTGTGGGTGGATGCTGGATTTGCGACCCCTGGGTGCCTGAGGTGTGGGCTTTCTCTGGCCCTGTAGCTCCCTTACTGCTGGGGAGAGTGGACTTGGGTCAGGCCTAAGAGGGAGAATGGGTGGGGAGGCTCACTGAGAGCTCTCCCACCATCACTGGGCCACAGTCTTTCCTCATTTGTATGGGGAGTGGCCACAGGCAGCCAATGGGAAATTCTGAGGAGGAGAAGTAGGGGCCTGGCATCTATGAGCCTCGGTGGTGGGCATTTCAGTCTGACTGTTTCTGAGCAGGAAACAGGCTGCTAAAACAATTACTATCTTGTCAAACATTCTGTCCAATGAAGAAAATTAATAGAGTAACTTTGCAGACAAAAGCGCATTTTGACCAAAGCCCCAAATTATGCATTTAAATAAACCCTGGAATTAATGCTGTGATTAGCATTAATATTTGCCAAGGGCATAAATTCATTCTTTAAAAAACAGTTTAAGAGCCAAGCCAACCAACCTGCCCTGGAGGAAGGAAGAAAAATGTGGAATTTAAATCGGGTTTTCATGAGGGCGGTTACAGTCCTGATGCAGGGTGGATGGCGGCCTCCTCTTGGGAGGTCAGCTCCCTGAGCCTCTGTTACATGGGGCTCTAAGCTCTGCTCCTAAGCCCTGATGGAAGGCTGGGACAAGGGCATGGAAGGGGACAGTAAGGAAAGTCGGGTCCAGAATCTCTAGGAACTCAGGTTCCAGATTTAAGTTCCAAGATGGAGAAGAAGAGAGACAAATGTGCCAGAAAGGAAATATATGGAAGGAAACATAAATTTGTCTACACAGGACTCTCTGAATCCTGGCATTAAACTCTTCACTCCATCTCCACTCTCTGTGTTTACCTGCCCCCATCTCAGCACACCTCATCCTGTTAACCAGATCAAAGCTCTCAGCTGGACAGATCTCAGAGCTTCAAACTCCGTCAGCTCGCTGTGAAAAATTCATTCCTATTCTCAGGAGCCCAAACATACAGAATTCCTTTATGATATTTGTAGCACATCACCATTAGCCTTAATTCACTATGGTATCTTTATTTCTTAGGTATCTGAACTGCCCATAAGACAAATTTTTTTGAAGGAAAGGAGTTGGTCTTTTCATCTTTACAACCCAAGCCCCTAGCACAGTGCCTGCTCAGGATGTTTTGACTCTACTCTTTGGACCCCACAGTAAAGGTACTTTGTTAGGTGTCATACAATGAGTTTTGACACCATCAATCAATTTGAGAGTTGTTGATACCATTGTGTGATGAGGAATTTGTTTTTGGCTTATTCAGTGGGTTGGAGAGATAGTATAACATCTTTCAAAGTGTTCAGAAGGACATCAGAGAATTGACTTCAAAATCTAACAGATCAGTCTTGGCCCACAGAGTAAGCCTGGAATATCTTAGGAAGAATGCTTACAGTTTTCTCATAGATTAGCTATAAAACATTTAGCCAAATCATAATGAATATCTGTGGTTGAAATAATCAACACAAAATAAAACTGACAGCAACTAAAATTACACATGGTTTATTGGTAGGGATCCATATGGTACAATTTAGATATGCAAAATTGGATTCAAGAAAATGGGGCTTGTTCAAAATGGTGGTAAAGGAAACTTCCTAGTGGTAGAAATAATAACTAATCACTGTTTGACATGGATAAACTTTATCAATGATCAATATTTGTTTAAAAAGTTATATGGAAAATAATTCTGATAAAAATTAATTTTGTTAAAAGGAAACAGGGGAAAATGGAAATGATTTAAGGGTAGCAGTATATAAAACAGAATTTAAATCAACTCAGTGGAGTTCATAACTGAAAAGACTTGCTCTCTGGAAGGAAGTACATTAATGTTGGTATAATTCTGAGTAAAATGTATAATATGTATTGGTAAACATGGAGAAAAATGTCTCTGGAGTCAGAGGTAAAACTATAGGTCAAAAGATAGGGTAAAAACAGTGAGGTCCAAAAGTTCTGTATTTTTCCTGGCATGCACTCAAAAGAAATGTAAGTAAGCGTTTTCTTTACTACAAAAAACATAATTAAAAAAAATTTTTTTTCTTTTTGTTTTTATCTCATTCTCTTTTTTTAAAAAGGAAACTGAATAGGTAATAAAAATAGTACAAAGATATGTAGGCAAAGTCATTCTCCTTCCCACTTCGGACCCCACAGTCTCCAGTGTCAGTCTCCCCAAAGACTATTTACCAATTGGTTCCTTGTCTTTCCAGAGAAAATTGATACTAATGCATTTTAAACATCTTTTCTCTATAACCTGGAGTAAGACATATACTTCCCATCATAACCCACTATACAATTATATAACTGTAACGAAGTCGCACAAAACAATTTTTACCTTTACCATATATGATATAGAAAAACATAATAAGGAATATCAAATATGATTTCATCAATATTTAAATAAAACATTAAAAAACCCCAAATGAAACATGCAAGCATGAAAGAACACTCGTTGCAAATCCCTAAATTGATTTTGTAACCTACAAATGGTTGCCACCCAATTTGTATTTACTGTATGTACAAGTATGTATTGACATAACTGACTTTTTAAAAAAACACAAATTGTAGAATATTATACAGACTGTTCTGCATTTTGCCTTTTGCACTAAACATTTTGGAGATTGTTATATATAATACATATAGGTTTGCCTGTTCTTCTTAATGGCTATATTCATAGTCCATTGTACCAGAATTTACACAATCAGTTTCTCACTGATGCACATTTAGACGTTCTTTCTATTGCTACTATAGATAGCACTGCAGTGAACATCCTTGTGTATCCTATCTATCATATACATTTTTAGAGGTGGAATTTAAAATTTTGATACATACTGCCAAGTTGCCCTCCTAACAGGTTGTGCTGTTTGGAACTCCCAACAATAATTCATTAGAGTGCCTGTTTCTCCAATCAATGCATTATCAAACTATTGCTCTATGCCTATCTAATAGGCAAACAAACGAAATCTCATTGTGATTTCAATTTGCATTTCTTCTAATATAAGTGACATATATCTTTCACATGATTAAAAGTCAATTGTATTTTTTTTTCCTGTAATGATGTTTTCAAAAAATTTTGTTTCTTTTGGGGTTTTTGGCTTTTTCCGATTGATATCTTTAAAACTCTTTATGTATGTGATGAAATTAACTCTTTGTCATGTTTTTGCAATACTTTTTTTATTGCTTGCTTTCAACTTGATTTATGATATTTTTGTCATGAAGACGTTTTAAATTTTGTATAGCCAGATTTATTCACTTTTTTATGTGTTCTGGGTTTAGTGATTTGCTTAAAGAAGGGCTTTCCACAAAATTATGTAATTTGTTCTTATGGTTTATAATTTGCAAAATTACGTAGTTCTCTTATGGTTTAAGTTTTTACATTTAGATATTTTATCCATCTGGAATTAATTTTGGCATGAAGAAATGGATGGCCCAGCCAGTTATCCCAAAGCATTTATTGAATAATGTATATTTTTCCTATTGTATTGAAAACCTCTCTCCACATAAACCAAATTTTTGTATATGTTTGGGTTTACTCCTGGTTTTTCTATTTGCTTCCATTCATCTGGCTATTAATTTCTGAGCCAGTGTAAGACTATTTTAATTACAATGACTTTATATTTTAATATCTGATATGGCTAATACGTCCCCCATACTCTTCTTTATCATTCATAGCATGGCTTTTCTCGCATTTTATTTTTTGATATGAATTTTAGAGTCCCGCCCTCCCTCTGCCCCTCCCCTAATTGTCTTCTTTTGGTATTGATCATGTTAAATTTATAGATCAAAGCAGGAAGATGGACATCTTTGTAAGGAATCTTTCTATTCAAGAAAAGGGAACATCTTTCTATTTATTTAAACCTTTTACTTGCCATTAGATGATTATTTAAGTTTACTTCATATGGATCTTACAGATGGCTTCTTAAGTTTTTACTAGAAATTTTTTCCTTTGGATTACAATTCTAAATGGTATCTTTTCTTTCATTAAATCTTCTGGTTGACTGTTGTTTCTAGAAAAGCTATTGATTTTTTAAAAATTAATTTTATAAAGTTATTTCAATCTTATTGTTGGTATACTTTTTTAGTTGATTCTCTTCAGTTTTCCAGACATACAATCACAATATCTGCAAATACTAATAATTTCCCTCCTATTGTCTAATTTTTACCTTGTTTCGTGTGGTTTCAGAGGGGCCTTGTTATGAGATGTTTCTTCAGCCTGACTTGGAGGATGGTCAGACATCTGTGCCAGCAGCTTTGACCTCTGAACCTCTAGTTAGAGGTGGCAGAGTGAAGGAGGAATCAGCAAGGTCTCTGGCTCCACATTGCTGGATTCACATTCCAGCTCCACCATTTATGGTCACACACACAGCAATGTGTGTGACCTTGGACACACTTAACCTTACTTAACCTTTCCGTGGCTCAGTTTCTCAACTTAAAATAATAGGATCCACCTCACAGGGTGGTTAGGAGGACTAAGTTAGTGCACATAAAAGTACTTAGTACTGTGTGGTCGGCATATGGAAAGCATTAAAAAATATCTGTTGATATTGTCATTAGAGCCATTAGTCACGGACACTTCTAGCAGGGCTTCCCTCTACAAAAATCTATAATATATTCACTGGATCTTTAAACATTTAAGAACCACCTTCAAACTCTTCAGGCTTTTTCCTTCATTAAAACTTGTTCTCTATAAAGAATCTAAGTCTGATAAGTTTATTTAAATAAAAGCATGCATGACTGCGGGGTCTTAAAGTAGTAATCTCTTTTCTGTAAGGACTGTCTTTTGACTGCAGACAGAACCTGAAGAAACGAAGCAGCCCAGAAGGACCACCTCGCATGAGAAGGCAATTGACATCAGAGTTGATGGCCATTCTTTAATGCAACAGCCGTTAATGATCAGGTGTAGTCGGTGACACAAAGATCAATAAGACCATTTCCTGTCACTGAGGGACACACAGTCTAACATGTGAGATAAATGCTCATGCAGCTAACTAAGACTTGTTTTGTAGGTGTCTCAGTTTGTCTAGACAGTTTTGGAGGACCTGCTAAACAAACCCTTAGGAATCTCTTTGTATGAGGCACTGATGAGGTTGGGGGACTCCCCCTCAGGCAAGAGTGGAGGTATGACAGCTTCATCCTAGGCGGGAGGTGGGGGATCATTTTAAGTGTCTATCACTCAACAATTAGCTGCTATTAATTGAGTTCTTGTTACGGACCGGACACCTTAGACATGTCCGTATTATCTCCTTTCATCCTCTCCACAGCTCTTAGATGAATACATTATGGGCTTCATTGCACAGCTAAAAACAGAGGTTCGAGGAGTTGAAGGACTTGCCTCAGGCTAACCAAGCAGTGAATGGCAGAATTGGGATTTGAATTGCTGTCTGTCTGTCTGCTGCCATCAGCAGTGCCTTATCCTGGTTGTCCTCTGATTTAGCTCACACGGGCTTATGTTGGAGCTCCACGGGAGGGGGTGAGGGGGCTGAACTAGTGAGGGAGTAAGAACTGGAAGAATTCATTGGCTAAAATCTCTGGGACATGGATGCTTAATTCAACCATGTTGAGTTAGGTTGCCCAGCAGGGTTACGTAGGTTGTTTACTGCACAAGGGCACTCAGATGGGGGGTGAGAGGTGCTGAAATCCAGACTGAGTTCCACTTCCCAGAGGCAGCTTGGTGAGGGCTGCACGTGTCAGCGGAAGGAGTGCCTTTTTCCAGTTCCTGCGATGGCGACTATAGGCTAACTCCAGCCCTGACTCACGTGGCGGCACAAAAGGGAGTTACCAGTATTTTCCTCACTTGGAGCGGCCTCTGGAGCACAGAAAGGGCAGTGCCCTGGGCCATGGATCCGGCAGCTTTCAGGTATGTCTAGGTCTGTCAATTCTGCTCCAGGCTTTTTAAATGAACTCACTGGTTCTTGATGTCCCGCTGTGGGCACCCTCGCTCCAGGCACCCTCGCTCCATATCTGCAACTGGCTGCTTTGTAGTCCGTCCTCTGCTCCACTATTCTGCATCTCCAGTCTTTCTACTTTCTCTACCTGGAACAGAGTCAGGTTTTGTGGGACCTGAAGCTTACAAAATTTTAGACCCTCTTTCGGAAAAAAAATGTCACACTTGGAATACAGAGTCAGGTGCAGAGCCTGGGAAGGGGCCCCGGGCAAGTGAGAAGGCCCTAAAGCTCATGCTTCATAGCCTCATTCTAAATCTGCCTGTTTTCACCACACCCTTCGCTCACCCTTTCCCTCGGGCCTTGTCTCTTGTCTCCACCTGGTCCTTTGGATGCACGTGGCCTAGACTTTGGCCTTCAGTGTTCTGCCAACACATGATGCTCAGTCTCGGTGCCCCACTCCCACCCACAGCCACCTGGGGAAGAGCAGCTGCTCCCCCAGCTGGTGTGCAGTCCTCTCCATCCTGACCTGCCTCCATGCAGCACTGGCCTGCAGGGGGAGGTGACAGGCTGGACCAGGGACGTGTGGAAGGACAACTGGCTTTGGTAGCTTCACAGACTAGGGGTGGCCTTGGGGGGTATTGCCAGCAAGAGGAGACATCACCACCATGAGCCAGAGCAGGAGGAAAATGGAAGATACCAGAAGTCAGCGCTGGGAACACACCCCCCCTGCTCCCCCCACCCCCTGTGCCCCAACACACACACACACACACACACACACACACACACAGACACAGACACACACAGACACTGGTTGGGAATAAACTCAAGGCTCTGACCTTACTTGGGGCAGATGGGAAACAAGCCAGGGAAGCCTGCTGGGTGGTCGTGGGAGAAGCATGGGTTACACACAAGTTCACGGAATGAACCCAGGGAGTGGGAGTGCAGAGGAGGGAAGCCATGAGGATGCCAGGGTGCTGAAGGCTGCCCAGAGGTGACCTGAGAACCTGGCTTTGATGGGTAGGAAGGTGTCTTTCAGGCAGTGAGAAAACGAGGGCAGGTGTGAGCTCAGCGTCACCTCGGGAGGAGGTGAATGGGACCTGCGAACCTACTTCAACTTTTCAAGGAAAGCCCAGTGGCAGCCTGGGCACAAGCAAAAGTGTCCCGTCCCCGCCCTGGGCGGTGGGTGGCTCTGGTCGGTCGCAGGGGAGCATCCACGTGGCCCTGGGGCAGCCGGTGGCAGACGTGGTCCTGGAGCCCGGCTGGCTTTCAGACCCAGCTGGTTAAGGCCCCAGGAGGTCCCCGGGGATGTTGGTACATCAGCATGAGATCATGAAACGCTTTCATTCACGGACACCCTGGATAACCACCAAAGAGCGAGCTAGCAAGGGAGGGAGCATTTTTTGAGTTTAAAGGAAAAAAGGTGGGCAAACCAGAAGGGCTCTGACAAGCTACTGAGGGCAGACGCAATTACAGAGCTGTCAGCGGTGCAGAGATTTAAGGCAGCTCAGCCTGCGCGCCGCTGCTGCTCCGGGAGGACAAAGGGAGCCGCCTGCCGGGCGAAGGCAGCGCCCCCGCGCCCCGCGGGAGGCCGAGGCCGCGGCGCGCGGCGGGCAGGGTCTCGGCCGGCCGGGAGGGGGCGGCGGCGGCGGCGGCGCTTGGGGAGGGCCCCCGGAACCCCGAGTCCGCGGCCGGGTCAGGCGAGTCGTCGCCTGCGAGCAGGGCGGGGCCGCAGGGCTGCCTCCCGGCCGGGGTGTGCGTGTGTGTTGGTGGAGGTCCCCTAGTGCAGCCAACCGGCCACCTGTCCCAGGAGAGGCTCACAGCGCGGGTCGCCACGTTACCACCTGGAAATGAGAATTTTAAGGTAACCTTCAAAACCCGTGCACTACCTTTTTTATTTTTAAAATTTTTTCTAATTTTTAATTTTATTTTTTTCACATCTTTATTGGAGTATAATTGCTTTACAATGGTGTGTTACTTTCTGCTTTGTAACAAAGTTAATCAGCTATACGTATACATATATCCCCATATCCCCTCCCTCTTGCGTCTCCCTCCCACCCTCCCTATCCCACTCCTCTAGGTGGACACAAAGCACCGAGCTGAGCTGATCTCCCTGTGCTATGCGGCTGCTTCCCACTAGCTATTTTACATTTGGTAGTGTATATATGTCCATGCCACTCTCTCACTTCGTCCCAGTTTACCCTTCCCCCTCCCCGTGTCCTCAAGTCCATTCTCTACGTCTCAGTCTTTATTCCTGTCCTGCCCCTAGGTTCTTCAGAACCTTTTTTTTTTTTTGATTCCATATATATGTGCTAACGCATATATATGGACTTACTGACTTACTTTCTCTTTCTGACTTACTTTCACTCTGTATGACAGACTCTAGGTCCATCCACCTCGCTACAAATAACTCAATTTCGTTTCTTTTTATGGCTGAGTAATATTCCATTGTGTGTATGTGCCACATCTTCTTTATCCATTCATCTGTCGATGGACATTTAGGTTGCTTCCATATCGTGGCTATTGTAAATACTGTGCGCTACCTTTTAATGTGACCTGCAACGTTGCTTTTTTTTCTTTCGTTTTGAGTCCCCTGCCTCGCCCTTTTATTTTTGTCATGATTGCATAAGAAAACTGAACTTTTGATAGCCCAAGGGAAAAGAAAACCACAGAATCTAGAGTCCAACAGACTTGGCCTCCTGGGCCAGCCTGCTAGCCCTGGGACCTGGAAAGGGTCATTCAACTTTTCAGAGCCTTGGTTTCCTGATCTTAAAATGGGGAAAATAATAAAAACCACAGCCCAGTATTTTTTAAAAAAATATACTTTTTATATTAGAATATATTTAGATTCATGGAAATGTTGCTAAGATAGCACAGTTCCCAAATATCCTGCACCCAGTTCCTCCTATTACTGTATCTTACATTATATGATCCATTTGTCACAATTAATGAACCAATACTGCTATAATATTATTAACCATAATTCATACTTGATTTAGATTTCTTTAATCTTTATCTAAAGTCTTTTTTTCTGTTCTTCATATTTCTGATCCTATATTTCATTTGGTTGTCATGTCTCATTTTGGCTGTGACAATTTCTCAGACTTTGTTTTTGATGACCTTGACAGTTTTGATGAGTATAGATGAGGTATTTTGTAGAATGTCTCTCAACTGGGATTTGTCTGGTGTTTACTCTTGATGGGTTTTGGGGAGGAAGACCACATAGGTAAAGTACCATTTTCATCACATCATATCAGGATATGTACTATCACCATGGCTTATCATTGTTGATGTTGACCTTGATCACTTGGCTGAAGTTACTCCTGTAGAAATAAGTTGCTTTACACCCCTTGACCCCTTTCCATACTAAACACTTTGGAAAGAAGTTACTCTGCACAGCCCACACTTAAGGGGCGGGGGGTGATGTTGCGTCTCCCTGAGGGCAGAGTATCTACATAAATTACTTGGGATTCTTCTGCACTAAGGATTTTGTTTCTTTTCCGCCATTTATTTATATCAGTATGAACACATGGATATTTATTTTACACTTTAGGTTCTAATCCAATATTACATGACTTATTTTATTGCTTAAATAGTTCCAGCTTTGGCCACTTAGGCTGTTCCTTTAGTTTTAACTGGATTGTTTGTTTACTTATTGTTGAATTTGAAGAGTTCTTTGCATATTTTGGATAGAAGTCATTTATGTGATATATGTTTTGCAAATATTTTCTCTAAGTCTGTGGGTTTTTTTTCCCCATTCTCTTAACAATGTCTTTTTTAGAGCAGAAGTTTTTTTACTTTAATGGAGTCCAGCATCACTGTTTTTCTTTCATAAATTGTGCTTTTGATGTCGTATCTAAAAACTCATCATCAAACCCAATATTATGTAGATTTTCTCCTATGTTTTCTTTTAGAAGTTTTATAGTTTTGCATTTTACATTTAGTTCTATGATTCATTTCAAGTTAATTTTTGTGTAAGGTGTAAGGTCTGTGTCTGTGTTCATATTTTGCATTATATTGAAAAGACTTCTTTCTCCATTGAATTCCTTTGCACCTTTGTCAAAACTCAGTTGACTATATTTGTGTGGGTCTATCTATCTCTGGGCTCTTGCTTCTGTTCCACTGATCTATGTGTCTGTTCTTTCATCAATATCATGCTGTGTTGATTACTGTAGATTTGTAGTAAGTCTTAAAATCAGGCAGTGTGAGTCGTCCAACTTTGTTGTTCTTCTTCAGGATTGTTTTGGATACTCCAGGTTTTTTGCTTTTCCATAGGAATTAGTCTGCTTGGGCTGCCAAAACACCACAGACTGGGTAGCTTAAACAACAGAAATTTATTTTCGCACAGTTCTGGATGCTGGAAGTCTGAGATCAGTGTGCCAGCATGGCTGGGTTCTAGTGCGAGCTCTCTTCTTGGTTTGTAGACCGCCTCCTTCTTACTGTGTACTCATATGGTAGAAGAGGGCAAGACCTGGTGTCTCTTCTTATAAGGACACTAATCCTGTCAGACCAGGGCCCTACTCTGATGACATTTTTTAACCTTAATTACTTTCACAAAAGCCCTATCTCCAAATAGAGTCACACTGGGGCTTGGGACTTCAACATATGAATTTTGAGGGGACACAATTCAGTCCACAGCACCACATAAACTTTACAAACAGTTTGTTACTATTTACAAAACAGTTTGCTGGGATTTTGATTGGGATTACATTGAATCTAGAGATCAAGTTGGAAAGAACTGAAATTGTTACCAAATCCAAGCTCAGTCTGTTTGCTGCACAACAGACCAATAGTCGGGAGACAACGTGTTGAGGCAAGGAATAGCGACTTTATTCAGAAAGCCGGGCGTCTGAGAAGATGGTGGACTAGTGTCCTAGAGTACCATCTTATCAGGGTCTGGATGCTAGTTTCTTTTATAGAACAAAGAAGGGGAGGAGGTGAGGAAGTAAAGTAAAAAGGCCATAAGTCTTGCAAAATAGCTCCTGGTTTTGGCCAGCCTCAGGGAGGGGATGTGTTA
Source organism: Eubalaena glacialis (assembly GCF_028564815.1). Taxonomy (NCBI): domain Eukaryota; kingdom Metazoa; phylum Chordata; class Mammalia; order Artiodactyla; family Balaenidae; genus Eubalaena; species Eubalaena glacialis. The sequence goes on from NC_083725.1 coordinate 24,557,309, forward strand.
ATTTCTTCTTTTCTGCAGCCATTCACAGGTGGGCAGGGTCAGGGTGTTTCCCTGTGAGCTGAACAAAGACACTTTAGTTAACATTCAGGCAGAGGGGCAGGGTTCCCCGAGGCAGGCCATTATGTATGCCTATAGCTACAGGCAGAATAAAAGCAGTGGAAAGCAAAGGTCAAAGTAAAAGAAACAGATCCAACACAGAGTCAGATTTTGTTCTTCCCTGTTACAAAATCTTACCAATACTGAGTCTTTTAATTCATCAACGTGGAATATTTCTCCATTTATTTAGATCTTCTTTGGTTTATTTCATCAATGTTTTGTATTTTTCCACATACAGATCCTATGCCTATTTCATTAGATTTATACCTAAGTGCTACTGTAAATGGTATTTTAAAAAAATTCAAATTCCAATTGTTCATTGCCAGTATATAGGAAAGCATTTGACTTTTGTATATTGAACCTGTGTCCTGAGACCTTGCTGTACTTGTTATTAGTTCAAGATTTTTTGTTTTGTAGATTTTTAGATTTTCTACATAGACTATCATGTTACCTATGAATAAAGATAGTTTTCTTTCTTTCACATCTGTATACTTTTTGTTTTCTTTTCTTATCTTATTGTATTAGCTAAGACTTCCAGTATGATGTTGAATACGAGTGGTGAGAGAGGACATCCTTCACTTGTTACTAATTTTAGAGGGAAAGTGTTCAGTCTTTTGCCATTAACTCTGGGTAGCTGTAAGTTTTTTTGTTTTTTTAAAAAATAAATTTATTTATTTATTTATTTATTTTTGGGTGTGTTGGGTCTTCGTTTCTGTGCGAGGGCTTTCTCTAGTTGCGGCGAGCGGGGGCCACTCTTCATTGCGGTGCGCGGGCCTCTCACTGTCGTGGCCTCTCTTGTTGTGGAGCACAGGCTCCAGATGCGCAGGCTCAGTAGTTGTGGCTCACAGGCTTAGTTGCTCCACAGCATGTGGGATCTTCCCAGACCAGGGCTCGAACCCGTGTCCCCTGCATTGGCAGGTGGATTCTCAACCACTGTGCCACCAGGGAAGCCCCTAGCTATAAGTTTTTATAGGTGTTCTTTATAAAGTTGAGGAAGTTCCTCTTAATTTCTAGTTTGCTGAGAGATTTTTCATGATTGGGTGTTGGATTTTGTCAAATGCTTTTCTGCATCAATTGTTGTGATCATATGATTTTTTTTTCTTCAGCTTGTTAATATGGTGGGTTACATTGGTTGATTTTTGAATTCTGAACCAGCCTTGCATACATGAAATAAATCTCACTTGGTTGTGATGTGTAATTCTTTTTTTATAAATTGTTGGATTTGACTTGCTAATATTTTGTTGAGGGTTTTTGTGGCTATGTTCATCAGAGGCATTGGCCGTAATTTTCCTTTCTTGTAGTGTCTTTAACTGGTTTTAGCATTAGGGTAATGCTAACCTAATAGAATAAGTTAGGGAGTGTTCCCTCTGCTTCCATTTTCTGGAAGAGATTGTGGAAAATTGGTGTTATTTCTTTCTTAAATGTTTCATAGAATTCGTCAGAGTCTGGGCCTGGTGCTTTGGGTCTGCTAGATCTATAGTCATGACTTCTCTAAGTTATCTTTTTTCATAAATGATTACACTCTGTATGTGTGTTTCCCATTTTATTCTTCCTGATATATGGTTGAAGATACAGAATAACCTGAAATAATTCCAGGAAGGTAACAGTCACTATTCATTTGGCTCCACCTGCCACATTAATTCTGATCAGATATGAACCCTCTGAATAGACAGCAGGTGTCAGATAGAAACCAATGTTTTGTGTGTTTGTTTTGCTTTTCTCTTCCCCATCATATTTACAGGGTTACGAGTCTAAAGATAATGCCCAATAGAATTACAGAATTGTGTTCCTCAGATGCGTCCAAGAAAAGACATTGATTTTCCATTTGTTCAGCGTTTTCTTGTTGTAAAGGTGAGGGACGACTTCCAAGCTTTTTACATGGCAGAGCTTAAACAGGAAGTCTCCAACACAGTTTTTATGAGAAATCATACATGTGAAAGCTCTTTGTAAACTGTAAAATATTATAGGGTCTTGGTTGGTTTAACAAGTGGGATTAGGTTAAGAGTAAGTGGGAGAGAGAAGGAAAGACAACCATGACCAGCTTCAAGAACATAATTTCAGGGCTTCCCTGATAGTGCAGTGGTTGGGAGTCTGCCTGCCAACGCAGGGGACACAGGTTCAAGCCCTGGTCCGGGAGGATCCCACATGCCACAGAGCAACTCGGCCCCTGTGCCACAACTGCTGAGCCTGCGCTCTGGAGCCTGAGCTCTGCAGCAAGAGGGACCATCGCGATGAGCAACCCGCACACCGTGGCGAGGAGTGGCCCCTGCTCGCCACAACTAGAGAGGGCCACGTACAGCAGCAAAGAACCAATGCAGCCAAAAATAAATAAATAAATAAATATATATATAAAAAATAATTTCATTCAAATGGGATATGGCAAAAATAAACATAAAGGAAGAAAGAAAGGAGAAAACTGAGATGAAGAGAAATATTCTTTCCCCTTGTGCACCTGCCCTGCTTTCTCTCCCCATCTCCATTCCATCAATCACTTCTCTGAGTTCCAGCAACTCAATCCTCTGGCATCTGCTAAGCAACCAGCCCTGGGTTCTTTCAGGCTGTCCATCTTCAGATGCTTGTTGCCAGTATAGTGGTTCTGAGCCCACAAGTGTTGCTTAGAAGGGCTGCAGAGGAGTCTCACGGCTGGCTGTGATCCTCCTCTCATGGAAAGCACAATTACAGAGCTCATCATCTCTGGCTGCCCACACTGAAAAAGCATTTCCTTTACTAAGTTAGCTTGGGATATGAAGTGAGACAACCTGCACTCCTTAAAAAAATGAAGGTGAATAAGTGATGTCAGTTCACTTAGAGAACAAATCCCAGAGGAAGGGACAGGCTGAGGCCAGCTGGAGTCTCAGCTCCCCAGTTCTACAAGTGAATGGCTTTGGTGTCTGACATAAAACACACAGAGGGATGCACTACCCTGGTGAAGAGGAAAGGGCACCAGCTGTGACTCTGACATTGGCTCAAATTCTAGCTTCTCTCTCATTATCTGTGTGGACTTGTGCAAGCTACTTGGTTTCATTGAGTCTCAGTACGCTAATTAAATAATAGCTCAACCCTTAAATAGAACTTCCTATGTGTCAGACACTTAGGCTCTTTGCATATATCTCATTCAGTTCCTACAATAACCTCTTGAGGTGGGATAATATTATTCCCATCTTTCAGTTAAGGAAATTAAGGCTCAGTAAATGGGGAGAGGGGCAGAGATAAAATGTACCTCTCTGGCTCATTAGGATGATTATATGAAGTAGTTTATGTAAAATGCTTAACGGAGTGCCTGACACACAGTAAGTATGCAATATATAACAGTTATAAGAAAGCCTGACCCTATTTCTTTTCTTTAAAACTTTTATTTTTTTGCTGTGAAATTTAACATAGAAAAGTGAACAAAAGTGTCCAGATCAATTATTTATCACAAAATGAACACATGTAAAACAACACTTGAGTTAAAAAAGGTGCCTAGCACCTCAGAAGTACCCCATAATCATTACCTTTCTTTGTCCCCAAAGGTACTAATCCCTTGACTTTTATGGAAATCATTACTTTACTACTATTTATACATTCCTAAACACTAGTTTTACATGCTTTTTGAAATTTATATAATAAATTATGCATTCTTTTGTGTCTGACTATTTTGCTCAGCATTGTTTGAGATTCATTCATTTTATTGCATGTAGCTGCAGTGAGTTTATTTTTAGCAAAGCTTTTTTTTTTTCAATAAAGTTGTATATTGCTTTTTTGTGTGAATATACTGCAATCTTTATCCATCCTGCTATCCATAGGCATTTATGTAGTTTCCAGTTTGGAGCTGTTACAAATAGTGCTGCCATGAATTTTCTTATATGTGTTTCTCGGTGCTTATGCCTGAAATTACTGAGTCATAGAGTGTAGGTTTGTTCAACTTCAGTTTTTGAAAGTTGTTGTACCGTAAGCGTATGAGAGTTCCCTTCGCTCCACATCTTCATCAACACTTTATATTGTCTACTTAAAAGCCATTTTAGTGAGTGTGTTATGGAATATCATTATAATTTTAATTTATATTTTCTTGTTATTAATGAAGTCGAACATGTTTTTGTAAGTTTATGCCCTTTGGATATCCTATTTTGTGAAGTGCTTGTTCAAATTTCTTGTCCTTTATTCTATTGGGTTGTTTGTCTTTTTAATTTTAATTGATTTGTAGATATTCTTTAGATATTAAGTAAGGGGCCCTTTGGAAGTAACCTGATATTTTCTCTGGCTGGTATTAAGATATTTTTGTGTGTGTTTAATTTTCAGAAGTTTATGAATGCTGTGCCTAGTTGTGAATTTATCCTTAATGAGAATTCTTGAACCCATGATTTTGATGTCTTTCATCAGTTTTGGAAAATTCTTAGCCACTGTCTTTTCAACTTTTGCTTCTATCCTGTTTTCCATCTCTTCTCCTTTTGGAACTTTAATTAAATTCATATTAGACCTTCTCATTATATCTTCTATATCTCTTATTCTTTCCTTTGTATTTTTCATTCCTTTGTTTCCTGTTTCTTTCTGGAAATTTTCTTCATGAATTGTCCTTTCATCTTTGCTAATATGCTGTTTAACTTTCAGTTGGGTTGGATTGTAACTTTCAATTATTATAGTATTTTGTTCCAGAAATTCCATCTTAAAGTTTCTAGTTCTTGGCCAAAATTTTTGATCTTCTCTTTTATATTCTTGAACATAAGAAGCACAATTGTTTAGCAGTTTAAGTGTGATAAAACTAATATCTGTAGCCCCTGTGGGCCTGATTTTATTGCTTGGTCCTCTTGCTAGTGTTGTCCATGTAGTCTTTTTTCCTCATATGGCTGGTTATTTTTGATTGTGTGCTGGGTATTGTTTTGCAAAATTGCTTGTAGGAATACTTTGAGGTTGAAAATGTTATCTCTTTCCAAAGAAGATTTATTTTTGTTTCTGCTAGGTACTTGAGAGAACTAACAATTTGAGATAATCTCAGTTCAATTTTAGGTTCTGAAATTATTTGAAGTCCCTAGGAAGGTCTGTATTCTTTTGAGTCCCAACCCAAGAGAATTCATCAGGACTTTTCCTGTGCTGACCTCTAGACTAGTAACCTCTTTTTTTTTTTTTTGACCCCACAAGACAGTTAGAGGCATTTATCAGCTTATAGGTCACCCTTTCTGGAGTTAGTAGACATCCCAAGGGTTTTGAAAAGCAGCCCTAAATGCCAGTTCATCTCCCAGGGGTTCCATCATTTCCCCCAAATCCTGGAGCAGTAATTTTACCCTATTTTTTTGTTTGTTTATTTGTTTAGTTCTCTGATGCTTCAAGCAGATGTTCTCATATATTCCTCAGATTTTCAGTATCATATTTGGTTCTAATGATATAGTTTGCCATTATCAGAATCTTAAGTCTCCCATCTTCACTTCTCAAATTTAAATTCGCATGTCTTTCCCTTTTTCCCTTGTATACGTTGATAAACCTACAGGTTACTTTAGTACTGTGATTGTACCAGGTAAAATCTTAAAATGGATGATCTTCATTTTCTGGGTCTCACTGCTTCAAATTTTGTCTTTCAGCCCATTCAGATGTCCACACTTCTACCCCACTCCTACCATTCATTATCACTCACCTCTTATCAATCAACTTCACCTTTTTTCTTCTTATCAATAATCTTATCTCTTATCAATAAACTCCACCTCTTCCCTCAAGGTAACATCTCTATATAGGCTACCCTTATCACCAAAGCTCAATATGACCTTTCTTTCTTTTGAATTCCTCCACCACTTTGTGGGTAATACAAGTTTAACAGTTAACCAGGTATATGTTAATTCATTCCTTAACATTTTGTGTGTGTGTGTGTGTGTGTGTGTGTGTGTGTGTTGTGAAGTCCTTGAGGGAAGGCACATATTATCTTCTTTATAATCTCCTCAGCTTCTAGTCCTATACCTTGAACATGGTGGGTACTCAAAATATTTAATTGATTGAGCATCTCAGGTATACCTTGCAAAAATTGTGCCATACCTAGGCCTTCATATCACAGCATAGCACAACATCATGTACATCACATCACAATGCATCCCTGTATTTGAAAGGTTCTACTGCCTTCCCTGATCACAGACCTAATCTGGGAGTCCCCACTGAAGGCATATACCCAGTCATGAGCCCCATTTCCCTATTATAGCTGAGTTGACTGGGGTATATCCCTATCTAATCCCTCATCAGTTCTTCTGTCAAGATTTTAGATAAAGAGATATGGAGCTTGAAACTGAAATGCTTCAATCATAGCATATCTGTAAAAGGTCATATAGATTCCATGTAAGAATCCAGAAAGAGGAAGTAAAAGTTATGGAGATAAAGAAACTGTGAGTAAACAAAGGAAGCTGACCAATAAAGCAGAGGAAAAGAGATTTTATGCAAAAAGACTGAAAGAGTTGAGTGTCCATGTGGCCTCTGAGGGTCAGCTTTTGTTCCTAGCAATTTCCCAGTATCTTCTCCCACAGTGCCTCAGTCTCTGTGTCTGTGATCTTAGGCCTTGCATCCATCTGAGGTAAGTTGCATGGGCTTCTATTTCTGGTAACCAAAGCGCATGGACTAGAATAATAGTACCTATATCCTTAATTCTATCAGTTTGGGTGCTTTTGGCTGCATGTAAACTAAACCTGCTCTGGCTATCTTAAGCAAAACAGGGTGTACTGAAAAGACAAAGGGAGCCCAGAACCATCAAGTGGCTAGAGGATCAGGTATGGCAGACAGACAGGAACTGAGCAGCACTGGAGGACCAAGAATAGGAAGCTCAACAACTGCGTTTAGCAGGACTTGTCTGGCCAGAGCACTTCCACTCTTGCTGCTGGACACTTTGTGCCACCACTGGACTCCACTGCTAGATGCTGCTGCCGCCTTTGTGATGCAGTTCTCTTCATTCCTTTTTCATGTGTCATTTCTCTAAGACTGAAGCTACTGAATAGTAGTGTCTGATTGTCATGACTGACTGGGTGGGTCCCATGTTTTCACAATTATCAAAAGGCAGGGAAGGAAGGATATGGTTCCTTTGGGTTTTGTAGTGGGAAGCAGGGCCCTGTTCCTGATAAGAGGACACACAATGATGAGGAGGGGAGTCCTCCAAAAGGAGAAGGAGATTGGATATTATTGGACAACCAACAACGGCAAAGACAACATGAGTCTCTACAGGAAACTTTCGGGTTAAGATGAATATACTAGAAAAGTAAATCTTTATATAAGGTTGATGGGATGCAAAATGATTTTGTGGGGGAAAGAAATAAAGCAATAGATTTGGAACAGCCCCTTAAGGATGGGATATACAGCTAGCACGTGCCTTTTCCCCCTTTCCTCCTTCTTTATCCTTCCTGTCTGAAATATGGACATGATGGCTGGGACACCAATAGATGTACTGGAATCTTAAAAATGGAAGCCATGAAACAAAGATGGCTGAGTAGAAAGGAGCCCACGTGCTGCAACTAAGTAGACAGCAAGCCGCAACTAAGGAGCCTACCTGCCGCAACTAAGACCCAGTGCAAACAAACAAATAAATATTTAAAAAAAAAGATGGCTAAGTAGAAAGATAAAAGACTTCTGTGTCTTGATAATGAGGGAGGCACCCTACCAGCCTCCACATTTCTTTTACACGAGTAAACCCATGTGTATTCAAGGCACTGTGGTCTGGTCTCTGTTTGTAGCAGCTGAACACAATTCCTAATAGATAGAGCCATTATTATTATTATCGTGATTGTTGTATTGGCCACCAGATTGAGTCCTTTGAAGCATGGCTATTGTTCCCTGATTTCAGAATTCCTGTCACTCCTTATGTTCTCCAAAAATAACTGAGAGGTGGATAGTAATTTTTTAACAAAAAAAGCACTAAAATGAATTGGGTATAGATTTTTTAAAAGACTTTCACAATGCACTTTGAGAAACTAGGAGATTTCCTGGCATATAACTTGCTCTCCGGTAAGGGCTCTTTGCTACAAATAAAGAGGAACACTGGTTTAAGAGCATATTACATCCATTCATTAATGATAGTGATGTGGAGTGAAGGTAGAAACTGAAGCATGAAAATCCAAAATAGAATCGTAAGAGTAGTTTTGATTTTTGATGTTTTAGAATTTTGTATCATCATTTGAAAAATATCTAAAAAACAAAATCAACTTGTGACTATTCAACTTGGGGTAGGTCAATGTCTGGGTCCCTCTTCGTGGCATACCTCCGTCGGCACTGCTCAGTTCTTCCTCATTCCCTTTGCCTCTGGCATGGAGTGCAGACAACATCTCTCTCACTCCAGCCATGTATAAACCAGAGAGGCTGTCTTCTTGTTGAGATCGTTCTATTCATTCCCTTTTGTTTTCTTTGTCAGAGGTGAGTGCTGGGGTGGCGGTGACAAAAAACGAGGTAGAAGAGGGCTGCAAGTGCTGAAGAGCTAACTGACAAACTGTTTAAAGGTAATTAGGTGTTTTGTTTTCTTTTTTTCCATCTCTTGTTGGATTGCAGGCTGCATTTAGGAATAAAATGAAACATGTTGATAATATTGCATGGACGTTAAACAAAGGAATTAATTAAGGGGAGGAGGCAATAATAGCAAAGAAAACTTTAAAGGGTGGCTTAGCACAGATTATCCACAAGGAAAGTGTTGACAATACAGAGTATACTCCAATTGGCAGCAGTTATGGTGTTAACCAGAACATTAATACAGGCAACAGAGGCTCTCAGAGACCAAAGTCTAAACCATGGGGAATGATATCATCTCATCTTTCCCAGGTAAAATTTTCTTATTTTCTCTTCAAAATAAGATTTCAAGCTCCCAGAGGGCAAAGCACCACATCCACATAAACTAACCTACCTGCCCTTGTTATAAAACCCAGCAGAGAACTTTAAATAACAACGGCTTAACAAGTGTTCCATAATGAGGTCTGCAAAGAAAGGAGCCAAGTGCTGCTAAGTCATTGACTATAAAGGGCACTAGTGGTGGTGGTGGCGTCTGAGCAGCCTGGTCCAGGGCCCTGCTGGGTGATGGGGTGGACAGCATGGCGCCATCTACCAGGCCAGAGCCAGAGCTGGGTTTTCTGCTCCCATACCCATCCCTCCACTTACCAGTATGTGGGGGGGAGTTCCCAGCCTGAATTTAAGTGTCCACCCCTGGCATTCAGGCATGTCCAGATATTTTTGAATACAAAGAGAGAATGGGTCTCTGGAATGCTGTTTCTCTGAATAGCTGAGGAGCTCTGGGATAGAATAAGGTCAAGGAATACAGGAGCCAGAAACAATTTTGTCCCACCAACAGAGCCTTAGCCATTTGTGGGGAAAAGGGAAGAGTAAGCCTTTCTGGGTGATAAAGAATAGAGGTGCATTTGGGGTGCCCCAGATGCTGGTGATGTGTTGCAGGACACAGGGGCAAGTGGGGGACCACAGAAAACACTGCAGGCAGACTTCCTGAAGACCAGGAATGTTGTCCAGAAGAAACAGCCACTCCAGCAGGTTCTCCTTTCCTTGTGGTTCAGCTTCTGCTATCTTTTAACAGCTTATTCTTCAAAGAGCATGATAAACCTCCCTCCCTCTACTCAGCTTCTCTACCCCTCAGGGCTGCCTTCACTCATAACTTCAAATCCCATGGATACTGCTTTCTTCTTTCCATCGGAAGTTTCTCCACTCCTGCCTTCCCAACAGCTTATCTCAGAGGACCTCCTTGGGCCAGTTGAATCATCGTGCAGGATGGAACCTTCTTTGGTCATTATCTTCCTGCTGAGTCATGTCATGTTATGAGTCAGAAACCTGTTTGGTCTTGCAGATGGGATTTTGGCGTCTGAATCCTACCATTCATTCCTTCTCTACTCAGGGTTTCCCTGCTAAGGGAAGATACCGGAAAGGAAAAGAGCCAAATGGAAAACAAAGCACTATTTGTATTAAGCATTACCTTGTCTACCACACGATGGTAAAAATTGCCTTGGAAAATGTGGCTGAAGCTGAGGATGTTCAGTGAGGCTTCCAGCTTCTTCCCCCGAGTCTGTCCACCCAGTCTTCTCAGGTGGAGAGGCTGGAATGGAGGATGGAGGAGGGAAGCCAGGCCTGACTCAAGGGCATGAGCCCTGCCAGGTGGGAAACATCCAGTATCATCTGAGAAGCTAGACCTGCTTATGGAACCAACTAGTTGGAAGAAAGGAAGCAGAAGCGAAGAAGACAAACATTGATCCTGACCATGAAATGTGACCCTCTTAGAGCCTCACTGTCTAACATGGGAGCCACTAGCCACATGTAGCTACTGAACACTCGAAGACATGGCAAGTGTGAAGTGAGATGTCTCGTCAAGTGTATAATACAAACTTGATTTTGAAGACTTAGTACAAAAGAATGTAATGTACCTTATTAATATTTTGTATATTGCTTATTTGTTTAAATGATAATATTTTAGATATATTAGGTAAAATAAAATATATTATTAAAATTAATGTCACTTGTCTCTTGTTCCATTTTAAAAACATGGTTACTAGATAATTTAAAATTACATATATGGCTCCCGTGATATTTCTATTGAGCAGCATCATTTTAGTTCAAATGTGTCAGCTGTCTGGGGAATAGGGAGAAGGGAGGTGGGGAGAGGCAGGGCTGCAGTGGGGAGAGGCAGGGCTGCAGCGGAGAGAGGCAGGAGCAGCCCTCGCCAGCATTGCAGATCTCTGGTTCAATCAGCAGTGGCCAGGGTCACAGGGTCACATGATCCAGAACATGGCAAACCATGTGGAAGGACCTGCTTGTGGCTCCTTTGCTCAGAAGTGGACCCTGGGCTGGGCAGGCACCTGGCATCTTAGATTCTTCTCCATTATTATTAAATAAAAGTTATTTTACTTGTTCATCTATTCAACAGACCTCTATTGAACTCCGGCTACGTGGTGGCACTCTTCTAGGCTCTGGGAATACAGTCTTGGGTAACACAAGATCTTATGGAGTGGATGCTAGCAAGGGAAAAAAGGCAATAAACAAATAAGTCTACCTGTGCCATACCTGTGCCATAAGGGATAGGACTGTGAAGCAAAACAAGGCAAGTTAAGTTTACAGAGAGTGCGTGGGAGGTGGGGTGCTATTTTAGAGGGTGGTGAGGGGAGCACCTCACTGACATTTAGCGGAGACTAGAAGATGGTGAGGGTGAGAGCCCTGAAGATACCTGGGGGAAGAGAAGACCCTACGGCAGGAGAAGACCCTACACAGCATGTTCAAGGACAAGGCAGGAAGGCAATGTGCATGGAGCATGGTGAGAGGGTAGGTGCAGGAGTGAGGGCCCTGGGTCATATCCTTAGATCGATGGGAAGCCATTGGAGGGATTGGAGCAGAGCAGTGATGTTATCTGTCTAGGTCTTAAAAGGATAAGTCTGGACACTTATTGAGAATAAAGTGGGCAGGCAGAGCCAGAAGCATAGAGCCCAGTTACAAAGTTATTGCAATAATCTGGGAGAGAGACAGTGAGGCCTTAGGCTAGGGCCGTAACAGTGACAGATAGGTCTTGGAGGCAGAGCTAAAAGGATTTGCTGATGGATTGGATGCAGGGTGTGGGGGAGGGCCGGAGTCAAGGATGACTCCAAGGGTCCTGGCCTGAGCAATTAGAAGGGTGCAGCTGCCATCAGCTGAGATGGGAAGAGTGGGAGGAGCAGGCTTAGTCAGGAAAGACGGGGTTCAGTTTGGGAGCCGTTCGAGTTTGAGATCTCCAGCAGACGAGGAGATGAAGGGGGATGGCAAGTAGGCAGTTGGATATATGAGTCTGGAGTTTTGAGAACAGGTCGGGGCATGAGAAATCAATTTCTCAAACCTCAAGGAACAAGTGAGAGTCATAACATAGAGATAATATCTGAAGCCCTCAGGGATTACCTAAGGAGTGTGTATAGCTGGAAGAGAGAAGGCTGCAGCCTGGGACCCCTTCTCTGCTTAAGGGTGGGGAAGATAGTGAGGAACCAGCAAAAAAATACAAAAAGAGAATGGCCAGTGGGACAGGACTGGGAGCCTGGAGACTGGTGCCCTGGAGTGCTGGCCTTCACACCCACGTCTGATTCCAAAGATCACACTTCACCGCCTAGCATCTATCTTAACACTCACGGCAAAGACTTGTTTTGATGTCTGTCTCCCTCTTGTATCCCCAGGTCTAATACAGATTCAGTAAACTCAGTAAATATTTGTTGAATAAATTAATAAGCATTTAAAAAAGGAGAAAGTGTATCTGACATATTTATGTATTTTTCATACGCATTGAAATGCAATTTTTTCTTTTTTTAACACATATTCTCTTGGGTTAGGGGTAGGGAGGAGGGAGGGTGAGGGTGACAATGGGGGATGGCAAAGGGGCACCACTGAACACAGCCTTGGTCCAACTTTGCCCTGTGCACAGGCAGAAAGTACAGAGACTCCCGCCATCCTTGCAGCCCACGAACCACGTGAAGGGTGAAATCACCAGCAGGCAACCCAGGCATTTCCATTGTCACAGTCACTCGTGCTCCCATCAGGGGACTTAGCTGAGGTGTCACCAGACCCAGAGCTCAGCCCTGCATCTGCATGAAGTGGCGTGCCTCCAGGAATCATCCTCCACGTTGGCGTCTCTCAGAAAATCAAGCTCCATTTTGTGCTCAGCCAGAGTGTCTGGATGGCTGCTTTATTATTGATCAAACAGGGCTCTACAGAGAGCCGCCCTGAGATGTGAAAAATCTTAAAAGGCTTCCTTGGCTATGATTCAAGTCAGAGAAACAAGCCCTGAGCTTATTTCAGGACCAGAGGCCTGCCGGTGTGGAGACAGAAGCTGAAAACCTTTCTATCTGACTGCGCTGGACCAGGAAGTCTGTGTAGCTTCCACTCCACGCTGTAATGCTTTCATTACTGTGATCAGAGCAAACCACACACACAACTCTTCCCAGACCATGCTTCCTCCCTTGGCGATATGGGGGGAAACGTCAGCCATTTGGAGAGCCGCCGGCATCTGGGTGTTCAGCGCTGTGTGGTGAGTCCTCATCGAGCCAGCATGGGGCTGTTGCTTCCTGCACGTGCTTTATGGACGATGTCTCCCGACTTCTCAATCTCAGTGCATAGAGAGGATGCAGATTTCTCTTAAAGAAGGCCTACTTAGGAAAGGAGAGAGAGAGAAATAGGGATTTTGACCAGGCATTTCATATTCCTTTCTCCATTTACGCTGCACAGATAGTGTGAATTTGACCCCCTGCTGTGAATGCTCTGAGAACTGATGAAACTCACATGCTTGTGAGGAACAGAGGTTGGAATCAGATCCAGGAAAATAGCAGAGGTGAGATTCAAACCCACCACTTTATGCTGCTGAGGTGAAAGCTCTAGAAAGAGAGTGGCTAGGGATAAAGCTGAGGGGATTATTGATGGAATCACAGCAACTGGAGGAACAATCTCCCCTCCTCCAATTATCCTTCCCCCAGACTGGGAAAAAGAATGGCACCTTGTTTAAGAACTTCCTTAATCAAGCCCTTGTAAATGGTGATTTCACATCATCAGCAGGGTCTTTATGTAGCTAAAGGAACAGCCATTAAGGAGTGGGAGGTTAGTAATAGGTCCATTTTTTATTCTCAGTGGCGCAAAGGGGTACAATTTGAAACGAGTTTGGGGATTGGGAGAGAAGAATTAAACTAATACTGGTGCTCATAGTGATGTAGTTTATTAACTCCATTGTGGGCTGAGCTGGCCTTGCAAATTATGGAATAGTTGGTAAGATTTCTTTTCCTTCTTATGCTCTGAGAATTAATGTTCATCCTTGGGAGGTGTGTGTGAGTGTGTGTGTGTGATATCTCTAGGGCTCTTTGTGTCTGTGTGTTTGTGTCTGATTAAAAAATTGCTTCTAGACCTGAACAATCTACTACGGTAGCCATGAACCACATATAATACCTATTTAAATTTAATTTAATTAAAGTTAAAATTAAATGTGATTAAAAATTCAGTTTCTGGGCTTCCCTGGTGGCACAGTGGTTAAGAATCTGCCTGCCAATGCAGGGGACACGGGTTCGAGCCCTGGTCTGGGAAGATCCCACATGCCGCGGAGCAACTAGGCCCGTGAGCCACAACTACTGAGCCTGCGCGTCTGGAGCCTGTGCTCCGCAATGGAAGAGGCCGCGACAGTGAGAGGCCCGCGCACGGCGATGAAGAGTGGCCCCCGCTCGCCGCAACTAGAGAAAGCCCTCGCACAGAAACGAAGACCCAACACAGCCATAAATAAATAAATAAATAAAATTTAAAAAAAAATTAAAAAAAAAAAGATGAGAAAAGACTTATATGTTAAAATAAAAATTCAGTTTCTTAGCACTTGGGAGTGGACAGCACAAACGTGGAACATTTCTATCATTACAGAAAGTTACATGGGACAGCGTTGCTTACAACCCTCGGAAGAACCGACAGCAACTCACACCTGCAGGGTGACCTCAGAGGGGACCAAATTTATGCCAAGTCATACTTGAATTGTCTTGGTGCCCAATTCTAGATTGATGGATTGAACAAATGGATGAATACATGTGATTACTGTAGTGAGATGGCTGTCAGGGTGGGAGGCTAAGCACAGAGGAGTAGTATTAGGCTTTTTAGACAGGAAGCATGGAGTTAGGGGTGTGGAGCCTGGTGTGTTTGGGGGTAAAGGCCATGGGGATGATGGAGGTCAAAGCACTGTGAAGCAAGAACGTTTGGTGAGTCACCACGGGTGACCTGTGTCTCTTTTCTTCTTTCTGTCGACTGGAAGAAAAGGGGTGAGGGCAGAACCAGCAGATGGTGCCAACACGGCCCTTCCTTCTTACACGAGCCTCCTAGAACGTGGTCTACACTTGTCTGCTTTCTCACCGAGTTCTTCTGGGATTGGCTCTGGACCCTGAGGGAGGCATCAAATACCTTCCCCCAAAGGTCCCTGTGTTAGTTTCCTAGGGCTGCTGTAACAAAGTGTCACAAATTGGGTGTCTTCAAATGGCAGAAACTTATTCTCTCACAATTCTGTTGTCTAGAAGTCCAAAATCAAAATGTTGACAGGGCCATGATTCCTCTGAAGATTTTGGGAAGAATCCTTCCTTGCTTCTTCTAGCTTCTGCTGGATGTGGGCAATCCTTGGCATTCCTTGGTTTGTAGATGCATCACTCCAATCTCTGTCTTTGTTTTCGCATGGTCTTTTCAGCCGTGTGCAATATCCCTCTGTGTCCAAATATCTCTCTTTTTGTACGGACATCAATCATATTGGATTTAGAGCCCATTCTCATCTAGTATGGCCTCATCTTGACTTGATTACATCTACAAAGACCCTATTTCCAAATAAGGTCACATTCACAGATTCCATTGGGCATGAATTTGGAGGGGGCACTATTCAACCCAGTATAGTCCCTGACTTGGAGGAGCCCCTTACCTACTGGTTTAATGCAAGTAGAAATAAAGATCTTATATTTTCACCTTATTCACTTAACTCATTTTAGAAAGTTTCCCAGGATCTACCATGCCCAAGGCTGTAGCTGGAACCAGGGACACAAGAGACACAGCCTTTGACCTTAAGCTCCTTGCAATCTCACATGTGGCTAGGTCTGAATTTCAGTTTTCCTTTGTGAAGGTGATAATGAGTCAGAACTGTCTTGTGTTTCTAATTTATGGAGTTCGGGTAGGCACATGGGGGAGGAAATCAGAGACAGCAGTGGAACCAGGAAGCTTCGAGAACAAGCCTGCAATGTGCAGAGTCCCATCTGCAGCCACACCCTTAGTTGGAAGAGTGTCTTCTTAGCCTGGATGCTTAAAGGAGCCTAAAAATCTGACCTACACGAGGTGTTAATAACATCACCTCCACATTATCCCTGTGCAAATCTCATTTTGTGGTGGTTATATAAATCATATTAATGGACGTTCCTTTGCAAAAGAAATCTATTTTGATACCATTATAATTTATGGCAATGAACAATTTTAATATACTCAAGAGTTATCTGGATGTGATAATGAGTCATCCACACAATGGGATTTAAAAAATTATCTTTTTATTAGAATTTGATATTGACTCATTAAACAATAATGAATTTCCCTCAGTCCAGCCCAGGGGATAGGGGTGGGCGGAGGGAAAGAGCTTAGGATTATTTTTTCAAATGGGATTGATGAGACCCATATATCCAATTGGACACACTTCCTAGAATCTGCCCGCTGCACCCCACCTTCCCCCCAGGCCTGTCAGTCCCGCCCTTGGCTTGGATATAATGCTCCCTGTTCCTTAGGAGGGAACCACTTGCATATATTTTGTATAGAAGAAAATGCCTAAAAAATGGCTCTGGAGTTCATGGTGTACAATTGGACTTTGCATTAATTACCCCCTGACTCCAATCAAAAATTTTTCTCTCATGGTGAAGTGCCTTAGGCTGGCCCAGTTCACCCCAGGGTGGAAGGACGTTCTGCTGGTACCAGATAAATCTGATAAACAACCTCACTACTGCCCACATTAGTCCTTTAGAAAGATCTACAATGGTTTTTGTGCAAAGCTAATGTGAATGTTGAGTGTTGCAGGGCTCTCTCTGGGTGACCTCCAATTACTGTGTCATTATTAACAGAAGCTCTTCTTCTGTTTCCTCTCATTATGCAACTCAGTTACAGAGACTCCTCAGCTGTTATGTCCTTTCCATTTGTTGATCATTGGTGTGTGCGCATTTTCAGGTGGGGCCGATCCACGGGGTGCTAAGGAGTGCGGCCAGTCCTATGTCTTCTAATAGAAGCATGTGTCACACTATTATTTTTCAAAACAAGAAAATTGCAGTGGGGACAGAAGAACATTGATTGTAAGTGAAGTGCTACTAGAAACAATTAAAGAGCTGGGAAGGTGAATTTCATTAATG
Organism: Eubalaena glacialis; assembly: GCF_028564815.1. NCBI lineage: Eukaryota > Metazoa > Chordata > Mammalia > Artiodactyla > Balaenidae > Eubalaena > Eubalaena glacialis. Next base: position 24,574,210 of record NC_083725.1, read on the forward strand.
TTGTGTTATCGTGAGAGCTCGGCCGCTGCAAAGAACCATCCGGCAAATCTCATTTTCTCTCTTCAGTGGTAAAGGTCCTGGGAGGTCTCGGGTAGTCTAATGAGGCCGAGGAGAAGCTGGGTCCAAGGAGGACCAGCAGTTCCTCCGACTGCTGGTCAAGAATTCGAAACAAGCCTTCAATTTAGCACAAAGATAATCTCCCTTCTACCGAGACCCTGCACTTCTGGTGCAAAACTGTTAACTGTGATGAGATAAAGTGGGAAATGAGGCAGTTAATTGAATTGGGTGATGAGGACCTGCTAGGGAGAGAAAACACTGTTTGTAGCTTCAGATTTTCCAGGTTTACCTTTTAAAATATCCATCTAAATTCCAACCTTTCAAATAGACTCCAAACCAAACCCTTTATCTGGCACAGTATTAACTGTCAAAATGTTTCATTACACAAGAAAACATGTGTACTGCTCATATTTTCAAAACAGACACATACTGCAGCAATCACAGGACAGGCAAACAGATGACTCGGGACTGTTAGGAAAGTCACATGTTTCTGGAAGTTCCTACCCATGTCGTCTTTTGAGGGTAGGGCCACCCAGCAGTGGAGATAGATGAAATTTTTTTCCCAAACACTCTGCTTGTTAAGATGATCCAGTCAATGGGAAAAGTGAGAAGACTCTGGAGAAAAGGTTTAAAATAGTGTTTCTGTCTCTTGGTGGCACTTTAATCCCTCATCGCAGGTGTGTCTAATCAGCTCCAGCATCCCAGACCCAGGGTCCTCTAGGACTGGCACTCAGTGTGCAGTATGGTGTTTCATGAGTAAACACACAAGGCCCGTCACTGCAGCTACAAAACAACTTTCCTGATGAAATTCATTTTTCCAGCCATTAGTATAATAACCATAATCAATCTTCTCATTGCCAAGCACAGAATCCCGGTACAGCCAGTTCTCAGTGATGCAAAGTAACTGATACGCCAATCAGACAAATATTGTGTTAAATTGCACTAAACAACAGTGACAAATGGCACGTTGCACATACATTAAAACTGTGCTTCTCCTTAGATCCATCATAGAATTCAAGGGCATCAGAGTGAAGTCCATCATCAAATCAGTGAGTGACAGAGTGGAGGTTGACAGGTCTTTCTGGGTACTTTGATATTTATTGCATAAGAAACCACAGCAAAACTTAATAGCTTACACAATGACGATGTTTTGTTTTTCATGATTCTGCACTTGGGGCTGAGTTTCGCTGGGTGGTTGTTTGGTTCCATGAATGGCTGCTGGGTCTAGACTACCCAAGATGAATTCTTCACTCCATGGCTTCCCCCCTCAGCTGGGGTAGCTGGAGTGGTTGGGGGCTGGCTGGGGCATTCTCTCTCTTTCCATGTGGTCTTTCTGTGTTGCTGGACCTATTCTTATAGTGGCTCAGGGATCCAAGTGAGAGCATTCCAAGAGGACAAGCCTCAGTGTGCAAGCACTAATTCAGCCTGTTTGAGTCATTCTTGCTAATGTCCAATTGATCAAAGCAAGACAATGGCTGAGCCCAGAGTTCCTGTGGGAGGGGACTACACAAAGAGGGTGTGATGACAAGAAGGCATGGCTTATTGGTGGCCACCAAAATAATAACAGTCTACTATACTGGGAGTGTTCCTGACTGGGCCTAGGGAGTACATACACACACACACACACACACACACGCACACACACGGAGGCATGCACTATCTGGGGACTAGAGTATATTGCCCCTGGCATCAGAAAACTATCCTCTGTGGCTTTAAAATTTTCTCCTTGTTCTTCTTCTCTTCCTCCTCCCCCCACCCTGTCCCCCTCCTCCTTCTTGTACAGTTTTCTTGATATATAATTTACATATCATAAAGTAAACCTGTTTAAAGTACATAGTTCAATGGTTTTTAGTTTACAGAGTTGTACAATCATTACCATAACCCAATTTTAGAATATTTTATCACCTCCCAAAGAATACTTACTAGCATTTACTCTGCACCCAACCCCTGCTTTCCCTGCCTCCCAGCCATAGGCAATCACTACTCTATTTTCTTTCTTTATAGATTTGCCTATTCTAGACATTTCACATAAATGAAATCATACAATATGTGACCTTTTGTGAGTGGCTTCTTTTGCTTAGCGTAATGTTTCCAAGGTTTACCTAGGTTGTAGCATGTAACAGTATTTCATTCCTATTATTGATGAATAATATTCCCTTATTTGGATAGATATACCACATTTTGTTTATCCATTCATCAGATGATGGATATTTGGGTTGGTTCCATTTTTGGCTCTTATGAGTAATGCTGCTATGAACATTCACATATAAGTTTTTCTGTGGACATATGTTTTCATTTCTCTTGGGTAGTTATCTAGGAGTGTAATAGATGGGTCAAAACTCTATGTTTATTACTGTGAGGAACTGCCAAACTGGTTTGCAAAGTGGCCACACTGTTTTACATTCCCACATTTGTTTGCTTTTATGCTAGTGGAGGACAGATCCTCCCCTGTTTAAGATGGCTCGGTAAGGACGTAAAGACAAGATGCTATCTCAAAATCACTTTGGGCCCCAGGACTCTATAATTAATGGTTGATTCCCAAAGCCAAAACAAATAATGGAATCAACAGAAATGTTTGAGTATGTTGTTGTCCTAGATTCCAACTTCTAAGACAACAAAGGGCAGCAGTGGTTGGGGGCAGTGGTCTAGCCTCCGCGGGCCATGGGTCTCTGCTGGTGGCTAGGTTGGTCCACGCTTGGCACTTCTGCTGCCTACAGAACCAAGTGCCTGCTTCACTAGGTTGAAGGTTATTGGGCCTTCAGAACCCTGCCAGTCGGACAAACTGAGGGAGGCTTGAACCACTTGGCAAGAGTTTAGTAAACCTGTGTCTAATCAAGGTCATTTTCCAGGCATTTCTTATTTTGCTGACTACCAGTTCTGCAACCTGGCCAGCCAAGAAGCTTGTGCCTCAAATTCCTGAGGTAGAGCTGAGAGAGAACCAATTCAAAGCCCCCAAGTGTCTCCAGCGTAGAAAAATCCCAGCTGTTACGTCCTGCTCCTTGGTGCCTGGTGGGATGCTTCTGTTGTAAGAATCAGAGGTCCTGAGGGGCCAGGGGGGAACTCAGGACATGGACTGAAGAGATGCCATCTTCCTTGTTGACTTGACCAGAGGGCCAGGGAGCTATTTTCCCTCCCTTCTCCCCAACTCCTCTTTGGAGACTTAATCTCTTGAGGTAACAACTCAAGGGATTGCCTCTTAACAGCTGTGTGTGGGGTGGTTGGATCTAGATGGCAGAATCTATCCACCAGCTTGGCATTCCTCCTTCTAGCCAGCTGGACCCTCTTGTTCTCATTTACAATGCTCCCCTCTGGATCACGGCCTGGGATGGAAAAGCTACAGCTAGAACCTTGTACACTAAAAATAACTTCATAAAAATACAGCTAACTTCATTTTAGTGGATTCTTAAAATGCCCTAGAAGGATGGGCCCTTCTCTCAGTTTCTAATGTGTGTTGACATTGTCCACGCACTCTCTGACTCCCACAGGAAATTCTGGGCTGCTGGGGGCAAGTCTGGCTTTCTTTACGGCTGTCTTGCCAAGGCCCAGTCACTGCACATCACAGAGCAGGCTTGCAGGGAGCATTTGGAGAGGGAATGCATACATGGATGAATGAGGGCAGTGATATGCATGAGAAGACTGTCTTTATGGATCTAGTGGGTTCTCACATGATGAGGAACCAATCTAGTCTATGTAACTTCCCAGTGAAGACCATGGCCCAGGGGATGGATGTCATAGGTAGATTGGCTCTCACTATAAGGAAAGCATCCTCAGCATTAGAACTGCTGCCTTAGGAAGGAGTGATTGCCCAGTCACTTTGTGTTCAAACAGAAGCCAGCTGTCTATCCAGAGAAATAGGGGAGAGGATTCCTGGCGAAGACTTGGATCCTCTTTGGATCCCTTTCAATACTGAGGTTATCCAGCTGCAGCAGAGGGCAGCTTCTGCCCTTCCAAACTAACCTTAAAGTAGACTCAACTCTTCCTCCCAAATTTGTTCCAGAAGGTATTTGGGAAACATAGATTGTGCTTAAGATGTTGTAGTAGAAACTGGAGAAGGCAGCAGCTGCTCTGTCCCCCAAGTTCTCCTTTGATGTCCTCTCCCTGGTCTCCCCTGTTGGCCACCAGCATCTGGCCTCTTGTTGGTTTCTCCGTCCCTGTGTTTTCGCTCTGGGATCTTCCCTCCTTCCTTCAGGATCCCTCTCTACCCTTCTCCTTTTGGGACAGAGCCGTTTGACTTCTTGGCTTCTCTAATCTTGAACACACACACCCATCACCTCTGCTCCACACGCCCTTCACCAATAAAGAAACCTGCAGCCACCAGGATCCATTCTGTAGAAAGTGGTCTGTGTGTTTAATGACGTGGATTTTCCTTTGGAATCTTTGTGAGAATTCAACATTTTCAACTATAGAAGAGAGAGAGGAGAGAAGGAGAGGAAGAAAACAAGTGAGTTCATTTTTCTCTCTGATTTAGAAGGGCTAAGAGCCTCTTTCCAACCCCACATCCTCCTCTCCACCCAGGAAGAAGAAACATGATGAGGTCAGGGAGGGTAGTGATGGTGAGGTTAATATTGCTCAAGAAATGGAGTCAATGTCCTCAGGACCGTCCCTGGTCCCCAAGATGAGGTGAGCAGCCCTTCCCTCCGTGCTCCACATGCCTCTCCTTATCATGCTTACCTCAGCTGTGATTTTATATCCATATATGAGGGTATTTGATTGCTTTTTTGCTTCCTCAAAATATTTTAAGCTCCATAACAACTGGGACTGTGTCTGTTTGGATTCACCATGGAATCCACTCAGGGCCCAGAGAAAATTCTGGACAGAGAGTAAGTGGTCAATTAATGTTTGTGAAATGAATAAATGGATGGAAATAGAAAGAAAAAACATAATTTTTATATGGACATATTTTTTAAAATATATTTATTTATTTATTTATTGGCTGTGTTGGGTCTTGTTTGCTGCGCGTGGGCTTTTCTCTCTAGTTGTGGTGAGCAGGGGCCACTCTTCATTGCAGTGTGCAGCTTCTTACTGAGATGGCTTCTCTTGTAGTGGAGCATGGGCTCTAGGCGTGCGGGCTTCAGTAGTTGTGGCTTGCGGGCTCAGTAGTTGTTGCACACGGGCTTAGTTGCTCCGCGGCATGTGGGATCTTCCTGGACCAGGGATCGAACCCATGTCCCCTGCATTGGCAGGTGGATTCTTAACCACTGCGCCACCAGAGAAGTCCCTGGACATATTTTAAATAACTATTTATATGGACTGCAGAACAGTCTTTGGAAGGAAATTAATCGTCATAGTTGTATTTGGTTTCAGGGACTTGAGTGAAAACCAGATGAAACCCCAATAAGAGTCCCCACCATCCCCAGCCTCACTCCCTTCCACTTCCAAGGGACCAGAGCTCACCCTTCCATTTCCCAGCCAAGCCTGCAGATGCTGAGCCTGGAACCCAACCCTCCCCTTAGGGAGCCTGCCAAACAGAACAGCGAAAGCCTTTGACATGCCTGTGGACATATCACAGGAAGGGACCCAAGCACAAGGACTTCTTTATTTCTAGGGAGGATGTCTAGTCAAAAGGAAAGGAAGAATGGTCAGGAAAATTGGTGCAAAGTAAGGGCTTCCAAGGATAAGACTAGAGGAAGAAGGAGAAGTAGGAGAGTTAGGGAGTGAGGGAGGCTCCGTGAGGCTTGTCTTCCAGAAGCCAGGGCAATGAAGTGTGCTTTGTGTGCAGCACAGGGGGACGAGGTGGTCAGATCAGGGACTAACACCAGTAAGGAGAAGTTCTCTACTAGTTGAATGGGCAGAAGGGAAGAGAGACAGAGAGGAGGAAAGAAGAAGAGCCAGAGGCAGGTGCGGAAGGAAAATTGTAAGCAGGCCAGGTTCACTCAGCAGCTTATTTGCATCTGATATGATCCCTGGGATGGTGGGAAATGATGCCTACAATTTCAGGGTCATTACATCCAACGACCACACTCCCTCCTTCCGCTTCCCAGGTGTTGTCTCCAGCACCAATTGCATGGTTCCACTCTAGACCTTGAAGAATGGTGAGGGAGGGACAGTGGTGCCAGTGGATCCCTAGGAAGGGGACTCAAGAAGAAAGGATATTTCCAGGGGACCCCTGAGGAGGGGGCTGCAGTATGTCAAGAGTCTACCCCCATCTCCACCAGATTGCCAGCCCACTGCCAAACTGCCTATTGATATTTATTTGTTTCTTGTTTCTTTGACAGCACCACATACACACAAAGCATTGCTGGCATACACAATTAATCAGGCGGAGTATTTCTGATTTGTTGTTTAACCCTGCCTTGCACTTAACAGGTCTAGGTCCCAGGGCCCCATGGCTGTCTCACATGGTTCCCTAGCAACCAAATGAGACAGGGAAATGTGCACAGTTTCATCACGACAAGATGTTAGGTCAATTAATATTCATTAGCAGTGCCTGTGTTTGGCTGCTAGGAGACATTTCGGAGGAAAAAAAAATCTGTTTTGCCTGAGTGGGGGATGGAAGGGGTGTAGGGACCAATGAATATGTATATTATGTACGGAAGATGTGTTTTCTTATACTTACACTAGCACATTGGCTTGTGCATGCAGATTTAAAAAAAATCATTGTGTATTTATAATTATTCTTTTAAGTTAATTGTATGGGAATAGGTTTCAGAAACAAGAGGAAGGTTCTACCCCAAAATATTTATCATGGCCCATTAAGGTCACCTGAAATTATATCACTAGTAATTATTTTATTGATTCTATGATTTTTTTAAGACTTTGTTGTATGTTCAACAGAGTCTGAAAAGTACAGAAGAAAATCCAGATATTTCCTATATACTCATCATGTTAAATAACCGCTTATTAGCCTCTTGGTATAGGCCCTTTCAGTGTTTTTTTTTTTCCCTCCAGAAATCATACAATCACACACACACAGAGTCACATACTGTTTTACAAAAAGAGTATTCTATACATACTGTTTTATAGGCTGCATTTTATAATTCAGCATTATGATGAACATTTTCTTGTGTTATAAGGATTCTTCTACAACATCATTATTAGTTGCATAATATTTCAGAAAGTATATTTCCTATGGCTCATTTAACCAAACTCCTATTTTTATTCACGCCTTTAAGTTGTTTACATTTTTTGGTGTTATAAATAATGCTGCAATGAATGTCCTTGCACAGTCATCTTGGAGACTTTGTCCAATTATTTCCTGAGAGTAGATTCCTAGCAGCAGAATTACGCATTTAAAGGTCTTTTAAACACTTTGTCATGTTTCTCTTCAGAGAGAAGGGAACAATTTCTACTTCTCCTGAAAGTGTATGAAGGTACACCTGTAATCTTTTTAAGTAACCCTAGCAAAGATCACACATGAAGTTCACAATGTCCATTGTCTGAGTTTTATCAGAAACTTCCCTTTACCACAACAAGACTGGAGCTCTGAGCCCCTTTGAGGGAGAGGGTGCAAATTCTAAAAGAGGGGGAACTGGGGGTGCAGAAGACTGGTGATTTTACCTCAGCTGTGTCTATGTTTTCAGGCAACTCATCTGCCATAGCCCCAAAGTGCAGCCTGAAACCAGCCAGCACAAAGATGATACACTCTGCCAGCCTCCAGCCTCCTGCCCACATTGTGTTCTGGAAAGACTGCTCCTGACCCTGGAGGTGGCCCCCAGAGCTCTGGTTTTAGTCTTGGGGCTCTGGTAGCCCCTAATCCCAGCTCCAGAAAGATGATGGGTGGGGAGGACCAGAGAAGGTCCTGAGGATTGTTGGTGGACCTGAAGGGCTTGCCTCAGGGAGAGAGAAGGCAGGTCTCAGCCCCCTTGGGAGTCCCGGTGAGGGAGACAAGGACGGGATCACTAAGGGCAGGGCTGCCTGTGGCCTCCGAAGTCCTCCTGGTAACGCTCTAACGTGGCATTGTTTCCTTTTCACTCCCAGAAAACAGAAAACTCCTCCCACCCTCAAGCTACATGCGACAGGAGGTGGGGCTGGGGAGTGGGAACAGGAGGCCTGTTTGTCTCATTTTCCTGGGTTCTGTTTAAAAACAGGTCCTGGTCAAGCACAATCAAGTACCATAATTTGAACTTCCAAATCAATGAGACCAACGCAAACTCTTGTGCCTGTTGGCCCAAACTGGGCAAAGGATCGCACTCTGGGGACAGTTAGTGAGCCTTGATGTGGTCTGACGGCTTGTGATAAGGACTGGTGGCCAGAAATGGGGTAGGATAGAGCAGTGGTTCTCACAGTGTGGTCTGTGGGCCAGCTGATCAGCATCTGGGAGCTTATCAGAAATGCAATTTCTTTTTTTTTTTTTTTTCACACACACTGTATTTTATTTTTACAAGAGATAAATAGACTGACACCAAGCATTGTACATGGATGACCACAACAAAAGCAACAATGATTGCAATTACCAAACATGAAACACACTCATACTATGTCATAATATTGACATTCAGTCCAGTAATCCTCCACTGCAACAGCTCCTTTACTTTGCAGTGAAAATTGATTTGTATATTCTTTGCCTCTGAGTTCTTGTGGGATTTTTTCTTTTTTTTAAATTCAACCAGAAAGTCACAAAAATTATACTCATCCTCATCAGTTCACTCAGTCCCATGTAATTAATTTTTTTTTTTCATCTTGATCTTTTGTTAGCACTTTTATGAGCTCATCAGTTTTTCATTAGAGTTCTGAAAATGCTTATTCATTCAGTTCAGCAGTACAGTCAGGTACCAGAAACCTGTACTTGTCAGAGTCTTTTCCATGAATTTCCTGAAGATGAAACCCTTTTATAGGAACATATTTACAAAAGCATCAGAGTACACCCAGAACTGTCTGTAAATGACAAAAGACTTAAAAATGACCACGGTTAAAGATTTGATGAAAGTTCATAATAATGCAGTTGACAAGAAAATTAGTTATTTCTGAGATATACATTTTAAAGTAATAACTAGGATTATGACTTATAACATTATACCAGAACATACAAGATTTTTAGAAATTTCATGTAATGTCTGAAACATTTATATTAACATATTTCCATACAAATAACCCAATGAAAGTTTAGTATTAGTTGTTTTGTTTGTTTGTTTATACTGCAGGTTCTTATTAGTCATCAATTTTATACACATCAGTGTATACATGTCAATCCCAATCGCCCAATTCACAGAAATGCAATTTCTTGGGCCTCACCCAAATCTACTGAACTGGAATCTCTGGGGAAGAAACCCAGGCATCTGTGTTTCAACAAGTTCTGCAGGTGATTCTTACACAGGCTTAAATTTGAGGACCGATAGAGCATGGGGTTGTAAGTTTTCAGTCCTGACTTTATCTGCCATCCTGTGAGACACCATGTAAGGCCCCTTATCTTTCTTGGCTTTAAGTAAGGAGAAGGAGACTTGACCCTTTTTGCTGCAACTCTCTCCTCTTTAAGTATATCATCTAAATAAGGTGTGTGCTGCTATATTTAAAATGGATAACCAACAAAGACCTACTGTATAGCACAGGGAATTCTGCTTAATATTATGTAACAACCTAAATGGGAAAAGAATTTGAAAAAGAATAGATACATGTATATGTGTAACTGAATCACTTTGCTGTACACCTGAAACTAACACAACGTTGTTAATTAACTATACTCCAATGTAAAATAAAAAGTTAAAAAATACATAAATAGTGGCTTCCTCTGGTGGTGCAATGGTTAAGAATCCGCCTGCCAATGCAGGGGGGCACAGGTTCAAGCCCTGGTCCGGGAAGATCCCACATGCCGCGGAGCAACTAAGCCCGTGTGCCACAACTACTGAGCCTGTGCTCTAGAGCCCGCGAGCCACAACTACTGAGCCCACGTGCCACAACTACTGAGCCTACGCTCTTGATCCCGTGAGCTACAACTACTGAAGCCCGCGCCCCTAGAGCCTGTGCTCCACAACAAGAGAAGCCACCGCAATGAGAAGCCCGTGCACCGCAACGAAGGGCAGCCCCCGCTCGCCACAACTAGAGAAAGCCCACGCGTAACAACGAAGACCCAACGCAGCCAAAAATAATAAATAAATAAATTTATATTAAAAAATACATAAATAAATAAGCTCTGTGTGTGTGTATGGGTGGGTGGCTAGCTTGGCCTGATCCTTCTATTCCCTTCCCTTTCCTCTCCCATGAGATGATAAAGATAAAGCTTGTTGGAAACAAAAGCCCAGAGTAAAAACCAACCACTGATGTTTATGGCAAAATCCGCTGGGAAAGAGAATCTTTTGGTCCTCCAAGGAGCTGCCTGGCTGATTCCGGCAGGATAACAGGTTTCATGGAGAAGAGGGAGAGAGGCCCTTACATTTTAGAGCACAAATGCAATACTGCTTTGGATTGGACATGATTGACTTTATGAATTTCTGTCAGCTTTAACACTTCAAAAATGCTCAGTTCCAGTTTGAACTGCTTAGAATGTGCTTTTTCTTTTGTCTGAAAATTAACTGGTTGCGCTCATGATTCAGCAAAACATTGCTCTCTGGGTTTGATTAAGAGTTCAGCAAATTGGTGAAGTCCATTTTCGGGGGGGGGGAGTATCCCCTGGAGCTAATGTGCCTGGGTGGGAATCCAGGCTCTAATGCTTAGAAATGTGTGACTTTGGGCAAGTCACTTAATCTCTCAGGGCCTCAGTTTCCTCACCCATAAAAAGGGAATAAAAATTATAACTACCATGAAGTTCTATGAGGATTACATGGTTAATATATGCCAAGTACTGAGGCGGCAGCTTGGCACAGGCCCGCTCTGCTCACTATTCAGATGAATTCGGTTCAGGTCTCCTCGGGTCAAATGCAGACTCACGTGTGGCTTTCATGCAGCTCTGCCTCGCTGGGGACAGGGCTGGTATTAACTTTTTCTGTCATTTCTACAGCAGGATCCAGCCGCATTTGGAGCTAACTGCATCTCATTTGTTTGCAAGGTAACTGCTTTCTCTTGTTTCATCTCCCTCTCCCTTCCCGCCAATTTCCATTTCTTTTGTGAAATGGTTAAAGTGCTTGACATAATTAGCTGTTAATTGTTAGCAGCTGTACCCATTATCAGTTTAATGCCTAATTAATTGCAACAATTAATGCTGCCTATCCTGTCTTAGGAACTGTTGATGAGGGAAGGCTTGTGTTTTTAAGTTATATCTTAATTAATTTACTTCTAATTTTTAGCATTTAACTAAAATTCCTAAACTGGGGGCTTCTTTCCTCGTATGAATAATGAGTAGAGGGTCAGTGCAATATGCAGTGGCCTGGGGTCCATCCTGTGAAGGTCGGGTGCCCGTTCTAGCAGCTCCAGGACATCTTACTGCACTGGGGGGCCATGTACACAAATGCACTTTCTGTAAATTTTTCTGTGCTTCCCTGTTTTTTTTTTTTCTATAAATTTATTTATTTATTTTTGGCTGTGTTGGGTCTTCGTTTCTGTGCGAGGGCTTTCTCCAGTTGCGGCGAGCGGGGGCCACTCTTCATCGCGGTGCGCGGGCCTCTCACTGTCGCGGCCTCTCGCTGTGGAGCACGGCTCCAGGCGCGCAGGCTCAGTAGTTGTGGCTCATGGGCCCAGTTGCTCCGCAGCATGTGGGATCCTCCCAGACCAGGGCTCGAACCCGTGTCCCCTGCATCGGCAGGCAGACTCTCAACCACTGCGCCACCAGGGAAGCCCTGCTTACCTGTTTTGAGAAGGTGAAAAGCCAAGTGCCTCAAGAGCAAATGGTTTCCTCCCCATGACTGTGTTTAATCTGCGACGGAGCACTCATGCCCTTGTAGGTGAATTGTATGGGACTCAGACCTGGGGCATGAGCTCCCGCGGAGCAAGACTGTCTGGGTCATGACTGCATCTCCAACATCAGTAAGATGTTCAGTCAACTATCGGAGGGAAAACAGAATGAAAGAAGCATAAACTCCATTTTTCGAGCTTCTCCCGGGAGCCAGGCATGGTGCTACATGCTTCACACACATTTACAAAAAATTCTCACAACAACCCGCAAGGTGGGTGTTATTATCCTTCCTATCTCCATTTTACAGATGAGGAAACCAAGAGGTTAAGTATCTGGCAAATGACCAAGTTATAGCTCAAACCTACATTATTCCACATCCAGTCTAGGCTTGCCACCGAACTGCTTCCACTTTCTTTGAATAAATTAATAGGTGAATCTTTCAGCACTGTGTTCCAAGGTGACTGGTTTACTTTTAGAGCCTTAGGACTGGACCACATTGCTTTGGGTAACCTCACTGTCAATCATCCAAGGAAGAGGCCAATCCTGGTACAGGAGATGACAGTGGGGTGGGTGGGCTTCTGACTTAGCAGTAGGGTATGAGGCAGCGGGCAGGGGCAAGCATGGGGGACACATTCCTCTCTCTGGGCCTGGAGGAGTTGGGAACTCACACCCTGGCTGTGGGAGATGTGCTCCAGGACACTGTGCAGGATGGTAAGCTTGTTTCTGCAGCGTAGAAGCAGGCTAATGGCTGGGGGACGGACACCTCTGTAAGGCATCACTGTGGTCATAGATCTTAAGCTCTGAGAGGAGCCATGCTTAATATCCAGGTGTGGAAGGCTAAAATGATGGCCCCCAAGATACCCACGTCCTAATCCCTGGAACCTGTGGAATGTTACTTGATAAGGCAAAAAAAGGACTTTGCATACTGATTAAGGACCTTGAGATGACGAGATTACCCTGGATTATTTGTGTGAGCCTGACATGCGATCGCACATATCTTTGTAAGGGAAAAGCAGAGGGAGGTTTGACGCAGAGGCAGAGATTTGAGTGATGGGGCCACAGCCAAGGAATGCTGGCAGCCACCAGAAGCTGAAGGAGGCCAGGGAAAGATCCCCCCTAGAGCCTCTGGAGGGAGCAAGGAAGTTCCTGTTGACACCTTGATCTCAACTGCGTGATACTGATTTCAGTCTTCTGGCCTCCAGAACTGTGAGAGAACAAATTTCTATTGTTTCAGGCCACCAAGTTTGTAGTACCTTGTTACCAAAGTCCTAGGAAACAAAAACTGGTTTAAGGTCTTTCTTGTTCTAATCTCTTTATGTTATCCCTGAGTGTTCAGCAAAGTGTAAAAAAAAAGAAAAGACAAAATTAAAAAAATAAAAGAATTTATGATGAGAGCTTAAGTTTCCTGCTCTCAGAATTATCTAGTTGAGAAGTCCCTTGGGGTAAATATATAACCCATTATAGTGATTTTAAGGTGATAAATTGAGGATTAAGTCTGAATGCATATTTAAGAAAATCCTCGCATATTTCGCTAGAGAGAAGTTTCTTTCTTGCATAAAATGAATCTGGAGTTGGGCAGTCCTGGTGTGACAGCTCCACAGGGTTGTCAGGAGCCGAGGCTCCTTCTATCTAGTTGCTCCTATGTGAGGTTTTCGTCCTCATGATCCAAGATGACCACTAGACTAGAGTTCCAGGTATCGCTTCTGAGTTCTAGAAACAAAATGGAGAAGAAGGCAGAAAGAAGAGTCTGCCCTCTCACTCTTAGGGAGGCTCCAAGGAAATTTCTTATGTAATTTCTGCTTACATCTCTTTGGTTAGAAAGTAGTTTCATGGTGACACAGCTTCAATGGATGATTGCAATTGAAATATTTTACCTGGGTTGCAATGTGCCTAGCAAAAAAAAAAAAAAAATTAGGTTCTGTTAAGTTAAAGAAGGGGAAAAAGATATTTGGAGGCAACTAGCCATTTCTGCCTCACCAACTCTTCAAGCTCTAGAGTTCTGCCAATGAGGGAGATAGAGAAGGATCAAAATGTAATTAACTAATGTGGATCTTACTTTTTAAATATCTCACCTGGAGTAGTTCCTGGTTCTGATGCTACAACTAAGTCCAGTGTGTATAAACTGGAAAGTATCCAGGCAAGAGTGAATAGAATGGCTATGGGTCTGAAAACCATAAGGAATAGGAGGGGAAATGGGTTGCTCAGCTGGTGGAGAATTTTTTTTTAAGGAAACAAAAATCTATTTTCATATAAATTCAGGGCTGTCCCATAGATACGAGAATGAATTACATCTCTGATGAGACAGAAAAGGAAATGGGGTGGACGAGAGATCAATTATAGCTCAATGGGAGAAAGAACTTTCTAACAGCTGAAAAGCCAGCAGTGGAACAGCTGCCTCTGGGGAAGTGACTCCCTCATAGGCTGGGAGCTGTCAGGGTCGCAGAAGGTGGGTCCTGGGTAGGAGGTTGGACTGGATGACCTCCCTTCTGACCCTATGAGTCTTTGGGGAGTCAGGGAAGACCCTCCAGGGGCTTGTCAAGGACCGCAGTAGAGGACACAGCACTGTGGTGGTCTGTGTGTTAATGAGTCGGATGATTTATGCTCTCAGGGAGGGAAATTTCCATGCCCCAGGATAACAAAGCCGAGGTTGTTGCTGGGCTAAGGCCTGGAGCTCTGTGCCAGCATCCCAAGGAAAGAAAGCGGGGAGTGTGGCTCAGCTTGGAGCTGAGCCCTGAAAATGGATGGTCCAAGGTGGGAGGGAGCCAGGAAAATTCGATGGCGGGGGCCTCATTTGATGTGACTGCTGCAGTGCTGGACTTGGTAGGGGCAGTCAGCCAGTTGCCTGCATCTTCTGAGACAAGCCTGGCAATCTGGGATTCCCAGGGTCAAGGGCAAGGGCCAGAGGGGAGGAAGAGGCCTGGATCTTTTCTCTGACTAAATCTACACGGAATTAGACTGGAGCCTTCTGCAGACTTAATGCTGCAATTTCTCCAAGAGGCTGAGACTCGCTGCATGACCTTAGGCTGGTATTTTTGTAGGTGTTTGGATTGTGTTGGCTCTTTTGCGAGGTGCTCATAGGTAAAGCATGAACAAGAGATGCCTCTCTAGCCAGAAGAAGTACAATGGCCCAACTTTCACGAAATGATGGCTCATCCCCACTAACATCAGTGGTGAGCATATGCAGAACTTGAAACATGTATAAGATTCTATGAAACTAGCTTTAACAGCAAAGGACGCTTCTCGGCTCCTGAAACCAGAGGAGATCTGGCACAGAGGGTGCACGGCCTCACGCTTTGCCATCGGGGCTCTCATCCCTCTCCCTCTCTCGGCTTGGCTTTGATTCTTTTTGCACATCAGCCAGGCGGTTGCCTGGGAGAGATTGTTCAGGGGGCTCCAAACCCACAGTTCACATTTCAGCCGCCCCGTGTCTTCATCTCCCCTCTGTCCTTAAGCCTAGAAGCCAGCTCTCTCTGAGACAGTTGTCCTGATCAGAGGGTCTTCAGGAAACAGGAAGGCCCTTAGCAGGGAGCTTGTAGACACATGCCCCAGGGCCTGCCATGCCTTTCTTCTTCAGCTCCCCAGGAGTCTGGGAAGGTTAATTTGTCTATGCTCAACCAGGCACGCTGCCAGCATTTCTGTTAGCAGTGCCAGGACCCTTTAAGGGCTTAAAGTGGTGGCAGCTTCCAAGCTCTGGCCAGGAGGAGTTGCAGGCAAGGAATCACAAACACATCCCGCTGTGTTGGCCTGAGCTTCTCAGTCTTTCCCACCACTCTTCCAGCCTCACCTCGGCCTGGTGTCCCAGACCCCTTAAGCTCTGGACTCAGGTGTGACCGTTGTCCCTTTCCTTGGTGTGTGTCCGCTGCCTGGGAGAGACCTTTGGTCTCAGCCTGTAGCTGTGGCCCCTGGGGGCTGCTTTTGGAACCACCTCAACCAAGGCAGCCCAGCCCCCTGCCGTGGAAGAAGCTGTTTTGACAAATGCTCTGATGCTGTTCATTCCTTCTCAGACCACAGTGCAGGCCCACAGCCTGCTCTTCTTGCCTAGAAACCACTTGAGTCTGAGTCTTTTTCCTTTGGGGCAGTGCCAGGGGCACAAGGAATTTAAAGGAACTGAACAGATTTATTAAGAGATCTCAGTAAAACTCAACTTCTAAACTGTCATCATGTGATGTTCACCTGTAAGAATCGAGGTTCTTCATTGCAAGCAATAGAAGCCAATTCTGGCTGATTAAGCAGGAAAGGTTTGGTACAAGGATATTGGGTGTCTCACAGAATCAGTGGAGCCTGGAGAACCAGGCCTGAGGCTACACTTCCAGAACAATGTTCCATTACAGGCTCTGGAACTGGCCTAATGAGAAAACTGCTGTTACTGCTGCTGCTGCCAACTGGATGCTGCAATTTGCATCACTGCCAGGAAGCTAATTATCGCCACCACTGCTGCCTTCGGTGTCAATGCCACATCTGGCCCAGGAATGTGACCTTGGCCATCCCTGTTGCCCCTTAGTCACCTGCTGTGTCTTAGCTACAAAGGAGGCTGAGGTTGACTGCTCTAGTTTCTACCTTTGGGAGGCAGAATCCATAGGGTAGGAAATTCCTCAAATGTAAAAAGGGTGTTCAGAAGGTGCCGGGCAGACAGAAACCTTGGCAACTGCCCACATCACCCCCTGTCTAAGGTGTGCACCCACACCTTTGTGGGAGAGCAGTTTCCGTTTTACTCAAGGGTGCTGCCTAAGGGGGTTGATGCATTGACTGTTTTGGGGGAAGCAGGCGGGAGGAGCAGGGAGTAGGACATGGAGGAGGTGAGGCCTCCAGGGCCAAGTTTTAAGTGGGAAACACAAGTTCCTGGTGGCAGTGATGGGAGGACAGTTGCTGCAGGGGAGGTTGCAGCAACAATGTCCAGGGTCTTACCTGTTTGTCTCCTGGGACAGATGGTGGGATTCACAGCTGGTCACTCTTGGATGGTCCTTGCCCTTCAGCCCCAGGTTTCTAGGCTGGAATAGAAGACTTTCTAGACTGTGTCTCCCCTAGAGCTGTTTGATGTAAAATGCTGGGCCACCAGCTAAGACTCACCTGCAAGAAATCAAAGGAGGAGGGCAGCACATGGAGTCCCAAAGTGGGACTGAATCCATCAATGTCATCTCTCTTAAAAAATACCTTCTGGGCTCTCCCATCAAGATGTAGCTCCTACAGAGTTTTGCTTGGGAACTGTGCTACCCAACATCTGAAAGAAGCTTCTGAGACTAAAGCTGATATTTATTGATGCTATGTGTCAGGCACTGTACAGAGGGCTTTACATAAATTATCTCAATTAATCCTCACAGAAACACCATGAAGGATGAGCTATTATTACCCTTACTCTACAGTTGAGGAAACTCAGGCTTAAAGAGGATCAGTAGCTCAGCCAATGGTTAGCCACTCAGCAGCAGAGCTGGGATTTAAAGCTCAGCAGCCTGACCTCAAAGTCTATGCAGCTAAACTCCCTCACCAGGATCTTGCCCTAGAAAGTATTTTGACACCTCAAACATGAGCCTTGGAGTCTCCTTCTCTCTTCAAGGGTTCAGTCTACATCAGGATTAGGAAAACTCTGCTGTAGAGATATCTGTGTTAGGTCTTGCATACAAATAGAAGATCCAAGTGACAGGGTGGCAGCCCCTTCCTAGGTCACACAGCACATCATCCTCAGATGCTTAAATTTGGAGCTCAACTAAGTCACTCATTTGTGAGCAAAGGATGACCGGGGCATAGAGGAGCTGAGACTGAAGACAATGTCTTCTAGGAGGACTTTGACATATTTGAGGCCCTTACTATTTAGAGAAGAACCAGGAAGCTGGTGGGCAGGAGGGCCCAGGTGTCCAGGGCAGAAGGAAATGTGAGGAATCACCAAAAAGGAAATGAATGGAGAGAAGAGGCTTGATTGGGAAAGAATAAAATGAACATCACCCAGGGAAGTCTCAGGAGGCTGGAGGAACACCCTCAGGCTGTATTAGGCTTCTTCCTCTGCACCCCCTACTTTCCATGTATTTTTTTTTTTTTGATATTTATTTATTTGGTTGCGCCAGGTCTTAGTTGCGGCAGGAGGGCTCCTAAGTTGCAGCTCATATGTTTTCTAATTGTGTCTCTAGGTGGTTGCCTCTCCTAGTAGACTGCAAGTCACTCGAGACAAAGGGCCCGGCATGCAATAAGTGCTCTATACATGTTTGTTTACTGAGATGAATGAATGAATCCTATCCTAGGCACAGCAAGGATTTGGGGGAACTGAAGGAAGATCCAGCCTGAGAAAGGAAATCCTAGAAAAAGGGAAAAAAATCCTCTTTGAAGTTAAGTTCTGCCTCTAGTCTAGGCAGAGGCAGTCCCGGAGATGTGAACACCTGGCTGGTGACGTCCTGCCTGTTAGAGGATGCTGCCACTGTGTAACACCCCCTCATTCCACTGAGGCTGCTCAGGCTGATGGAGACCCCAGGGTGACATTTTTGCTGTTCCAGCAGAAGGAGGGGGTGAACTCTATACTCTAGAGACTGAAAACTGTCAGGAAAGAGACAGAAGTGGCAACGGGGGTGGGGGATTGTAGAATGTCAAGAGTTAGCGCAATATCTTGGAAGAAGCTTTGCATTAGAGTCCTTCATTCAGTAGCTATTTATTGAGCATTTATTATGTATCAGACCCTACTAACCACAGAGGACTGAGAGATGAGCGAGACAGACAATCCCTGCCCTCATGGTGTTGGTAATCAGGTGGAGAAGACAACCCACAATTATCACGTAATGTGAGAAAACTATGTTGGAGAGGTACAGGGTGCTATGGGGGACACAGGAAAGGCATGGAACCCAGGTTTGGGGAGCTGGGAAGTGGCACCTAAGCTAAAACCTTGCATAGGAATTGGCCAGGGGAAGATGGTTTCAGATCCGGGGAGAAAAAGCCTGGCCTGTTAAAGGAGCTGAAATAAGTTGCATCTGGCTGGATGTAAACTATGACTGGAATAAAGGTGACAGGTGACTCGGGAGAGTTAAGGCTGTGTAAGGCCTGGTTAACCATGTTAAGGAGTTTAGACTCCATCCTGATACAACCTGAAAAAAAGCCATGGTCCCGTGTGGATTAGTTTCTATATAGAGTTGCATTTAGAGAAGGGTGTTCCAACCGCCAAACAATAATTAAAATCTTGACTTAGATCTCATAAGGAATGTTGAGGGATCTGTCTCACAACCCACAGGAATCATCCTCAGAAGTCCCCTGTTCTCCTCTTCAGTTGTCTCACTCCCCACAGCTGCCTCTGACACCCCGAATCCCAAACTACTTCTTCAGCCCAGCTCACATGATTTCCCTTCTCCTTCTCTTATCCCTCACGCCTGTGCCGTGTGGATTGACGATCCCTACATTGAGTTAGTTTAAAACAATATTAATTCAGGGCTCAAAACATTAGCCTGGCAAACCTTTCTCTCCCAACCCCAGTCCTCATCTTATGTGTGTCCCACCAGCCTTACAAAGTTCGAGTATTTGGGCCATCTTCACATATGCGCTTTCCTGAGGCCACCACACACCTTGATGCCTGTACTGTGACACAGCCCTGGATCCAGGCACAGTAGAGATGAGGGAAAGTGACCCAAGAAGATCCAATGGGAAAGGAACAGAAATCAGAGCCAAGGTCACCCAGCCAAGCCATGAACCCAAAAGAGCTGGAAAGAGATGGCAAATCCAGATAAAAGGCTGCTGGGCAGAAAATGGGAAATTACATGAAAATAAGAAACTTTTAAAGTGAAAGGTGGAAAGTGGAGCCAGCAAAATTTCCCGAAATTGGAGAGGGTGTCGCTAGAGTTTTCAGAAAGCGACTGCAGCCTCATGATCTGCCGTCAAGGGAGAGAAGACAGGCCATGGGAGGCGGGCAGCCAGCTGAGTGCCCACAGTTTTACACTTTAATTCCTCCAAACCACAGAGAGATGGGGAGAGGTAGGAAAGAAGAAGAGGAAGACTAAGAAGTAGAAGGAGGAGGAGGAGGAGGAGGAAACAGAGAAGAAGGAGAAGGAGAAGGAGAAGGAAAAGGTTGATGAGCAGGAGGAGGAGGGGAAGGGGAAGAATCAGGAAGAAAGAACGGAAAAGAGGGAAGAGAGGCTGCGTGTCATTCCCTCTCTACACACAGGTCCATCACAAACTGAATTGCTGGACTCTCTCCAATGGTCCTAATTTCTGATTTTACCTCAAATAGGTTTTAGTAGGAATGGTTGTGGAAATGTTTTTTTTCTTTAAAAAATATCCAAGCATATTTATGCTTCTAATTAGCTTTCTGGTTCCTGGAACTCTCTGTGGAAAAGCCATTGTCCCAGAATTGAGCTCTAATCCTCAGCAGATAGGCAAGTTCTCATTGAGAGACGCTTCTCAAGGGCTTCCTGGAGTAGAGCCGCCCTGCAGAGAGCCTGGCAGGAAGGGCCTTAGGGATACAGGAGCAGACAACTTAGGGCCAGGCCAATGGTGAGAGTGTCTGGACTACAAACCACCAGCCATCCAAATGTTTCTAGAAGCTGAATCCTGGGCCCCAGTCCCTGTGATTCTGATTAGCTGGTAAGCCACTGAAGGATCATCTAGATAATGATTGTCCTGGTTGGGAAAGGATACATTTGCTAAGACACTCACATTGAGAAGGCAACTCCTCAGGCCTTAAGTCACACACTAATGCGCCCTCATCTGGAGTTAGCACCTGGCAACCAGCCTGACGATGTATATGGTTGAATCTAGAAGCCGATGTGGACGGGGCTTTTTGAGTGAGCAATCCAGGCCCTCCCCTAGCTCTATGGGCCCTGCTGCCAGACCCTGAGAAAGCCGGGCCAGTTGGGCCATTTCCTGGACCACAGTCTCTAAAGAGCGTGAAAACATCACCAAAAACGTGATAAGTTGGAGAAAACATCTCTCAAGAAGACTATTCCATGAACTTATTAGAAATGTTTTGATAAACTTCTTGGAGGTCAATGGTGAGACTCCTTCAAAGGGCAAGCTTGATCAACAAAAACACTTGCTAAACTGTCTTTTTATTTTTTTTTAATTTATTTATTTTTGGCTGCATTGGGTCTTTGTTGTTGCGCGCGGGCTTTGTCTAGTTGCAGCGAGCGGGGGCTACTCTTCGTTGCGGTGCGTGGGCTTCTCATTGCAGTGGTTTCTCTTGTGGCGGAGCACGGGCTCTAGGCACGCGGGCTTCAGTAGTTGTGGCACGTGGGCTCAGTAGTTGTGGCTCGTGGGCTCTAGAGCGCAGGCTTAGTAGTTGTGGCGCACGGGCTTAGTTGCTCCGCGGCATGTGGGATCTTCCTGGACCAGGGCTTGAACCCGTGTCTCCTGCATTGGCAGGCATATTCTTAACCACTGCGCCACCAGGGAAGCCCGCTAAACTGTCTTTTAAGGAGGGTGGGTCTAATTAACATGGGAATCTTGTTTTAAGGATGGGGGTACTGTGTGTGGTGTGAGAGCAATTGCTCAGGGAGATGAGAGCTGGCAAGGATTTCCTCCTTCTCTGCTTCTCCCCCTCTCAAGCGTAGTCTCCTCTAAAGCCTCGGGTTTCCGTGTCCACAGCCCTCCTTCTCCGATGGCATTTATAGGAGCACATTGCTTTTATTAAAAAGGTCAGGGGCTTCCCTGGTGGCGCAGTGGTTGAGAATCTGCCTGCCAATGCAGGGGACACGGATTCAAGCCCTGGTCTGGGAAGATCCCACATGCCGCGGAGCAACTGGGCCCGTGAGCCACAATTACTGAGCCTGCGCGTCTGGAGCCTGTGCTCCGCAACAAGAGAGGCCGCGATAATGAGAGGCCCGCCCACCGCGATGAAGAGTGGCCCCCACTTGCCGCAACTAGAGAAAGCCCTTGCACAGAAACGAAGACCCAACACAGCCATAAATAAATAAATAAACCCAAAGTTTAAAAAAAAAAAAGGTCAACTCCTGTTCTTCCCCACCCTTCTGGGAGCTTCCCCTCGCCAGCTCTCAGTTCAGGGTTCATAACGGCAGGCTCCCACTCCTGCCTGCTCTCGGCCCTCTCCATCTGCAGTCCCCTTGCCACCTGCAGGCCACTCCCTGGCTCCTGCCCTCATTCCCACGAGCACAGTCATGGCTCCGGGCCCCTTGAGGACTGGACTTTACCCTACAGCACTTTGATTTTGGTGACACCCTCCCTTCCTGGGGTTTTGAACTTTGGGTTCTTACAGAGTTCAATGCTGTGGCCACTCTTTGGGTTTTGGGGAGGTCCCTGCAGCCACAGAGGCGAGGATTCTGCCCTAGTTACTGATCATGGAACCCCTTCTCCATCAGTGCCCTGGACACCCGCATGCATACGAAGAGGAGATTGCGTGGCCAAGCCTTCAAGACATAACCCACTGTGGATCCTGTTGGGCCTCATACTTTGTACTGGGCTGTGCAGATCTGAGCCTGGGGGAAAAAAATGGGCTGAGAAGCAAGGCCTCTTTATGGGTGGGGAGGTCTTTTAAACCCACCAGCAAGGGTTGCCTTTTATTGAGAACAGCACCTCCACGTTTGAGTCCCAAGACCACCCTGTGAAGATATAATTCCTACTAAGGAGCACCTACTATAGTCGGTTCTTGTTCTTTGCAGTCTCGGGGTCTGTAAAGTCTCCACGATGTTGAACTAGCGAGTGATGAACTGCAGTTCCTGCGTAAGTACCGGGTTCGCTTCCTCCCAGCCTCTGGTCACCACTCTGTTGTCCACCATTCAATACACACCCTTGTTTTCTGTGTGTTTCTAAAGACACCTTATTTAATATATTTTTTGATTCACTAATGCTGAACTCACGGCCAACAGCATGATCACTCACGCTCAACGGAGCTCGTCTGATATGGGGACTTTCTCCGTGGGGCACGCTCAGCCTCCTTGCTCGTGGGAACCTAGATGGCACTTCAGCACGAGGCTCGGTGCCATTTGAATGGTGACTTCACACACACACACACACACACACGGGCAAAAGCACAAAAATATGAAAATGTGGCACTAAATAGACCATGAAAAGGACATTTGTTTGCAGTATGAGCTCAGCGCGGACGCCGAGCCTCTCCTGGTGCCACCTCAGCTGGGACTGTGTGCGCCAGGTCACTCAGATTTGTCACTGCTCCCTGCGTGCGTGTCCGGGAGTGGCCGTGGATGTGCCATGAGTCTCAATTAGGAGATGACAGAAAAATTTAGCAAGTAGGCAAATTTGACAATGCGGAATCTGCAAATAGTGAGGATTGACTTGCAGTGCCAGGCACTGCCCTGGGAGGTGAGGCTGGGGTGACCCGTGCTCTGCAGATATTCTTGGAGGGTCTGCATTTGACCTTCCTTCTTGGCCCACCAGAATCTGATGGCTTGAGGGGAGTTTCCTGGCTGTACAGTCTGTGTGTTCCAAATAAAACATCTCCTGGGGTTCAGTTAATCAGCAGATGGAGGAGTGACCTTCAGTGGGAATCACCTTAGTATTTAAGGTGCAGAATATCCGTCGCAGCTCTGTTTGTACTGTACAAAGAACAGTCCCTTGTAATTTGGTTCTTTTTGAAGAGTTGCTAATAATTTTGCACTCAATTTCCATTTAAATAGAAACATTAACCTCTGGAGCCTGGAGAGGAGCCTAGAAGGGGTGCGTAAGTATGGCTCTTATCTCCATGGCTCAGGGTGTCCCCGGAGTCAATCCAAACAGACTACTAAATCACATTCCTCAGCAGATGAGGGGCTCACTGCTGCTCTGAAAGACCCTTCCCCTCTCTCCCAGAAAGTCCACTCTCTCATTTACTCACCTGCTGCACGGTGAGGAAGTTCTCCCTTAAGTCTACCCTAAAGTTTTCCCGCTGGAACATAAGCCTTCTTTTTCCTGGACCAGCTCAAGGCAGACAATGGAAACCCACTTCCTAAGCTGACAGTGAAGTGCCTAAAAAACTGAGCAAGAGACCCAGGTGGAGGTTGGAACAAAGCCCAGGTGTCATCGAAAATAGCGTTTTATCATTCAGCAACTACAAGAAGCCTTGTAATGCTATGTGAGTCACAAAACATTTTCATACGTATTCTTTCACTTTATTCTTATACTTCCTCTGTGAAAAAGGTACTCTACTTACCTATTTCTTCAGAATAAGGAAATGGGAAGTATAGTTACCCCAGATCAGTTAGTAATTGGCAGGGCTAGGACCCCAGATCTTCTGGCCTCCACTCGCAATGATTAGGAAGTGCTGGGAGCAGCTCTGCTTCTATATCAAGAAATTAATGATAATAACAATAACGATGATGATTATGATGTAGCCTAGAATTCAGTCACTGGATATCCCTAAATCCTCCAACTTCTTCCTTTAGGATTTCAGTGAACTTGGCCTTCATTGGCCTTTCACGTAAGACAGAGAACCCAGCGCTCCTCCCGGTCTCTGTCTTGGGTAGGCCGTACCCTCAGGCCCTGAATTACTTCTAAACCCTTGTTTCTCACCTCATGTCTTGCACTGGGTCTCACTTTTCTGTAGATGTTATTCCCACATATGGAGAAGACAAGCTGAGGTGCACAGCTGTGGAGAGACACTTGTCTGCCGCGTTCAGTGGGCAGCTGTGCCCTGTTGAGAAAGGGTAGCGGGTGGAAATCCAGCTGCGCACCATTTGCCGCGTCAGGAACCCTGAGGTACTCTGTCCAACCAGAGAAAGTTCACTTATTTACCTGCCTGAAGGGAATGTCTTCTAATCTGCAGAGAGACACCCTGTAGTCTGGAGCTGGCCCTCAGGAATACATCCAAGGTCACACAGCTAGAAAGTTGTGTGGTCAGAGTGGAAATCCAGGCCAACTTCCACCATCTGGCCCAGCGCGCTTTCCTCCCGGCCCATACTTAGTTTCTGGGATGGGAGAGGAAGATGGGTGGGGAAGGCAGGAGAGGGCAGGAGGGGAAAAGGAGGAGGGGCAGGACTGCCCTCACCCTCCCTGGGGAAGTGCAGCCTCCCTGGTCCCAACTTCCCAATACCCCTCCTCAGCCTCTTTCCCTTCTGTTTCCAACAATGAAGTGACCTCTTTGGTCAGCTTCCCTGCTCTTAGGGGGCATGCTTTTCTCTTTCCTGTCATTTACTGTCCGCTTTCTAAAAATAGTAACAATTAGAGAAGTCTGCCCATCATTCCTGTTTTCTTTTCCTTGCCTAAATTTAAATTCCATTGGTTTTATCTCCTGTAATTTTTGAGCTGAAGGGGCCTCTGCAGGCTGTGAGTGACTGTGGAATGTGCATGTGTGCACGTGTGTATGTGTGTGTACGTGTGTGCATATGCGTATGTGTCTCTGTGCATATATGTGTGTGCATGTGTGTATGTTTGTGTGTGCATGTGTGTATGTGTGTGCATGTGGCACACTTACACATGTATGTAGGGGTTTTTGAGATCAGTAGAAGGCAGAAAGGACTGTGGACCAGTTATCTGTTGTTGTGTACTGGTTGCCTCTCACAGCATCCCTAACACACAGGGATCCCTCATGGATGCTGGTGACAGTGAGATACTTTCCATTTGCTCTCCAGATTCTCTCCCCAGCTCTCTGCGCTGCTCTCATGCCCTGGGGCCGACCTGATGGACAGCATCAATGTGCTCCCTGCCCTCTAGCTTTCCGTTGAGTTTGGCCATTGGGGAGCCCCAGTGGTTGATGGGAGGGAAAGGAGAGTGTAAGGTCAGAGCATTTATCACTGGCCTCTTTCCTGCAGGGTTGCCTTGGGCTGGCCACGTTCCTAGACCACTGCCCATATCAAGGCAGCCCTCTCTGCTGGTTTGTTCCTTCCAGGTTATGGGCACTGCCCCTTCCCTTATTCCTCCGGGTTACTGCGTTTTCTCTTTCCTCTGTTTCCTGCCTACATTTTTGTAGATAGTCTTTTGTTAAACCCTCCTTGAATCTTCCTGATTTGAGTGTGCTCTGCATTTTCTATTGGGATCCTGACTGATCTAGAGGCTCTTTTGGTGATGGCCACTGGCCAGCTGCATTTGTAATCTATGCGGTGCTCTCCATTTGTCTCTGTCCCTCTGTGTCTGTCTGGCCTCAATCTCCATGGAGGGGGAAGCTGGGTGATGAGCTTTGTCGTTTCTCCAGCTGAGCTGTTTGCTACAGGTTGTGCTTGTCTCTGCCCAGGGGAGCTGCTGCTCTGCTCCCCCGGAAGGAAGAAAGGACGGTGCCATCTCTCTGCTGCCTGTTTTAAATATCCCTCCCTCGTTGTTCCTAAAGAGTACCCCCTGCTGGCCAGGAGGCAGATTTAGCAGATTTTTACTGAGGAATGGGGGGCTGTAACCCTCGTTTGTTGCCCCTCCCCCACACTTGGGGCTAATCCTTGCAGCTGAACTCTTGACGATGTCATCCATCCTCCATACGGACGCTCCTGGGCTGTGGGTGGATTTCCAGCTTGGACCATGACATTTCTCCCTCCCCACCATTTTCTTTTAATCTTTTCTTCCTCTGGTGTCCTGGCTCCACCTCTTTTTCCCTGGACATTTCCCCCTTTTTACAGAGAAAACAAAGCCCGTGTGAATTCGGCATTTCCTTTCCCTGGCGGGGTTTAAGTCTTGGGTGACCATGCAGCTAGATAGCTGTGTTCTTTTGGCCTATTTTCTGCAGGCTGCCTGTGGTGGACTGTGGCCTCAGTGACTGCTGGCTCCACAGGGGTGGGTGGGGAGGAAAGGGTGAATTCTTGTTCCATGAATGGGGAACAGGGGGAGGGGATGGCAGGGGTTAGAGGCAAGACCCATTTGGAGCAATGGTTTGTTTTGCCCCTAATGTCCTAATTCATAGAGGTTAATTTCCTTCCAACAACACTCATTTCTTTTTAGCAACTTAATTTCATCTCTATTTCTTGTGGAAAATTTCCCCCTCCTATTCTAGACTAGTTGCAAAGCTCCTTTATATTCAATGATAATTAAGGGTATTGTTCTCAAATGCCTTCTTCCAAATCTTAGGGTGGAGAAGTCCATATTACCCCACTGTAAGAGGCAAAGGGCAGAGGGGCTCTGAGGTGGAAACCCCCCTGTGATGGTCAACTTGGCTGGGCTCTGGTGCTCCATCGTTTAGTCAAATACCAGTCTAGATGTTGCTGTGAAGGTAGCTTTTAGATGTGATTAACATTAAAATCAGTAGACTTTGAGTGAAGCAGATGACCCCCATAATGTGGGTGGGTCTTATCTGATCAACTGAAAGCCTTAAGAGCAAAGACTGAGGTTTCCAGAAGTAGAAGAAATTGGGCCTCAAGACTGCAACATAGAAACCCTGGATGAGTTTCCAGTCTGCTACCCTGAGAAATCTGGACTCGAGCTGCAGCACCAGCTCTTACCTGAATCTGTAGGCTGCCAAACAACCCTACAGATTTTGGACTTTGCAGCCCCTTCTTCCCTGTCGTGTGAGCCAATTCCTTAAAAGAAACCAATCTCTCTCTCTCTCTCTCTCTCTCTCTATATATATATAGGCTCTCTCTATATATAGAGAGAGATAGGAGATGCATCCTCTTCCACAGGTTGTATCTTTGGGAAGGGGGTAATGTGAGTTGGATGTGCATGAGTGGATTCATTACAAAACTTCCCTCTCCTAAAAATGCAAAAACAGTCACCTAAGGAACTTGGAATGCCTGGAGGGCAGAACCACACCCTACACTGGCTGTCCGGGGTCCCCAGATTAGGGTGGGTGGTGGGCCTGGGGTGAAAGAGGACAAGAGCAACAGAGACTGGGGAAAGCTTCTGGAGCTGGCTGGAGGCTCAGAGTGGGTGCAGAGCAGAGTTCTCGATGCTCCTGGATTTGCTGTCCAGCCCCTGATCCCTGGCCCCACTTCTCAAAAAAGTCCCGGGGAAAATGGAGAGGGAGCATTGGAGAGGGGTCAGGTAGTCTGGGCTCCAGACCCAGGGCTCGTTCTGCAGTAACTAACCCTGGGGTCTTTTCTGCTGCTTGCTCCTTATGGATACCTTGGCTGGGTCACTTAACTTTTTAGGTTTCCTTTTCCTTTTCTGTAGGTATGATGAGAGTGACTTGAGATTGCATCTAAACTATAGGCATGCAGTGTATGTTAATTCTACTTTTTTTCCCCCCTTTCCTGGGAACAGAGTGGAACGTTAATATCATAACTGACTTCAAATAAGTTGTTCCCTTGTGTACAGTGTAAAAGTTAAGCATCAGTAAATGATGCTTAACTGAATGAATGCATGAAGGAAAGAATGAATGAGCAAGAAGGGACCTTTAAATCTTGTAGCCAGGAACTTAGAAAGATTTTTTTTTTTAAGCAGTAGGATACTCTTATCAGACAAAAGCTTACATGGGAGCCCAGTATGTAAAGCTAACAGAACCACATTGGCTCTGATTGCAGTGGGTGGGAGGGGGCACGGCCCTGGGTACTTCTGGCCCTGTTTCTCTTTCACAGCTTTGTCCAGCTCCCCACCCTCTGTGGCCTTGGGCAGTGATTACTAGTAGGTAGATTCCAACTGGTTCTGCAGAGGGGGAGCCCTGATTTGTAGCATTTTCAGATTTCCATGGTGTAAATACTTGCACTGATTTCAAGCTACCAGTGTGATGTCACTGGATGTGAAGTTGGGAGCATTGCTCAGAAGCACATCATTGTGTAGTATTTTCACCATAAACATAAAAATGATGTAAACAACCTCAAGAACAAAGATAGTAATACGATGTGATAAAATAATTGAGTGATAAATTCTGAATATTTATTACCTTTGCTTGAAATAGAATTATAAGTTTGTACACCTGTGATTTAATGTTAATAATGGCTTCATTTAACAACATGCTAACAAAATTTCATAGAACTTAGCAATCCATGTTAGAAGCCAGTACCAGCTGGCTCCATCACACCACTCCTTGTAGGGCACCTGTTTTGAAGTCTAGGGTTCCAAAGGACATAGTTTGAACAACGGATGTATACTCCCTAATTTTACAGGATAAGGAAAATGAGAGGCTATGACCTTCCCAGGGTCATAGAACCAGAAACAGCACATTTTCCCCTAGAGTTAGACATTGTCCTCTTCCCTGCGGTAGAGAATCTGCTGTCCTCTCCCTCCTAGACACACAGCTACACTGCATCCCACAGCTCCCTTTGCATCTGCGTAATCCATGGGATTGACTTTGGTGGATGGAATATGAGTATAAATGATGTGTGCCGATTCTAGACCTTCTTACCATAGCACACTCAGTGTAATCCTCTATGGTCTCTACCCTGTCCCCAACCGCATGGCAGAAGTGAATGGTATGGAGCTCTAGAAGATGGAGGAATTGCATATTGGAAGAAGCCCAGATCTCTGAAACACCGTTTGGCCAAGAGCCACCTAGGACAGATCCCCAACTAGGAATATCCACACTAGATTTTGTGCAAATGAGAAATAAACTTTAACTGTGTTAAGCCACTCGGATTTGAGTTGTTTGTTGCAGTGGCCAGTGCTGCTTATGGGGACTAATACACCTTGGAAATAATCAATGCAAAGCAGTCCTACTTAATTCATAAGGTATGAATTTATAACTGAAAAGAAGTAGAGGATGAAAAACTCTGTGGATGGGAAGTGTAATTGTGGAACACAGGAAAGCAATCTGGCAGACAGGTAAGTATGCAGGGTCTTGGCCATGATACGACTGCAAATATGAATAATCATGATATTAACACTGGACATTGTATTAGTCAGGACTCTTCAGGTGCAAGTTAACAGGCAACAATTTGAGCTAGCTTCAACTTTGAAAAGGGACATTTATTTTAAGTACACAGGAACATCTCATGGAGGACAAGGGCAGAAACATAGCTGGGCTTCCAAAGGGTCTGGAAATCACAAGGAACCTGTCACTTGCCCCTGCAGCTCTCTTCATGTTTGCATTGTTGCAGACCAGCTTCACCTGCTAAGTACCCTGCATGGTGAATGGAAGGTTCTCCGGACCCCTGGATTCACTGTTACGGGTCCAGCCAGCCACACAGACTGAACTGGCTCTCCCTCTGTCCTAATTCACACAGACCAACTAGGTCACTTTGGATCTTACCTCCAATGTCTACAGAGACTCTGACTAACGCAGTGAGGTCAGGTCTCCTCTGCGGTTGAATCTGCTTTGACCAGGAGGTGAAGCCATACTATATGAACACGGCTGCCAGGGACCTTCCCTCTTCACAGAGGGAGGTAATTCCCTGAGAAAGTGAGGTATTTGTGCCCAGCACCTGAAAACTTACTGCAAGGAGGAATGGCCCACAAGGAGAGGCTAGTTATGTGGGCACAGTTCTTCTCCCAAACCCACCAGCTAGGTGTCTCCCTGTTGGAAGAGTGAGAGATGGGGCAGGAAGGCCAGAGTGCTCCTGGGGGAGCTGAGATCGTTCCACCCCCTAAAATAAGGGACAGAAAGTGGCAGCCGCAGTGTCTGACCCAGAGTGAATCCTCAGTGTAGGTGGTCTCTTTCCCACCTTCCTCCCTCCCGTCCCCCAACATTCTCTCCTACTCTCTCTCCTTCCTGTGTCACTGACAGGAACAGCGCCAGATGGAGCCATATTGGAGCCTGAGGCAAAAGGGAAAAATAGTAATATTGGTCCTGTCTTTATTTTGTTCTTCATGGATTTCTTGCATTGATTCTGACGTTTAAAATATTGCATCAGCGTATTCTTTATCTTGATTACTGAGGATTTGGTAACTCTCTTTAATTTTGCATCTTACGCACGCTCCTTACTCTATTCACCCTGGTCTCAGCCCTGCTTGTCAGAGGTGTTTGAAGAGTAACCTGAGCTGCATTTCCTTTCTCAGAAACCAGTCTTTCCTGACTCCCTGGGTTAAGGTTTAATTTAGTGTGGTTTTGAAAAACACTTTTTTTTTCCTGCTTCTATGTGCACAGAGTATCATTGAGAAGTTACCCAAGAGACTAGTAACAGAGGTTGCTTCTGGGGATGGGAAATGGGAGTGAGGGGGGAGGATGGAAGGGAGATTTGCCTTAGAAAGTGCTTTTAAATTTTTAAGGAAAACCTTATTAAGATAAATATTTTTTCCTTATTATGAAAGCAATACTTGTTCACTGCAGAAAAGTTAGAAAATACGGATAAAGCAGGAAACAGAAACTGTAAACATTCAGAATCTCACCACCCAGCAATCATTCTGTTAAAATCTTAGTGTTTATCTTTTTCTACTCATCTAAGTAGAGATTACCAAAATGGTATGTTTTGTAAATAACATTTTGTGATTTTTTTCCATTTAACACAATTAATGAAGCAATTTCTAAGTTAATAAGTATTTCCCTTCAATATTATTTTTAATGGTTGCCTAACACTCCATTTTTGAATGTGAACAATTTATTTGACCAATCCCTTTTTGCTGGATACTAAATCTATTTCCAAGTTTTCACGATTATAAACAGTGCTGAGAGGAACAACCTTGCTATGTGATCTCTTGGCACGTGCTGATTACTTCCTTTCTATGAATTCCTGGAACACAACTTGCTGGTTCCAAGAGAATGCAGTCACTTCAAGAGTTTTTCGGTACAGACTGACAAGCTACCCTCTAAAAAGCCTGTACGGGGTTTGTACTCCTACAATGTGTATGAGTCTTAATGTTAATTTAAAACCTGAGCTATTGGTGGCCTGAGCAGATTGTGAAGTGAATCTATCTAAACCCATATGACCTGAATATGACTATAATACTCTCATCTTGTAGTAAGATCAGTCACACAATTAGTGTCCAACCTGGACCGGAACACGGGAAGCAGCTTGGATGAGGGGCTGAGAAAAAGTTTGAAGCAAGAAGCCAGGAACCCAGAAATAGAGTTGCAAAGGACGAGGTGACCCCCTTTCTTTCTGGTGGTCACGGTAGCAGTGAACTCTGATTGACTGGGAGAAGGACGAAGAGCGCCTTCCTCATTTATCTCAACTCTCATCACCTTCCAAGAGTTTTCTACATTTCTACCCCTTTCTTCAAGTTTTAGATATTCAATTCCTTTAGCTCCTCCAAGGAGCATTTTAGACAATGCAAATCATCAAGTGATAATATCCTTTTTTTAGAGGGGTTGGAAAAGCATTTCTTTTCAAATTTGCTACCTGCTATTTCCCCAAGTCTCAGATTTATACATTCCACAAATTACCATCATCATTATTGTCAGCAGAACTTCAAGAAGCCTTCTGCTGGTGAAGCTTCATTTCAGACTGGCTACCCTTTCTTCTCACAGACTCCAGGGTTCAGCTGGCTTTTTGTTCCTTTTCACAGCTGCCACAGCCTATTCTCCCTCTCAGGGTTTTCTTTCTTGAGTAGACGATCTCTTTTAGAAATCTAATTATTGTTGTGATCATCTTACCTTGGGGGTTAAGAGGAACAAGCTGAAGAAGTTTCACCCGTGAATTCTCTACATGGGGATCTCTACCATAGATATTTCCCCTCTTGGGAAAAGACAGAAGTCAAGGCCATTCCGCTGTCCAAGGTTCACGTGGTAGCTCCCAAGGTATGAGCTGAAAGCAATTTTCTGTGGTCCATATGACTAACAGAAGAATGTTTTGGTTTATTGAACATCTCCAGAAGTCAAATAAGAGTCTGGGTTTGAGGAAGGGGCGGAGAGAAGGTCTGAGCTCTGGTCATGTCCTTGGGTGCTGGGGGTGGCATTGGACCCCTCCTGTCAGGATGAGGGTTTGAGATTCCACACTTCTCCTCTGGTTCTCATCAGCCTCTTCCGTCAGGTCTGTTGTAAGCCTAGATCTGTGAGTCTTTTATTTACCCAGGGGCTCAGAATAGACAAGGAGAACTGGGAGACTGGTGCCTTTTCTGTCTTTTCCTTTTGCCCATGCATGCAACAAATAGGCTTCTTTTCCATTTTTAATTGCCTCATGTTACAGAGTGTTTGAGTCAGATAAGCCCTTTGAGTGGACCGAGGAGAATAGAAACAGGCTATAAATGACTGAAGTTAGCCCACCAAAGTCATTCTCCAGCTCCCTCTAAGATTATTTCCTCAGTTTCAGAAGCATATACACAATGTTTCTCACTTTAAGGGATTTTAAAACACTAGTTAATGGAAAAAAAGAATTTGGGTAATAAAACCTACAAACATGTGCCAGGTGTAAAGATTCAGGCAATTTTCTGAAGTTCTGCTCTGTTATTCCTCGATCTGTGTAGAAATGTAAATGGATAGCCTGTTGTTTTCCAGAACCCCTCCTTAGACTCCCTTCTCAGAGGACCCAGAGGAAGAAGCTCTATCTCCCTTTATCACTAAATCCTTGGCGGGGGGTAGCTTCTCAGAGTGCTCCCCCTTTCTAGGCCGTGGGGTCCCTCCTTTTCCTCTCTGAGTCCTGGAGACACTTTGGGAAGAGCATCAGGTATACACTATTCTCAAGCTAAAAAGGAGCAATGCGGGATGGGTGTCTTTTCCCAATATGTGGAAAAAATTAAGTTAATGGATAGAATTTTCTCTACTTTAAATTTCATTCTCTTAAGCCTTTGACACCAGTTACTCCACTTATCTAAACTAGAATCTAGCATTAGATGGTGTCTGATATTGTGAACATTTTATGTTGAGCTATTTTTAAGTTTAATATGTCCATATTTCATGATGTTCCGTAAAGAGCACCACAACTGATAGTTGTATAGCCGTAAAGGACAAGCTTGATCAACACTGGAGGAGATCATACATGTGCTTCTTAACTCAAATGGGACATTTACATCTTGGAAAGATGGTGGGTCCTTTTCAAGGTATGTATTTGTAAACATCTTCCATTTGCCTCTAAACAAAGCATAAGCAAACTTCAGCAGAGGGATGAGCCATTCAAAACTCTGACCTCTGTGCTCCTTGACCTTCTCATGTCCAGCCACGTTTTCTTCTATTCTTCCTCGGCCCACCCCCACTCCTATGACCATACTCTGGGCCTTGCAATTAACAGGAACTATACCACTTCTCAAATCTCGATATCAAACACACCATTCTCCAATCCATCTCCTCTCGCTCCATCTTTCTAGATACCTCCTCTATCATGAATCTTTGACTTCAAGGAGACCCTTAATCGTTTGACCACATTCATTTCCTATTTTCTATTAGTACCTGCCTAGCTTTACATCCTTTCTTGTCCAGCCTAGATTCTATGGTCCATCATCATAATTTCTTGACAAATACTCTCAACCCCTTTGCTCCTCTCTCCCTCCACTGAACTTGTCTTACAAAATTCCTTTACTGGACTTCTAAATACTGTGCCTTCTCTGTGCCTGCTCCCGAGCAGCTGACTAGTAATGGAGAAAGTCACAAAACAAACTGATTTTTAATTAAATTCATGATGATATATTTCAATTGGGCACCCATTGCTGCCTGGCAATCCTACACTGTCCTGGTAAACTTACTCTCCATTTCTGAAGATAATCATTTCACGCCTTTTCTTCTCTCTCCCAACAACCCATTCCCTTACTCCACACCCATTCTCAGTTGAAGACCTCAATCTTGTTGAGGAAATAGAAACTACTGGATGTTAACTCCCTATTGAACCTGAAAATCCACCTGCAGCAGCAACAACTTTCTCCTTCCCTCGTACTGCAATGGAGAAAATATCTCTTCCCTATTAAAGGCCAATTCCTCAGATATTTTGGTTCTGTCTTCCTTCACTTTTTCAAAGATTGTATTTCTTTGGTTATCTATCCTCTGTCTCTACTGCATCATTATTTTCTCCCACTCTACCAAATCATTCGTATCATGTAAGACATGTTCCCAACTTACAAAACATAAAAATGATAATGACCTTCCTTGATCCTACCAACCTGATTTTTGTTTGTTTGTTTGTCTTTTGGTTTTTGTTTGTTTTGTTTTGCTGGGGGGAGGAGTTGTTTGTTTTAGTCTCACACCTTATATTTACTACTCAACCCTTTCCCATCTGGCTTCTGCTTCCACACTACCGAAACTCCTCTTCTCAAGGTCACCTGATGGTTTTTATGTGGCCACATTAATCTTCACCTTGAACTTCCAGCAGAATTTGGCACCGTTGATTACACCTCCTTCTTGAAACATGCAACTTTTTGTGAACGCTGTGATTTTTAGCTCCTAGTTTCCTTCCTACACCACTGTCCACTCCTTCTAGTTTCCTTTGCTGGATTTTCCTCTTCTGCTGGAATTCTCAATGCTGGACTTCCTTAGGGCTGGATCATGGATCCCCTCTTTCCCCTCTCTTCATTCTCCTTCTAGATGCTCTCATCCCCATGATTGTAAAATGCCACATATCTTCTGATAATTATCAAATTACCATATTTTTATCTCCAGCCCAGCCCTATCATCTGAACTCTAGACTTGCATATCCAAATCCCTACTTCCCATATTCTCCCAAGTGTCCCACTCACGTCTCACAGTTAACATGTCTAAGAGAACACTTCACTTCCACCTCGTCACTCAAACTTGCTTTCAACCTCTCTTCTCCATCTCAGTATACATCACTGCCACCCATCCAATTACCTAAAATAGAATTCTAGAAATCTTTCTTGAGTCTTTCCCTACTCTAACCCCCATCTACCCAATCCAATGACAAATTCTGTCAATTATACCTCCAATATATATTCTGCATTCATTTACCTCTTTTCCATTGCCTTCCCAATCCCCACTGTCATCACTTCCCAAGAGAATTATTGAATTACCATTCTAATTAGGCTTCCCGTTTCAACTTTACCCTCTTTAGTCCCCGCAAAGCAACAAGAATGACTTTTATAAAATATATATTAGATCACGCCTTCTACCTGTGTAATACCCTTCAATACACTGCACTGAGACTAAATCCAAACTCTTTTCCTTGGCTAAGCTAACCCTATGCAATCTGCCCCACCTCCCATTCTCTTCATTCTAGCAAATCTGGCTTCATTTAAACATTCTGCCAAGTCTCCCTCCTCTGGTGCGGCCAGCTGCCCCAGACTGTGAGCCTCAAATTATCTCCATGGTCTCTTCACATAGTTGCTTTCTTCTCATCTTTCCAATGAGACCTCCTCACAGAGGTCTCCTTCAACTGCGGTATCTAAGGAACATGCCCACCTTCCTGCTCATTATCTACCTTAGTCCTTTATTTCTTTACTTCGTTGTACTTAGCATAATGCAGATGGGTTTTTTGATTGTTTGTTTATTTTCCATAATCTTTACTAGAATTTAAATTCTGAGAGCAGGAACCTTGTCTTCTCTTCTCTTTCTCATCATGCCCCTCTGCCTGGTACAGTGCCTGACTTTTAGAAACACTGTAGAATGCATGGATGAATATACAACGAATGTTACATAAAGATACATACTGTGCCCAGCCCACTCAATATATTTCATGGCTCTCAGCTCACCTTCAGATCTGAGTCTTTTCCTTTATGGGATATAAGTGGGTGACCCTAAAACTGCTTAAACTATTTCTCATGGAAGGTTAGTGTGTCCCCAAAGTGACTAGTTGGGGTTCTTATTTTTAGGTTTTGTCTTGCCTCCTCCAATCCAACAGTCACTGTAGGATAGATTACATGGTTTAATAGACAAACAAGGGCTGTGAATGAAGAAGCCACGATCAAAGCCCAGCACTGCCACTCATGAGTTGTGTAACCTTGGGCAAGACACAGCCCTCTCTGACTCTCCATTTTCTCATCTGTGAAATGCAGAATATTATCTGTTTAATCTACTTCAAAGGGCTAAGGTGGTGATTAAGTGGGAAAACATCAATGAAAGACCTTTGTAAATTGTAAAGCACTGAACAAATGATTTACAAGGGTTTCATGGAGCTCTTCTTGTCAGGAAGTAACCAGTGACATTCAGATCCCTCCAAGGAATGATTTAAAGAGTGCCTTTCCCCAGTGCTTGACCTCTGCTGGGCTGGGGCTTTGCCGAAGTCCTGTGATCTCTTCTCTCCTCCACCTCCCAGGTCCTACGTGTTCCCATAGCGAACAAACATGTCAGCTGTTTCTGGTCCATCAGGCACAGTTTCCGTCTGGCAGGACAGATAGAATGTGGGGCTCACTAGCGATTGGGTCAGAACTGTGATCTCGAACCAGAGGGTGATATTTCCTGTTTGGTTTGTCGAGGCTGACAGTCTGGAACAGCCACCAGACCGGCTGCTCAGCTCGCCCCTGCCACCCTCAGCCCTGCTGGAAGAGAACTGGAACCAGCCTTGCCCTTTGCAGTGTCTGCACAGATGCTCCAGTTGGCTTGGCTGTTCCCCATCTTAGATGGGAGGAGAGCCTCTCAGCTCTTATAGAGCACCTGCCCAATGCCCACTGCTCAGGAATGCGCTGGGGCATGATGCTGTACAAAGCAGTTTCCCTGGCTTCCTCAGCTTGGGAGCATTTGGACCCCAGGATGTTTCTGGTGAACTCACCTGTGGCTACCCAGAGTCTTTTTTTTTTTTTGACAATTAAATCCTAGGTCTGGTTCTTTTTTTTCTTTTAATTTTTTAAACCTCTTTATTGGAGTATAATTGCTTTACAGTGGTATGTTAGTTTCTGCTGTATAACAAAGTGAGTCAGCTATAAATATACATATATCCCCATACCTCCTCCCTTTTGCATCTCCCTCCCACCCTCCCTATCCCAACCCTCTAGGTGGTCACAAAGCACCGAGCTGATCTCCCTGTGTTATGTGGCTGCTTCCCACTAGCTATCTATTTTACATTTGGTACCCAGAGTCTTCATGGCTGTGGTCTCCCCCAGCCTTCCCAGGGCACAGAGCTTGGCTTGTGCCATGCCTTACTGCCTTCTGTCCCACCCTCCCCTGGCTCTCTGTCCTTTTCATTCTCTCTCTTAACCTTCTGTCAGCCAGAAGATGAGCTGGTCTAATGGATCTCCTTATTCAAGGAGTATCCACACCCTGTCTCACAGATTCTACTGCGGTGGGTGCTCAGTGCCAGAGCTGAGTGTCAAGGAGGCTGTGTTCTGCAGGTGGGGCAGGGGCTCTCTGCTCCACACACCATCATGCCGTCCTGCCTCCAGCCTTTCTCCAGCTGGATAGCTCTTCATCCACAATGCCCAGGAGATACATTTCTATCCCTTACCCCAGCATCCAAAGTCCTTCACGATGTGGCTCGATACATTCTCTCTATGCCTTTTGCCCACCACACACTAAGTCCCTGTTTTGGCTTCTCTGCTCTACTCACTGTTCACTAAATGCATGTCCTTTTCCTGCCTCGCTCTCTCCTTCTCCTTCAAAGCTTACTCCAAAAAGTCTTCCTTTGTTCATTCGGCCCATGCCGCCCTCTCTTCTCTCTCAAGGCCAAAGCATTTATTGTCTGCACAGCACAGAGTAGCATCTTCTTTGCTGTTTTGCTTCATTAACCTAGTGGGTTTTTTTTTCTTTTTTTTACTCCACTGCCCTGAGTGTCTGACTTTCTTTCTAAGCTAGTTCCTTGAAGGGCAAGGACTGAATGTTACAGTATTATTAACACAATGCCTATCACATAGAGGTGCTCAGAACATTTGTTGAGTAAATAAATGGATGAATGGGTAGTGAAAACTTCATCTTTTCTTTAGTGTGCTTTCTGCACAGGAGTTCCCATTTTGGTTCTTTTTAATCCCCTGGAAATAGTACCCTGGAAATTTCTCAAATCCTGTGTTTTCTTTGGGATTTTTGGCCTTGCTCTGCCTAGAGAGTCATTCATTCACTGTGTGTGTGTGTATACATATATATCAATTTTTTGTACATATATCAATTTATTGTATATGTATGTGTATATATATGCATGTATATTATTATATATATTTGCTACTGGTTTTTAGCACAGCACACTTATTAGACTGAAGTTTAACCTCAACTTTAATTCTACTTTCTCTTTTCATTACCTTTTGTTGCCTTTAGTGGTTTTTAAAAAACTTTTTACTTAAAAATTTTTCATTGAGATGTAATTGATGCATAACATTACACTAGTTTAAGGTGTACAACATAATGATTCAATATTTGTGTGTGTATACATATATCTCTCTCTATATATGTCTAGATATATATCTTAGTGTTTTTTGCGGTTTAGTTTTTTCTCCCCTGCTAGATTTTAGGCTCCATGAGGATGGGATGGTATCTTTGCATAGTGGTTAAGAGCATATTTTGGGAACCAGACAAACTTGAGCTCAAATTGCACCTCTACCACTCATCAGTTATGTCATGTTTAGCAAGTTACTTAACTTCTCTGGACCTCTGTTCTTCATCTATGAAGTGGAGATAATAATGGATTTTACCTGTGAGGGTGGAAACACGAGAAAGGAAGAGATAATGTATGTAGTGTGTTTAGCAAAATTCCTAGCATATAATAAATGTTCATTAAATGATAGTAATAATAACTGTTGTTATTTTTTTAAGTCCTGTCTCTTCTACAACACACATACTAGAGTCAAGTGTATAGTAGGTGCTTATCCAGCAATTGTGGCTCATCCAGAAATCCATGAATTTATATCAAGAGTTCAGAGGGCAAATCTGAAAAAGAATAACTGAATCACTTTGCTATAAACCTGAAACTAACACAACATTGTAAATAAACTATACTTCAATTTAAAAAAATAAAGAGGTAAGCCCCTGAAAAAAAAAAGAGTTAAGAGGGCAAGGACAGACCCATGAACAGATTTGCCAAACATTATACATAGTTTAGCTGGGGTCAGTGCCCAGGTCTTCTGAATGCTAGTCTAGAGCTCTTTCCCATTTCCCACGATGTTAAGTAGACCAAGGAAGTGCTCCTGGGAGAAGAAAGGGAGGAGGCTATCTTTTTTTGTTTTAATTAATTAATTAATTTATTTTTGGCTGTGTTGGGTCTTCGTTTCTGTGCGAGGGCTTTCTCTAGTTGTGGCAAGCGGGGGCCACTCTTCATCGCGGTGCGCAGGCCTCTCACTATTACAGCCTCTCTTGTTGCGGAGCACAGGTTCCAGACACGCAGGCTCAGTAGTTGTGGCTCACGGGCCCAGTTGTTCCGCGGCATGTGGGATCCTCCCAGACCAGGGCTCGAACCCGTGTCCCCTGCATTAGCAGGCAGATTCTCAACCACTACGCCACCAGGGAAGCCCGAGGAGGCTATCTTACTATCACTAAGCAAAGCACACCAGAAGAAAATTATTAATAAGTACCTTATTAGCCACGTTTTCACCCTTGCTATAGATAAGAAAAGGTGGAAGCCAAAGGGAGATTTTTTCCTTAATAGAAGGAGAACTATTTGAACAGTTAGAGCTGGCCTGGGTTACCCCATAGAGCTCCCTGGTACCAAAGCCCTCAGCCGCAAGCCCGAATGGCTGCTTGCTAGGGAAACTGCGGAGAAAATTTGCAAACCTGCTAGGTGGTTGGTCAAGATGACCTGAGGGCTTTCCTCCACCACTTTAGCCAGGCTCGTACCAGACATGCGAGACTGAGAGCAGCAAGCCTGCCGGCCCGGCCTCTGTCCTCCACCCAACCCCACCACCCTCCCTCCTCCTGTTCAAAGGCCCCTGCTGCAGGAGTGCAGGAAGATGGAAGATGTCATAAGATCGTTCAAGTTTTCAAGAATTCTTGTAACTATAGAATATGTCAATTAGTCCTGGCTTGGCCAGGAGGAAGTTCCGGCATCTGCTCCAGGCTTCTGCCGTCCAAGTTCCCACTGCCAGGAGGCCTCAGCCATATCCCAGACTCCATTAACTATAACCATATTTCACCTACACACAATGAACCCCTAAGATACCAAATCATGCTGTCCCTTTGTCTTCAAAACTACCACAGGATGCGGTCCTGGGAAGGAGTGCAGTCAGTCTCTGTGGATGATCCCCAAGCTCCCTGGTCCCTAAGCCCTGCTAATTGCAGCCCCAGTCCCTCGGGGCCCAGCTGCAGAGGTGACCTCGGGTCAGCGTACTGTGGAGGGAGCTGTGGAGAGCACGGCTAACAAAGGGAGGGAGGGGCAGGCAGCTACCCAGAGAGATCGAGTCGGAGCCTGACAAATGGAGGGACTTTGTGTGAGATCAGCAAAAGAGGAGACACAGACACTTGACCTGGTTTGGAATTATTGCAAATCCATCAGGCTCTGTGCAAATTGAGACCATAATTCAGATTGTTCATATCGTCACCAGCATCCCCATTTCCATTAAGCCCTGCTGTCCATCTCCCCTGGGCCTGGCTCTGTCCAGCAGCTAATGGAAGGGGTCGAGCTAGCACTAAATTAACAAACCACTCTGGAGGGGTCAGCCCCCAGACAAGCCCTTCCAGCCCAGAGGCCATGGTTAACCTTGAACAGGTTCCTGTCGCTTCCTTCTCAGCCTCAGGTGCAGCTTTGGCAGAAAGATGCTCATTGACAGGGTGTGGTGGACTGAGCTGGGGACCATATGAAGTGGGTTTGAACCCCAACTCTGCATCTCATTAGCTCCATGACCTCAGGTAATTTATATAAACTGGTGAAACCTTGGGTTTCTCATCTGTAAAATGAGAAAGATAAAAGACATACTTGCTCTATATCTGCTTAATACTATGCTGTATCTGGTATTAAGCCAAAGCTGATGATGTAGGTGAAGATGCTTTGAGATTTATGATATGCTATGCAAATGTGGGTGCCTATGGATGCTTCCCTGGTTGGCGTCCAGGGACCCTGTAGTGAGTGAGAGCCCAGCATATGTCCAGCTTCTGTCCAGACTGTCCTTGTCTCAGGGTTTGGGGCTCTGTCCTATCCCACTGTGGATCACCCCTCCTCAAGTGAGAGGCTCAACTGAAGTGTGTCAGGTACCATTAGGGCTGGCAGCAAGCGCTCTGAGGCTGGGGTCCCCGCCCTTTACCTGGGGCCCTGCTCAGAGGAAAGGGGAAGTGGGCAAGTATCTTTACTGGACACTTATGTGACAGGCCCTCCGCTGTCTGTTCTCCATGCATTCATAAACTCTACCAGCCTTCACAAAAGACTTCTGAGGTGGAGATCAGAAGTCTTATCCTCACTTTACAGAGGAAGAAAGGGAGGCGTAAAGAAATGAATGAAGCAAATGAATTTATTCATTAATTGAATTAAAGCCTGTAAGTGGGGCCTGGATTTGATTCACTCTGCCCCAAAGCCTAGCTCTTCCGACTCCACCTCCTGTCTTTAAATTGACCTTTCCACGCTTTGCCCTGGGGCAGAGCCAGGGATAAGGACCAAGTGGTGGTCCCTCAGGAAGTAGGATTGATTATTGAGGGAGGTGGGGCTGGGTGGGGTCCCTCAGCAGCAGCCCGAGGATTTCATCCTTCTCTGGAGAAACAAGGCAGAAAGATGTGACCCCTGCTGGTTGCACTGGAGTTGGCCTAGCTGGGAGACTAGTGGTGGGTTTGTGTCCATTTGTTCAATCAGTGGCCAACCAGGCTCCTGAGTAAGCTCCAAAGGCAGCTGCAGCTACACTAGAGGGGTAGCCATGGTGCCCTCTGCTGGGGTGGCCTCTGGGGGAGTGATGGTCACATGGGGCCCTCCAGACCACAACTAGGGCTCCTGTAAGCAGACGCTGTATAATGCACTGTGCTGGCCCCTCGGGTTCTCTCTTTTCTCTCATTAAATCCTCTGCTGGCTGGAGAGGAATGCTTCCTTCTAGCCTTCCTATGGGGTATTCCTTCTGGTAAATGGTTTACACAGAAGTGTGATGACAGGTAGGAACTCAGTACATTCATTTTCCTAGTGGGCACTTTTTAATGGAGAAGGGCCTGAAGCCAGTAATGGGTAACTGGACCTAACTCCAGAACAAAGAGTTGGTCCCAGTGGAGGACTGGTCTCCTCCCAGAGGAGCCTGTGGAAGAGTGATCCTTAGACAGGGGATGGGCCAAAGCCTTCCTAAGAATACTGACAGCAGCAAATAACACTTGCTGCTCACAGAGTGTTTACTGGTGCCAGGCACGTGCTCCTTTAAAATCCTCTGCTAGCAAGCACCTTGTCCTGTTTGAATTCTGATTCCTGGGAGCTGTGGTCTTGGGCAAGCCACTTAACCTCTCTGAGCTTCGGGTCTGGAGATAAGAAGACCTGCCTCATGGAGAACGCGAGATGATTATGTTTGTGTGATGCTTGTAGGGCTCCTGATCCTGTGATCAGCCCATATTAAGCCCTCAATAAGTGATAGCTCTTTCATCATATCCATTTCTTTCTCTGAGCATGATTTTGTGAGGCCAAGTGAGAAAATGTAGGTTAAAGTGCTTTGTCAATGTTGAGGGCTAAGTGTGAAGTGTTTCTGTTATTAATTTTATTTTGTTATTGTCACCCTAGGGGGTCACAAGCCACCCTCTCCTCTCAGTGTAAGTCCTCACCCGGGCAGAGCAGCTCTCCCACCTTCTGGGTCTGGCTCCACCAAAGTGCAATCCCACGTCATTCCCTCCAGGAACCATGGAATTGTCCCCGGATTGGCCTTTGACTCTCGAGATAAGCCACACAGATCAGCCACATCTGAAGGTTATTACCAAGGGTCTGAGATAACGCTTACCAGTGCTCTTCTGGGCCTTTGTCAGAGGAAAAGAATGAGAGTGGATTGTATCTTCCTGCTTACCAAGAGCCAGCCTTCGGAGAACACTATCTTCTCAGGATCGCTCTTCCCTTCTGTCCTCTCCAAGATTTTACGTACTACCCCTCCGAGCATTCGCGGTAACACGCTACCTTGCTGTCCTTCTTTCCTCATTTCATACTTTGTTGGGTAGCTGTTCTGATTTTTGCAGGCCCTACTCAAATGCATTGGGGTATAAAGGAAAAAGTTAAGAAGTTAGTATCAGAAAACCCAGTGATGACACTTACTAGCTGGCTGATTTTGGGAAAATCACTTAACTCCTTTGAGCCTCTGTTTTCTTTATTTGGTAAA
Source organism: Eubalaena glacialis (assembly GCF_028564815.1). NCBI lineage: Eukaryota > Metazoa > Chordata > Mammalia > Artiodactyla > Balaenidae > Eubalaena > Eubalaena glacialis. The sequence continues at coordinate 24,617,594 of NC_083725.1, forward strand.
GTGGAAGAGATAGTCAAATGAGATAGTAGGTATAAAACTGCCTTGTAAATAGTAAGTGCCAACAAAACTAGTTACAAGTCCTATGGTCTCTGAGTCCTCTTCTTTCTTGGCCCAGTGCTATTCTTCCTTGATACTCAATAAAAGGGAGGAAGAGAAAAGCCAGCACTTATTTAGAAACCACCAAGTGCCAGGTGCTTTGACATATCTTATTCATTTAATAAGCTTTATTGTCTGCATTATAGAGATGAGGAAAACGTAGGCTTAGTTAACTGTTTTTGTTCAACATCATACAATTGATACTCAGAGGATTTGAATTTGAATCTGTGTGACCTTAGAAGTAGGGTATTTCTGCTTGTCGTCAGCCCCAGATGGTCCTAATGATCCTAATCCCCAGAATATGAGTGTCACCTTATATGGCAAAAGGGACTTTGCAAATATGAGTAAGTTGCAGATCTTGAGATGGGGCAGTTATTCTGGATTACCCAGGTGGGACAGATGTGTGGATGAAGAATGTCGCCTGCCATATCGGAAAACAAAGGATGTTGTGGCCATCAATGCATCAGCCACTGCAGCCACCCCAGCTGCAGCGCACCCTGAGGGGATTCAGGATGGTGAAAAACTGGATGCTGGTCCTAGATAGTTAAGGTGCATATCAAAGGAATGATTTCAATGAGCCCAAACTCTTGTATCTTCCAATACATAGAAAAGCACTAAATTCATTAACTTGAGATGTCTGGCTTTATTTACTTAACAGTAATCTTTCCATGTTCTGACTACCTGGATTACTTTACAAGGACCCCTATATATCCTGGTTCCTCCCTGACCACTTCAGAGCAGTCCCTCAGAGCTATCTGAGAGGCTGTCTCCCTGGCTTAAGTCCTCAGTACGTCTGCCGAATAAAACATGATTCTCAACTTTTAGGTTGTGCACTGCATTTTTTTTTTCAGTGGACAGATGTAGTCACAAGTGTCTTTGTAGAGAGAAGGTGATGTGAAGGCTGTAGCAGAGAGAGGTTTGAAGATGCTTTCCTGATGGCTTTGAAGATGGAGGAAGTGGCTGTGGGCCAAGGAATGCAAGAAATGCAACTCTAGAAGTTTGAAAAGCTAGGAAATGGATTCTCCCTTAGAACCTCCAGAAGGAACCAGATCTCCTGACACCTTGACTTCAGTGAAACAGATTTTCAACTTCTGGTCTTCAGAATTATGAGAGAATAAATTTGTTTTAAGCCACAAAGTTTGCAATAAGTTGTTAGAGTGGCCATAGGAAACTAGTAAACTGCTAAATCATGCCATGTCCTTATTTCACCATTTTATATTCTCTTTGCTGCCCTAAAGTTCCAAATTATAGATTTCTCCAAACTTTCCTATGCCCTGGAGGATCAGGCAGTCCTTCCTGGTCAAAGCAATTTGCTGAAAAATGTTTAATATTTTAATATATACCTACTAGGAGACCACGCTGTGAAAGACATTGTGAAAGATGCCCCAAAATGGTCCTCACGGAGCCTATTAGTATCTATGGTGCAACCCTAGAACTCAGCACCTCACAACAATATATATTTTCTGATCTCACACAGTTTCTATGGGTCAGTTGCTATTTAGCAAGTATTGATAAGAGGTTCTGGCTCAGGGTCTCTCATGAGGCTGCAGTCAAGATGTCAGCTGGACGAAAGTTATCTGAAGGCTTGACTAGGGCTGGAGGATCCACTTTTAAGATGGAAGAAAGTTTAGAATTTAGCATCAGAAAACCCTATTCTGAAATTTCTTTCATTCTCTAGTAAATGACTCATGGAGTTGTTGGCAAACCTCAGTTTCTTGCTGGTTATCAGCAGGAGACCTCAGTTCCTCACTATGTGGGCCTCTCCATAGGGCTGCTTGAGTGTCTTCATGTCATGGCAGCTGCTTCCCACAGAGAGAGAGAGAGAGAGCAAAAAGAAGCTGCTGTGCCTTTATGACCTAGTCTTGGAAGTTACATGACATCACTGTTGTCACATTCTCTTCATCAAAAACGAATTACTAAGTACAGCCCACATTCAAGGAAAGGAGAATTAGGCTTCACTGAGAATTTGTGGATATATTTTAAAATCATCACAAGGAGTTTACAGTGGAGATGAGGGGCCTGAACATCCCTACACTGGAGGACAATGAAGGGCAGCCTCTAATTATAGGCAGAACTGACCAGAAGCTCCTGTCTCTGGAGCGAAGATCAGGAAAATGAAGGTGTGGACTCCAGGGGTCAGCAAAGACTTCCAGGAGCCAGGCTTGAAAAAACAGTGTAACATTAAAAAACAAACACTACCTCTTTCAAAAATTATTAAAAGCAAGTGATACACAATATAGACATTTTGAAAATGTAGAATATAAAGAAGAAAAATACAAAATCATGTGGGTAGAAAAGGAGGAGGGGGAGCCTTTCTGAGGGGACAATAGCCATGATCAAAGGCAAGAAGCTGGGAATAAACACGCCACGTGCCTCTGGTTTTCTAACAGAAGCAAAAGGTTACTTGTTATATAGAAGGGGCTAGATTTTGTAAACAAATAAACACACAAATGCTCAACTCAGAAATTACTGTTCGTTAGAGGCAGGCCCACTCTGCCCAAGCCAGAGGAGCTGGACTATAATTCAGAAGGAGAGGGGCAGGTATTTGAGAAGGATTAGGCCTGGAGATGAGGTTCCACAAGTGGCAGTAACTCCATGGGAAGACATAGTGTGTGCGGTGATCATGAGAGATTGGGGGAGAGTGTATTTAGGGGGTCAGGTAGGGGAGCACCAATGTCGGGGGAGGGGTGATGCTATACACAAACTTGGGGCAGAATCAGTACGAAACGTCCGAGAAAGTGCTGAGATCAGCAGACCAAGGTCAGCCACCAGGTCTGCCTCTATACACAACAGAGAGAGGAACTGTTATCAGGGCAGAATTCTCGACACTGGACACTGGAGGCTAAGTGACTAGGAGGTGAGCTTCTGATAAATGATGGAGCTGGGGTCCAAACAAACAGTCCCTCATGGTTATCTATTTATTTTGCATGATATACCGAGCACTTTCTGTATATCACAATACACCAAGTTTTTAACATCTAGTGTCTAATTTCACCCTGACAAAAATTCTATGAGGTATTATTATCTTCTGTATCTGATAGGTAATGTTTTGGCTACTCATAATATACAGCCCAAAATAACTAGCTTAAATACATAAGGATTTATTCTTTCATGTAAAAGAAGCTTACAGCAAGACAGCCCAGGGCTGGTATGGAGGCTCCTCAGAGTTAACAGGGATCCAGGGTCCTCCATCTTTCTGTTTTGTCATCCTCAGTGTATTTCTTTTTCTTCTCACTCACCTCATGGTCCAAGATGGCTGCTTAAGATCTAGTCATCACATCCACATTCTGGGCATCAGGAAGGAAAGAAAGGGGGAAAGACAAAGAGCTTATTTCCCAGCCAAACTAGCTCTTTATAAGCAGCTTCTCTACCAGTTGCACACAGTACTTTTACTTCCATCTTATTGGCCAGATATTAGTCACATGGCTGCTTCTAGCTGCAAAGCTGCTGTGTCTTTTAGCTTTGCACATTTATGCCCAAGAAAAGTCAGTCTACCTCTAAGGATGAAAGGAAGACTGGATATAGGATGGCGTGCAGCAGTTTTTGCCACATGTTTTTTGCATGTGAGGCTCGGGAAGGTCAACAGGCCTAAAACCATGTGTTGAATATTAAGCAACAGAACTAGGTCTCAAATCCAGAGTGTCTGACTCTGAAGTTCCAGAGAGAGAAAGAGAACACAGGTGAGAAGGAGAGCAAGAGAAAAAGAGTGTGGGACAAAGTTTATCAGAGCATTTTACTTGGACCTAGGGGTAAATTAGGGAGGCAGAGCCACAGAGAAGTCAGCAGCCCAGTACTATCCCCAGCACCTAATGGGGGGCTCAGTAAATATGAAGCAAATGGAACATAAAATCCTGCAGGCACTTAAGCAATGCTTTAAAAGTCAGCAGAACTGAGAGAGCGCCATCTTAGTCTTTCATAATTTACATGTTGACTTCTCTCCCACTCTAGTGGAATAATTCATGTTATAGGTGGATGGAAGACCATAGTTAGAAGTGACTAGAGAGGGTCTTAGAGCACATCAGTTTAGAGATGAAGGAACGAGGATGCCGCTGACTTTGTATGCTGGGCTGCTGGGGTCTCAGGGTGGGGAGGTGGAGTGGAGGGCGGGGGAGGAAAAGGGCAGGCAGAGTGCATTAGTTTGCTATTGCTGCCAAAACAAAATACCACAGACTGGGTGGCTTCAACCAACAGAAGTTTATTTCTCACAGTTCTGGAGGCTGGATGCCCAAGATCGAGGTGTTGGCAGGGTCAGCTTCTGGTGAAGTCTCCCTCCTTGTCTTGCAGGTGGTTGCTTTCTCCCTGGGTCCTCACATGGCCTTTACTCTGTTTATGTACATCCCTGCTGTCTCTTCTTCTAAGGATGTCAGTCCTATTGGATTAGGGCCCTTACTTATGACCTCATTTAATCTTAATTACCTCTTTAAAGGCTCTGTCTCCAGATACATTCACATTCGGAGGTACTAGGAGTTAGGACTTAAACATATGAATTTTGAAGGGGGCACAATTCAGTTCACAACAAGGAAGGAAACAAAAGACAAGAGAAAGAGGCAAACCTAAGAATCCCAAAGGAGTGGTATTTGAAGGTGAGCTTTCCCCAGTCTTTTGGTGGTGGCTGTGGAGAGTTAAGGGGTGAAGTGTTAAGAGATATCTGGAGAGACCCTTCCAACTGGAAGCTGTCCAGTAGTGGCACAGAGAGGCCAACAGGGGGTGTTGTGGAGTCACCATTTGCCACAGGTTTCCCAAGTTCTTATCCATGCCCAGCATCAGGGCTCCCTTCTCTTACCCCCTAACTCTCTCCTCCTCACTTAACCTTCAGTCACTCCTCAGATTTTGGTTATCCCTACACCTTCTTGTTCATCTGGGAGATGGGGAGGATATAGTTGAAAAGCGATGAACTTGGGTGGCTGACAGACCTAGCTGGGACTTCATTTCCCTACTTACTTCATCTCATACGTACATTCATGCTTAAAAGGTAACCATTTAAGAAACTGTACATAGTGCATTCCATTGAACTGGTTGGGTCATTCTCAGCTAAACATTCTCTTTGTCTTTGTAAAAGAATCTATTGAAAATTTTGGGTGGAGAGATTGGTATAATTTTGAATTGTGGTACTTGCAGTGAGTAACCCGGTAAACAGTTCACCTGATAGCATGGTGACAAAGGTGACAGCCTTGACGAAATTTAATTCCTACTTCTGTATCTACAAGGGGCATCTCTCTGATTTTTCCATATCTAATCAGTCCACCTTGGATAACTTTATCTTTCTATGGAAGACAATCTTGTATGGTTTTGAACACAGAGTCCAAGTCTTGATCTGCACATTTTATCTTAAATGGGCAGATGTTGTTATAAAGCACCTCCTCTAATCCTCTAAACCTTAATTACCTTTAAGACTATAAAAAACATTGAACTCTACTGCAATCTCTCCATTGCTTCTGCACCAAAGTTCAGGAACGTGGCTGCATGGTCATTCTCTTGACCTTGGGCTACAGAACTGCCTAGCTTTCTGCTTTAGAGAAGTGAATGGAAATTCATACCTATAGTTGGTTGCAGCCAGGAGTGAGGTCTACAAGGTTGTGTTCAAGGTGAGGTTTCGTGGGGAGATGTCGTTGATGGGTGTATGGGCTACGGAAAAAGAGTGGAGGCATCCACTCCCCACACACACCCAGACTGGACCCTGTGCAAGTGGAATCAGGAAGTTTTTATTTAGAGGATGCTCCAGCAGTCTTGGGTTGGGTAGTATTCCCTCCATTCATGGTTTTGGAATAAGGAAGGGTGGAAAAGCCTCAGAGCATTTTTCCTTTCTCCTTCCACCCCCCCCCCCCGCCCCCCGCCAAACTCCCGCCTTTCCCAGCAGAAACTTTATCTAGAAGCCTTCAGTCCTGCAAGTTTTGTGATGTTACTTTAAAGAGCCTCTGGATGTCTGTTGGTTACACACTTGGGATATCTGGTTTATGTTGTGTCTAGTGGCCTCCCCGCTCTGCTTAGCTTAGAAGTCTGGCAGTAATCATGTATTATGCAGAGCGTTTTGCATTTCAAAAGTGCTTGCTAAGTTTTGTAGCAGGTGCTGTCAATGCCCTGCCCATACCCCCTGGTCCTCATCTGCATTCCAGCCGGCCTTCCACTGCCGGTGGCGCCTAGGATACATTGCCTGTTGGCTCTCTCTGGCCACCAGAGCCTGCTATGCCTGCCAGAGCAGCTGGCTGGAAGTACCTGGGAATGAGAGATGCACCCCAGCCTCCTGTCCCTCAGGCTCTGAAGCACACTCTCTACACTGGGGCCAGAGGTCCTAGTAGGATGGCGCCTGGGTTTCTTCCCTCCCCATCTCACTTTCCCATTACCCTACTGATGTTTCCTGAGGTCACTTCTAAAGAAAAACTATTTCTCTACTTACATCACTTCTGATACCAAGTGTGTGGGGAACATTTCTCCCCACACCAACCAGTTTCCAACTCCCTGGACACCAGCTGGGTGTCCTATAACTTAATTCAATTCTGACCCTAACTACCTGGAGTCAGTGTCGGACCCCGCAGGTTAAGGACCCCGTCCCACAAGACTGCCCCCACTTCAGAGGCCAGTTGCAAGCAGTGGGTCCTCAGTGTTCCCACACTTCTGTCTGACTTGGCTACAGAGGCAGGGGATCCTATAACACCCCGCCCACCTTGCTCTACTCTCTCCCCCACCCCCTGCTCCAGTTTTGATTATTTGCTGAAATGCATCAAAAAACTCATGGAAAGATTTACTTACATTTGCCCATTTATTGTAAAGGATCCAGATGAACACCCAGATGAAGAGGTACATAGGGCAAAGTCTAGAAGGGTCTTGAGTGCAGGAGCTTCTGTCCCCATGGAGTTGGGGTGCACTGCCCTCCTGCCATGTGTTCAACAGCTTGTAAGCTCTCTAAAACCCATAGTTTAGGGATTTTTTATGGAGACTTCATCATGTAGGTGTGATTGATTATTGACTCCGTCTCCAGTTCCTCTCCCCTCCCCTGAGAATGAAGATGGGGCTGAAAGTTCCAAGCTTCTAATTACGGCTTGGCCTTTCTGGTGACCAGCACCCATCCTGAAGCCATCCAAGAGCCCACTAAGAGTCACCTCATTAGAACAAAAGATGCTCCTATCATCCAGGAAATTCCAAAGGATTTAGTAGCTCTGCGTAAGATGCTCCTAGCATCCCTGTCACTCAGGAAATTACAAGGATTTTAGGGGCTCTGTGTCAGGAACCAGGATCAAAGACCAGATATTAAAACAAAAGATGTTTCTAGTACCCTTATCACTCAGGAAATTACAAGGGTTTTGGAACTCTTTGTCGAGAACTGAGGACAGAGACCAAATATATATTTCTCACTATGTCACAATCTCCCAAATAAACTACTTGCTGGAGTAACTCAAACCAAGGTAGATTCCCATGACTGAGTGCCAGACACTATACGAGGTGCCTGTGACACTACCTGGGGCTACACAGCACAGTGGTCAATGTCACAGCCTTCAGAACCCAACTGCCCAGGGTTCACAGTTTCAAGGTCACCCTTTAGTAGTTGTGTGACCTTGGACAACTTACTTAATACTCTTTGTGTCTTGCTTTCCTCATTTATTTTTATTTATTTATTTTTAGTTTCATTGGGTCTTCATTGCTGCGCGCGGGCTTTCTCTAGTTGCGGCAAACGGGGGCTACTCTTTGTTGTGGTGTGCGGGTTTCTCATTGCGGTGGCTTCTCTTGTTGAAGAGCATGGGCTCTACGCGCGCGGGCTCAGTAATTGTAGCTCACAGGCTCTAGAGCACAGGCTCAGTAGTTGTGGCGCATGGGCTTAGTTGCTCCGCAGGATGTGGGATCTTCCGGGAGCAGGGCTCGAACCCGTGTCCCCTGCATTGGCAGGCAGATTCTTAACCCTGCGCCACCAGGGAAGTCCCTTGCTTTCCTCATTTATAAAAATAAAGCAATAGTCTCAATTTCATAGGATTGTTGTGAATATTAAATAAAATATTGTATGAAAAGCACTCAGTAATGTCTGGCACATAGTAAGCTGTTAATATTATAATAATTACCACTATTATCTCAACCAATGGCACTACCTTTCCCAGAGCTCTTCGATTCAGAAATCTTGAGGTTGTTCTTTTTTTTTTTTTTTAATTTGTTTATTTATTTGTTTATTTTTATTTTTGGCTGTGTTGGGTCTTCATTTCTGTGCAAGGGCTTTCTCTAGTTGTGGTGAGCGGGGCCACTCTTCATCGCGGTGCGCGGGCCTCTCACTGTCGTGGCCTCTCTTGTTGCGGAGCACAGGCTCCAGAGGCGCAGGCTCAGTAGTTGTGGCTCACGGGCCTAGTTGCTCCGTGGCATGTGGGATCCTCCCAGGCCAGGGCTCGAACCCGTATCCCCTGCATTGGCAGGCAGATTCTCAACCACTGCGCCACCAGGGAAACCCTGTTCTTTTTTTTTTTAATTGAAGTATAGTTGATTTACAATATTGTGTTCATTTCAGGTGTACAGCAAAGTGATTCAGTTATACATATATTATTTTTCAGATTCTTTTCCATTATAGGTTATTATAAGATATTGAATATAGTTCCCTGTGCTATAGTAGGACCTTGTTGTTTATCTATTTTATATATAGTAGTTTGTATCTGATAATCCCAAACTTGTAATTTATGCCTCCCTCCCTTTTCCGTTTGGTAACCATAAGTTTGTTTTCTATGACTGTGAGTCTGTTTCTGTTCTGTAAATAAGTTAATTTGTATCATATTTTAGATTCTACATATGAGTGATACCATATGATGTTTGTCTTTCTCTGTCTGATTTACTTCACTTAGTATGATAATTTCTAGGTCCATCCATGTTGCTGCAAAGGGCATTATTTCATTATTTTTTATGGCTGAGTAATATTCCATTGTATAGATGTACCACATCTTTTATATCCGTTCATCTGTTGCTGGGCATTTAGGTAGCTTCCATGTCTTGGCTATTGTAAATAGTGCTGTTATGAACATTGGGGTGCATGTATCTTTTCAAATTAGAGTTTTCATCTTTTCCAGATATATGCCCAGGAATGGAATTGCTGGATGATATGGTAACTATTTTTGGTTTTTTAAGGAACCTCCATAGTGTTTTCCATAGTGGCAGCACCAATTTACATTCCCACCAACAGTGTAGGAGGGTTCCTTTTCTCCACACCCTACCCTCTCCAGTATTTATGATTTGTAGACTTTTTGATGATGACACTCTGACTGGTGTGAGGTGATACCTCATTGTAGTTTTGATTTGCATTTCTCTAATAATTAGTGATGTTGAGCATCTTTCCATGTGCCATTTGACCATCTGTATGTCTGCTTTGGAGAAATGTCTATTTAGGTCTTCTGCCCATTTTTAATTGGGTTGTTTGTTTTTCTGATATTGAGCTATACGATCAAGGTTGCCCTAGTGCTTCTCTCTCCCCTTAAAGCCTCATGACCAAGTCTGGTCAACCTGTCCTCTCCATATCGCTCAGATTCACCCAATGTGCCCCATCCATACTTTTTGCCACCACATGCACTCTCTCCTGGATTGCAGTGACAGCCTCCTCACTGGTCCCTGCACCTCTGGAGTGTCCTCTGATCACCCATTCTTCACATCACAGCCCAAGCCATCTTTCTGAAAAGCAGATCTCATGTCACTTCCCTACCTAAACCTGTTCTGGGACTTCCCATTTTCCTCAGGAGAAAATCCAAGCTCCTGCCTTTGCATGAAGGACCCTGCAAAATCCTACAGACCTGATCCCACTGGTCCCCCAGCCTTGCCCCTCCTTATTCTACCTTGCTCGGTGCATGTAGTCCCGTTACACTGTCTCTAGCTTCCCGCACACACCACGGGGCTTCACATGTTTGTGCCTTTGCTCCTGTTGGTTGTGCTGCCTGAAATACCTTTCCCATCTTTCTTCATCTGGATACTATTTATTTTCTGAACTCACTTCAGATGTCTCCTCTTCCAGGAAGGCTTCCTGGATGCCCAGGCTCTGCCTAGTGGTCCTCGTCTCTTCTGTGGTACTTTGTACACCCCAAAATCACCACGTACCATTCTATAGAAGTATTACCTATTTGTTTTTCCAGTTAAATGGCAAACTCTCTTAAGACAGAATCTGAGTCTAATTCATCTTTTATCTCCAAAATCCCCAGTGCTTGTCACTTAATCTGCATTCTGTATATTTTTGTTGAGGTGAATTGATAGGGAGACAGAAAACCTGGCAGAGAAGGCAGTACACAGACAGGGCTTAAAAAAGGGGCAGCTAAAGTGGGACAGACAAGCCTCCCTGTCCAGTGCAGACAGCTCAAATGCAAGTAACATTCTCTCCTCCAGCGGCCCTACCATCCCTGCCCCCTTAGGGCTCCAATTCGTCTCAAAGCAGTTTCTGGCTCACAGTGTCCTGTTGTTCTCTGTGCTGCAGAGATTATTTACTGTCACCTTGTTTTCGGGCCCAGGACGCTCTGCCTGCTCTTGGAGGTCAGTGACTGCTCAGAGGCCCACAGAGACAAACCGCCATCTGGGGGCTGGGCCTGCATGGAAGGGTTTTTTTTTTTTTTTTTTTTTTTTTGGTCACGCCATGCAGCATGTGGGATCTTAGTTCTCTGACCAGGGATCGAACCCGCACCCCATGCACTGGAAGCGCGGAGTCTTAACTGGACCGCCAGGGAAGTTCCTGCTGGGGAGGGTTTTGATAGAAACAGAAACGCAGATCAGGCTCATGTCCTTGCCTGGGGAGCTCACTGGTTATTGTTCCAGCCTCAGTGTTTGGAAATGTCAGACTCAGGCTGACTCTTCCCTCCTCTGGCTTCACCGCAGGGGTCAGAAAGGCACTGTACCCGCCCAGGAGGTTTTGGAAGGGCCTACGGTCTCTGGTTGTCTCTGCAGTCTGGGGACACCACAAGCCACTTGTGTTTCTGATTTCCGAACATTTCCACGGGGGCCATAGGGGAGGAGTGTGGAGTTCAGCATAGTCTACTTGGTGATATTGCCTGGGCAGAATGAATGTCATGGGCTCCCAGATGCCCTGCAGCATCTGGCCTGGCTGGGCTCTGCCACTAGAGGGAACAGGCTTGCCCTCTATCAGGTGTAGTCGTGGCCTTGATCTTGGTCTTTCCACTGCTAGGTATGGCCTTTACCTGATTTGCGGCTCCAGCTTAGACACTTGAGGTCTGGTATTATGGTTTCTTATTCACTTTTTTCTCAAAAATGTTTATTGGGGGCCCCTACGTGTTAGCTAACTGGGAAGCAAAAGTATGGTCCCTCCCCTAAGGAGTCATGGTTCAGTTGGGAAGAGAGAGAAAAATAACAATGAGACGTCAATGCTAACAGACCTAGGACAAGATTCCTGGAGAGCACAGAGGAGGGAGTGACTGACTCTGCTTGTCAAGAAAGGTGGTGACCTGGACCTGCTCCTCAAGAAGGGGCAGGAATTCACCAGGGGACTCTACCGTCCATGGTGCCGAGCGGCCAGCCCACCACTGACGCTCACTAAGCAGCAGCTCTCCACTCCCACCGTTTCCTAGATTCCAGTGACACTCAGCAGTACTCACGCAGTGGGAAGTGCCCTATTACTTCGTCACCTTCAACTCACAGCATTCACAGCCCACCAAAATCCTTTTCTTTCTTTTAACTACTTCAACCTCAGAGAAGATCCCAGCCTGGATCAAAGTTCAAGTTGGTCCTCAGCTTTAAATACATCAGATCCATCCTTAGTAAAGACTGAGACATTAGCCAGAAGATGCCCTACAGTCTCTGATACCAAAGCTGCATTTGCTCCTCTTGGCTCCCAAAGGTCCAGAACATCAGCAGGGCTGGAGATAAAGGGAGCCCAATGTCTTTAAACCCCTTGCAGCTTGGTGGAGCTGCTCTATAAACAGTGAAATGCACACACTGGAAGAGTCGAGCCTCGGCTTCACGTGGACTGTCAGAAGGAGCTGGAGAAGCCAGCCAGGGCTGTAATTAACAGGACCTGTAATTGTGCCGTAAATAAGAGCCCAGGCACTGACAACTATTGTTATTGAAATGTCATGTTTTGAATGCAAAAATACAGTTGAAATGTAGAGAAGCTGGGTGATATTAATGTATGCAAATATGCTTTAATTAAAGCTCAGCAGCCACTGGCTTAAAGGACTTGATTTAAATACTTAAGCAAATATTATAATGGCTCCTAGGATAGGCGACAAAAATGGTAAATGACACTGCAAACACCACCAGGAACTATCGACTCCCAGACCTCCCTGTGTGTACGATGTTGACGAAGTAAACCCAGTAGTTCCCAGAACAGGGATTCTCCAGATTGATCTCTGGAACATCTGAGGGAACGTGGTCTCTCAGATGGCAGGTCCAACGGGGTATTAATGGAGCAATGATGACATTTGACTGAAATGGTCTGTTGACCAGCTGTCTCCCCCAGCTGACCTTCGGCCATCTGAGGGCAGCAGTCATGTTGACTCATCCTACTGATTCATCCCTCCATTCCTGGCACTTGGCTCCATGCCCTGCACATGGGTAGCCCTCAATATATAGTTGTTGAGATGAACTTTGCATTTTTACATCTGGAACAATCAATATTCACTGAGGAAATCTGACAACCACTTATGGATCTCAAGGTCCATGCCCTCTCTGCCACCTGGGCAACGCTGCCTTCTTAAATGTACAGACAATCTCTACGTCCCTGTGTTTTCTGGCTGGAATCCCAGCTGTCTACCTTCTCAGCAAGGAGAATGGATCACTGCTGTGCCTTCCTATAGAGGCTGTGTGCTCATTAGCAGATGTCTTAATTTTATGAATCAGTAAAGGCAGATCTTGAGGGGCCTGGGTCCTTCCTATGACATTTAATACTATTAAATTCAAATATGCTTATGGGAAGTAAAATCAATTATTATTCTTTAGTAAGCAGGCATTATTTCAATGAGGGTAGAAGGAGTTAGTCCAAAAAATAATGTTTAGATTTGATGGAATATGTATAAATAGGGTCTCAATCTATAAAATTTACCAATCCATAATGCTAAAGACATTATAAATATGTAGTGATGCTATAAGAAAAATTATATAGTAATTTTGTGTCAGACTCAGGGTGGGAGAAGAGAAACCATGCTTTTGGGGATGATACATCCTTAATCTTTTGCAATCACACCATCCTGTTAGTGCTTTCCTCAAAGTCCAAAGAATATAGGGCCAAATGAATAGTGGCCCTGGACCACTGTTAATGAATTTACTAACTGTTAGTGGTCACTGTTAATGGTCATTAGCAGACTGGTGATGTCATATATTGAGTACTTACTATTCACTAGGCATTTAACTAACACCACCTCACTTTATCTGCATGATAGCCATATATTGTAGATATTATAGACATGGTAGATATTGTAACTGATAAAGAAACTATGAATCATTAAGATTAAGTAATTTTCCAACGTCCTTCTTTTTTTTTTGAGAGCCAAACACTATATGCTTCAAGGAGACCAGGTTACTACAGAGCCACGCCTATGCAGTAGGTCCAAAGCCTCATCAAACCATGACGACTCTCCAAAGTCTTACAGTTAGTAAGTAGTAAAAGTAGATTAAAAATAAAATCCAATCTATCTCTATCTTTCAACTTGTGTTTAGATTACTTAATTTAATATTATTATTCATAAGGTTGGATTTACATTTACCATGTCAATATTCTTTTTCTGTTGTCCCTTCTATTTTTGGTTCCCTTATTAACTCTTTAATTACTCCTTTTGGATTATTATTATTATTATTTTAGTATTCCATTTTAATTTATCTATCAGCTTTTCCACTATCCCCTTTGTATTATTTTTTTAGTAGTTACTCTAAGGATTACAAAGTACATACCTAACCATTTACTGTATAGTTAGAGTTAATATTTTACCACTTCAAATAAAATGGAAAAACATTAGAACCATATAGGTCTCTTTGTTTTAATTGTTTTATATATCACCTCTACATGCATTGAAAACCCCACCAAATAACATTATAATTTCCACTTTCAACTTTCTATACTTTAAAGACCTTAAGAGGAGAAAAATATTTTTTATATTTATCCAGATATACTTCCTTTAACAGTTCTTTTATAGCAGGTCTGCTGGTTATGAATTCTCTGAGTTTTCTTTCATCTGAGAATATCTTTGTTTGACCTTCATTTATAAAGAATATTTTTGCTAGCATAGAATTATGAGTTGACAGTTTTATCTTTCAGTACTTTAAAATGTTGTTCCACTGTCTTCTGGCCTCCATGGTTTCTTATGAGAAATCCATCATATTTTAAATAATTGGTTTCCCTATAATAACATTTTTGTATAGCTACTTTCATTATTTTTTCTTTATTTCTGGTCTTCAGTAGTTTGGTTATTATGTGTCTAGGCATGGTTTTCTATGAATTTGTCTTCCTTAGGGCTTGCTGAGCTTCCTGCATCTGTAAATTTATATCTTTCACCAAATTTGGGAAGTTTTCAGTCACTATTTCTTCGAACACTCTTTCTCCTCTCCTCATGGGACACCAACAGATTTTTCATATTGTCTCGCAAGTCTGTGATGCTCTGTTCATTTGTTTGTTTTAATTTCTCTCTGTTTCTCAGATTGGGAAATTTCTGTTGCTCTACCTCCAAGTTCTACTGAGGCCATCCAGTGGGAAAATTTTTTTAAAAGTTTCAGATGTTTTATTTTTCAGTTCTAAAATTTCCATTTGGTTCTTTTTTTATGATCTCTACTTCTCTTCTGAGAACTTGTTTTCCATCCTTTTCAAGTGTGTTTACCTTTACCTCATGCAAGATAATTCTAATAATTGTTTTAAAACCTTTCAAGTCTCTGTCTGATAATGCCAGTATCCAGATCAGCTGTAGGTTAGTGTCTGATGATAGTCTTTTCCCTTGAGATTAGGTCACATTTTTCTGCTTCTTTGTCGAGTAATGTTGGATTGTATCCTGGATGGTATAAATGCTATGTTGTGCATACTCCATAATGATTAAAACCCTCTAGAGAGGGTTGATTTATTTTTATTTGTTCTATTTTAGTTTAGATCAGTTAGGCTCAGATTGTAAGTTTTATCTTACCTTCTGTGGGTGGTGATTCATATTTCAGCTCAGTTCTCAACACCCTTGTTATAAGGTCCCATGCATGTGCAGTTTAGTGGTGTCCTGGGACTTGTGTGTGTTCATACACAGAATTAGAAGATTTTCTTCTCCAGCTCTCTCCTCTCCAATTTTCCCCTCACACTCTCTAGTTCCAGAAAAGTGGTGTTTCAATCAGAGTTTTAGCTGCACATGCCACCAGCAGGGTACAACTCCAGGTGGGGGCCATGCTCAGGGCAATGCTGTGAGAGAAAAGGGAAAGAAATGCCCAGGAACTCATCTTCAGATGGTTTGCATCTCCTAGTGTTAATTTCTCTTTGCAATCTGCTTGTTGTGGTTTACTTTAGGGTCTTCAGAGAGTTGCTTTTTGTACTTGGTTCCTAGTTTTTAGTTGTAATCAGTGGGAGAGAGAGAGAGAGGCTTTCCTAGGCTTGCTCCATCTTGGAATGTCCTTACAGTAAAGGTAGGGTTTGAAGCCAAGATTGTTTGACCATTAAGCTTCCATTTTTCCACATATCACACAGCCTCCTATTCCTATGCTTTTAAAATTCATGACTACCAAATTGGCCAGAAAATTATCCACGTAGCTTCAGCCGCTTTCTCTACCTTTGTACACAGTGTTTCTGATTCAGTTATGGAGGCAGAACCAGCAGAGGCCAGCAGTTAGTTTATCATTACCAGAGAAACTAATTACATGATGATTGGCTTTTCTTATGGATGACAACACCACTCTCCCACCCCTAACCCAAACAGCACACAATTGTCCTGAGAACCCTTGATTTGTTTGTGTTTTATGGCTATGGCCAGAGGCAGGAAGAACCTGAGGAAAAAAAGAAAGTAAAAGAGGGAGTGGAGTAATTGCAGAACCATGTACGAACAAAACCTTCTTTTCGTATTTCATTCCGTAAAAGAAGCACAAGAAATGCAAACAAGTGAAGTAAAATCCCCCAAGGGAAATGGATTTAATTATCAAACAATTCTGCCAAAAGAATCTGAAAAATAACTAATACCAGTACACTGAGCTTCAAACACACACGCACACACACACACACACACACACACACTCACACACACACGGCTGTGGAAGACAGATGAGCAAGGAAGAAAGAGGGGAGAGAGTCCTGTATATTTAATTCATAGTTTCAGGGGCAATGCTCCATTTTGAGTGTGGGTGTGTACTTTTGTGTATGTGGGTTTGTAGGTTTTTTTCCTCTTAAAATTTTATACAGAATAGTTAACTGCACATATTTTACTGTTTCAATTAGCAAAGATTACTATTTGTTTCTCTTTCTTTTTAAGCACCGAGGCAGTAATTACACTCATGATGAAAGAGTTTTGCAGGCCACTTTCTTATTTTGCAGGCACTCCCTGAACAAAATACAATAATAAACCATTACGAAATAAAGTTGGCCCATTGGAGAGCACTGGCCTCTCCTAACACACAGGCCATTAAAGGTGGATTGTGGAAGAGGACCAGCAAGCAACCATCATAAATGTATCATCAGGCAAATTAGCAAAACATTTACTACTCAATGGTGGGAGAAAGTCCTTTCCAATAACTTTCCCTAATGCCACCATAATTGGGGAAGTATCAGCTGCTGCACAGCTGCGCAGCTTGATATCTAAACAGGCACTCAGCGCTGCTGTCTGGGACCAGGTGTGTTCCTAAAGAGGATTTCCATGAGGTATAGAGGCCCTGATGGGGTGTGAGCATCTGAGGTAGCTGTGTAGTCCTTAGTTCCCGTGGCTCTCTGGGAACTACTGAAGTTTGTGATAGAAACTTGGAAGAGGGTGTGGTGTTTCCTCCAGGGCTATGTTTACAGAACTCTCAGAAGCCAGCTTCTTTGGTTTTGAGATCTGGATAAGATGGGGAACGTTTTCACCACTAGGGCTTATCTTTCAGGAGTGAGGTTTGGGGGCACACATTTTTTTTTAACTTGCAGATAAATAATAACCTTCATCTTTCTTCACAGTTTATAAAACACTTCCACAGGCATCATTTCATCTGATCTTCACCACAACTTTGGGGGTGGATCATTATTATTCTCATTTTACAGCCTGATGAACTGAAGCTCTCCGAGGAATAAGAAACTCATCCAAGATCAAACATGAGTTAAATGGAACAGTCAGGGATTTTGATTCTGCTCTTGTCATAATTGAAAACACACCTCTTAGCAGTGTCCCATCCACTGCTCATCTTGTCTTGCAGAATGAAGACCTTTCCACAGATTGAAAGCTCCAGCCAGTCAGGGATTGAATTGATCATTCTTCCCCTCCTGCATCGCATCTGGGACCTACTCTGGTCTTGTGTTCACATGTAGCGAATCCTTCGTGAATCTGGGTTGACTGAGGACTGGTCTGGAGGATGGAAATCAGGGGCTGCCAACCTCTGGTGCAGTGCCTGATACTTGGTAGGTGCTCTACGTTTGAGGAATGAATGAATAAGCATATTAAAAAGCAGTCACGTGGGGCAAGTACGAAGTGTGGGGTGCGGTAGGGAGGGAAAGAATAAAGGTCGGCACTAGCAAGGGGTCATGCAACATGGACAGAATGAAGTCTTGGGAGGCAGGTGCAGAGCCATGGGAGGAGGTCAAGCTTCAGGCTCTCCACTTGGCCACACAGGGAAAACTGAGCAATGACTGATTCTTCTGGTTAAAAGAAGGATGTTCGGGGACAGCCTCTCCATGCCCTGGTATGACCACCTGGAGCTCCTTGATTTTCAAGCCTAGAAGTCTTAGAAGTGATCTCAGATCAACTACCTCTTATGCCCACTTCTTCTGTCTCCTGTATCTTGATATCTTGAGTGCTCATCTTGTCTGTTGGCATAGTGACAGATTAAAAAACAAAGACCCCCCCCCCAAATATGGGCCACATGGACTCCATGTGGAGGTACCAGGGATTCAGCTCATCCTTTCCTGTTTCTGTGGGGAGAAGTCAGCCTTCTCCATGTACACAACTGAAGCCTTAAATCCCTGAGCCATCCTGAGCTTTGGTAATTCTACTGACAGTAAGACATTCAGAGGCTAAGAAATCCTTTCTATAGCTGCCTGTGCAGAATTCTCATAATAAAAAGAAATCATGAACTTCTTAGCTACATATTATCAAACCAATGAGCATTGATTACAAACTGCTAATTTAATCAGGCTTTTTGAACTACTTGGGACTTTAGCCTCTGTGGGTCCATGACCCAGGGTGGTCAGTCCAGCCATGACCCTTTGTTCCTCCGTCTCTACAACCCTCTTGCCTACTGTCTTCTGCCTTCTCTTCAGCCTCTGTGTTCTGTCTTCCACTCCTGATCTCTTTCGCACTATTGCCATGGTTCTCTCCAGAGCTGTCACTCAGTCCTAACTCCCTACATTTTTGGACTCCTTCCTCTGTCTTTAGGCCTTAACCAAAACTTGGTTCTTCCCAAAGGATGCTGCTTCCTTTCTGCTGCATGGACCCCAGAGTAGGTGTTGGCATTCTCCGAGTATCATCATTGTCATTTGTAGACTCAACTCAGGGGAAAGTTTGTCTTTTGTGGCTTCAGCTGTGGAACTAAATTACCTTTTATTTCTTCCAGTTGTTTTCATCTACAGAGTTCCCTGCACTGTATTGTCTATATTTTCTCATTTTCTGTATTCTTGAGGCTCTGGCATTTAGGAGGGCCTGGCTAGCTAATTCCCAGAGAGAGCCAACAGCTCCCCTAAGACTGTACCTCTGATATTACAAGCCAAGCAATCCAGAGCCCACACCCCCAACCATCTATTTTCTCAAACTCTCACGCAATAAGTCCATATTCTTCCTGCCCAAACTCACCCCAGGGCCAGATGCTGGACAGCTAGGACCACTCTAGCTCAGAGCCACCTGAAATTATTCAAACTATCCAATTCTAAGCTTACTCAGTGTACCTAACCTGCCTTGCCTGTTCCTTCCTGTTAGAACCCCAATAAAGGCTCTGGGCCATGCTCTTCCTTCTCCTTCTTTTGCTTCCTGACTGACCCTAGTCCATCCCCATGTGGCCCTGGGTGGCATGCTGTGCCTCCCATTTTTAGGGTTCTGTGAGTATAAACTTCTTCCTTCATGACAATCATTTTCACGTCTGCTGTCTTACCATGCCTGAATAAAACAAATCCCGGGTACAATTTTAATACATACACCCTCTCTTGAGCTTCAGATCTCTCATATTCCTCGTTTTGACCTCAATTCCTGCCATCATCATGAGGAACTCTAAATCCTGTAAGTGGGTGAATAAGTGAATGAATAAATGTCGGACTTGATTCCAATTCTGACTCTCACCCTCACCAGGCAAGTCACTTCACTTTTCTGAGACTCTTTCCTCATCTGGGAAACTGGGACAATACTTATCCACAAGTTGTGACAAGGAGTTGATGAAAAACTAGGTAAAGCACCTAGAACCTGGAGCTGGGACACAGGGGGTGGCAAGTGTTAGTTCCTTTTTTCCTTTTCCCCTCCTTACCTGAGGACATTTGGATGAGGGTGGCAGGAATCATAGGAATTTGAGAATTTTTTCTTGGCTTCAGTTCCCAACCATCAGTCACTATATCTCTGCTCACAGCAGACCACTGGAAAGAGAAGAGGCAGTGATAACAGATACCAACCTGGTGGGCCTCCGAGCCCAGCCTCCTCAGAAATTGTCACAAGTTTCTACCGTCTCTCCTTCTCCCACATGAAAGGCCTCTGGGATGAAGCAGGGGGGACTGGATATACCCACAGGCTGTGATTTCCAGGAGGCAGCCTGCTGGAAGGATGGATCCCAGGTCGCCTTGGCCAAAGTCAGGGGGGCCCATGGCTGCTGGGAAATTTCTCAACAGATCCCGGGGTATCAGGAAGAATAAGAAATAAAATCCGTCCAGCACTCCCTTTCTTTTCAGTAGCATCCTTTGTCAGCCAGAATACACAAGTTAAAATTCAGTTCTCTCCTCCAACTGGGTGAGGTCACCACTCTCAAAAGAACTTGGGGAGACAAGTTTGCCCTCCTGTTCTCCTTTGTGCTGTATGGTCCAGGTCCAGGCTCTCCAACCACTCAGGTATTTAATCTCTCTCTTCTGGAAGGGGAGCCAGCCCTGAGAATGTGACCAGGTTAAAGCTGGTGCCAGTGCCAGTGGCTGTGGCTGTCCCTGGGAAGGACTTTGAATCACAGAGTCATCAATCAATCAGCAAGCGGTGCTGTGGGCACAGCCCTACGCAGGTTCTTTTAGTGGGTAGAGAAGAAGAGGAAGAGTGGGCCATCACCACGTCTTTCAGCAGTTTCTGGTCTCGCTGAGGAGACAGACTTAAAAGGTCGAAGAGCAGTTCGCTGTGTGTTTGAAGGCTGAAAAGCAGTGCACACTCCACGTGCAGTCATATCTGGAGAAGAGAAAGCATCGAGGGAGTTACAGGAAAAAGCTTCAGGGAGGGGTGGGATTGAGAGGAGGAAGAGGGGGATGCAGAGCTGAGAACCGTCGGAGGGAAGGAGCCATCACATTCTTCGAGAATGGACCATGAGCCAGGCGCTGCGGAAGTGCTCTACACGCTATTCCATTAACCTGCACAACAGCCTGCAAGGCAGAGGCTTTATTATTCCCACCCTCATTTTCAAATGAGGAAATGGAGGCACAGAGAAACCTACTTTGAGTCACATGGGCAGGAAGTGGCAGGAGGCAACTGGCTCCAGAATCTATACTCATAACCCATACGGTGTGCTTCTAGATCAGGGTTCTCAATCTTGGCTTCACGTTTAAATCACCAGAGGTGCTTTTTCCAGAAACCAAGGCCAGGCCCCAGTTCTAGAGATTGATTAAATTGGTCTAGGGTGAGGGTGAGTCACGAACAGTTTAACAGAGCACTCTGAGGGTGATGGCAGGTTGAGAACCGCTGTTCCTGATACCATGAGATTCCGCTGTGAAGGAAGGGACTGGGCGAGAAGTCAGGTGAGCCAGCTAGGGCAGGTGCTAGAAACATGCAAATGTCAGCATAAGGAAGAGGAAGAAGAAGGGAACTTATCCATACGAGGCACACTTGTCGAATGGCTGCTACTGGCCAGGCACTACACCTGGGTTATTTCATTTCATCAACCGGAAGTATTATTATTATTCCAATTTAACAAATGAGGAGAATTAGGAGGTTATGTAGCTTGTCTTTAACTAATGGTAAGCAGCAAAACTAGGAT
This sequence comes from Eubalaena glacialis, assembly GCF_028564815.1. Lineage (NCBI taxonomy): Eukaryota > Metazoa > Chordata > Mammalia > Artiodactyla > Balaenidae > Eubalaena > Eubalaena glacialis. The sequence goes on from NC_083725.1 coordinate 24,638,912, forward strand.
TTAGATGCAGGTCTGTTTAATCACAGCCTGTGTACTACCTCACACACAATAATGGGTAATGACAGACATGGTAGGTTCTTGTGTGGGTGGCAAGTATCAGTTAGGAAAGGCTATGTTATGCTGCAGTAAGAAACAATCCTCAATTATCAGGGCCTCAAACAACAGATGTTACTTTTTCTGCCCCATGTCCATCATGGGGTAGTGGGGGGGTCTGCTCATCCTGGTCACTCAGGGACCCAGGCTAATCTCAAATGTTGATGGTCAGTGTGCCACAGAGAAAGAGCTCTGGAGGGTCTCGCATTAGCAGTGAAATGCTCAAGTCCAGAAGAGGCACCCATCACTTCTGCCCCCAGTTCACTGAGCAGAACTAGTCCCACACTTATCATATGCCTATAGAGGGAGAATCAGGGGGAGTTCCCTGGTGGCCTAGTGGTTAGGATTCCGGGCTTTCACTGCCATGACCTGGGTTCAATCCCTGGTCAGGGAACTGAGATCTCGCAAGCTGCAGGGGACGGCCAGAAAAAAGTGGGGGTTGGGGAGAATCAGAAATATTGATAAGCAGTCCAAATGTCTACTACAGGGCAGCAAGGTGGAAGTGGTATTCTATCAAGCTGTCCTGGAAGTGGTATGCATGGCTCATAGGGGAGACTGGAGGCAGCGGACTGGCCATTGACATCAGGGGACAGGCGATGAGGTCTTGCTCTCTGGGGTCAATAGTGAGAATGGAGAGGAGAGGAAAAGAGTCATTGCACCAGAGTTGACTTACATGTGGTGGGAGCTAATGCTGGATTGGGAGAGGCTAGAGAGTCAAACATTCAAACATGACTCCTAGGCAGGACCAATAGGCAAAATCATCAAGAGGCCACATTTCAGGCTTCACCTACTGTCTCCTCCCTGTTTCTCCCCCTCCTGTTTCAGGTCCTCCTGACCTGTATGCTTTCCTCTTGAGCATAATTCTAGAAAGTATCTATGCTCCATAATGTCATGGAAGAGTCTCCTGCTCTCAAAATTTATTAGCTGAGAACTATTATTAAGACTTAAAGTGCTATTCTAGGGATGTTTGCATTTTAATAACTTTGAAGCCTTTGAAAACTAAGTTAATAAATCTCCAACAGTACTAGGACTTCAGGCCACAAGAGAAAAAACAGCTATTTAATGAGAACTACCTACGTTCCTGTCACTGTTTTATGGACGGGCTGTGGCAATGAGCAACAAAGTCCTGGCTTCATGGAGGCCAGTTCTCTAGTGGGGAAGACAGACAATATACAAGCACATGACTCTGCAAATGTTAAGTGCTATGGAAAAAAATAAAGCAGGAGAAGGGGCTTGGGAAGTGCACTTAAATGTGGGTGTGTGACGGGGTGTTGGGAGGGGGCGTGGATGTGGGTGTGTGTAGGGGTGGATCATCTTCCAATGATACTGTCATTGCCAAACATATGAAATTCCTTTTAGGGATTCCTTCAAAGCCTGATCTTTCATGGATGAAAGCCTAGAGGTTTTCCTATATTTTCTCTGGAGTTTCTAGAAGCAAATCACATAAATCACCTGATGGGTCAAGTCAGAGAATTCCAAACCAGCCTGGGGAATGGCTCCGCGGTGCCTCCAGGGCCCCTGGCCATGCAACGCACTCAGGCTACGGTGCAGCTCTCTGCTCAGGCACCCACATCCTTCCTCAGTCTTCTCGCTGTCCACGAAGACACAGCATGCTACTCAGTCTGATGGGACAACTGTCAGGGGCCTCACGCTGTCTCTCAGCAGCCTTGTTAGGCTGTCAGAGTGATTCACTCCGAGGAATAAAAAATGACAACGGAACTGCCAGCATCCCAAATGGCCCAACATTTGCAGAAGTCTTGGCCTCAGGACCTGGCCACTGGTTGCTGCTTCAACCTCCAATGAAAGCCAAATAAATAAGCCAAAGCAGACATTTATTGGTCTCTCGGAGAAGGTTGTTTCCCCATAGAGCTCACGCTCTCAGCACAGGCCGAATCCCTATATTTTATTTTTAAAAAACAGCATCACCAACCCGAACTAGGTCATGCATCTTCCCTTAGAGCTGAACAAAGGCAGTGCGGTGCCTTCCTTCCCTGCTTGTGCTTATCATTCTCCTGGGCTGGTGGCGAGGTCCACCGCTTAAACAGTTAATATTCTTCTGGCAAGGCAGTGACTGTGTCTGGAATTCCAAATGGAAAGGATGTCGGGGTCTATATTTCAGAGGAGAACTTGGGAGATCAGCCAGGTCATTCATCTGCCAGATTCTGTGCTTGCAGTAGCAGAGTAGGGAGGAGGGGAGAAGGCAGAGGAAGAGAAACTTTCCAGGATAAAAGCCACCAAAGGAGAACCCTAAATGCATTATGGTCCATTGGCAAGAGCAGTAAACGAGCCTTAGGAAAGCTGAGTTCTACCCAGCCCTGCTGTGAACGACTTGGATAACTTCAGGCGAGTCTCAGATATTGTTGCTGTTGTTCTATTTCCTTATCTATTTAGACATGATCTTATGTATAGGTTAGATGTGAGGTTCGGATGTTATAATAGGTGGAAAAGTTCTTCCAGCAGATTAGTGGGGGAAGTGTGTTATTGGTATCAGGAATCATTTTTATTGTTTTTGTGAAGTATTACCATTCGAGCACTGGGGGCCTGGGTCTCCAGGCCCAGGTTTAATTTCGAGGAAGGTCTGTGGATTAGATGAGTAAGTGCTTTGCAGACAGAGATTATGACTTACATAGAATCACAGAATAATTGGAGCCAAGAGACCGTAGGGGTCACCCCATTCCACCTCACACCCAGATGCAAAATCCCTCCTACAAAATCCTCTGCATTCCCACAGCAGCTTAGAGCATCATTAACGTAGTCGCTTGCTTTTTGTGAGCGCCTTAGATCCAGGGGCAAGATTTTTCCTTTTTAATCCAAAATTCCCTAGACTAACATGAGAACACACAGTAGGCACTCTAATGAATAAATAAGTGACGGTATGAACACCCCTGGCAGATGTCCCTCCAGACTCGGCTTTAGACGTCCCAGGGATGGGGGCGCCTCGCTTGAGGAGGTCACTCACTGTATTCTGGGCAGCTGTCATTGTCGAATGTTCTTCCTTACCTGAGCTGGAATCGAACTCCTCCAATTCCTCCCCCTTTTGGTGCTGACTTCTGGGGCTCTTTCCTTCACCAAGGAAGGCCCTTAAATTTTCTTCACCTCCTTTGCCCCTTGATCTTTCCTGCTACCTAGACTTCCCTTCATTTTGGTCTCTTCTCTGAACAGACTATAGTTTGTAAATGCCCTTCTTAAAATGTGATGCCCAGAGTAATGATCTTGCTGGCCGAAGAGTCACAGGGACAATTAATACTAAAGTTTATTCTTATAAGGGCCCAAGTATCTTCCAGCATTATGGGTTCTTTACATCTGTTAGCCTGTTCCATTCCATTAAATCTGCAAAACAACCCTGGGAGATAAAGATTGTCATTCCTATTTTACTTAGGAGGAAACTAAGGTTCAGTGAGTTGCTTCAGCCTGCCCACCTTCTCACTGCTGGGAGGTGGCGGGGTTGGGACTTGCTCTCAGATCTGCCAGGAAGTCTTCCTTCCCAGGCCTCCATTCATCAGTTACTTAGGAAATATCTACTCTGTGTCAGACTCTGTGCTTGGCCCTGGAAATGAAATGACTCAAACTCTGATTCTCTCTAAAACAACAAGACTCCTCCTGTGGCCCGAGAATATACTTCTTGTCTAGGGGAAATCAGTGTTGACACAGCACTTTGCAAACACCAACATTTTAGCATTTTTCACATTGTAATGTGTGTGTTTGTGCATTTCCCCCCATTACTGTGGACTCCTGGTGTTTACCTTGGTTCTCACCCCACCCCCAGCATTGGAAGAGGTGTTCAGTATAGTGCTTACATATGACAGGCGCTAAATAAATATTTGTTGAATGCATGAAATGCTTATTTGCTAAATCAAATGTTATGCCCTCTATGCCTAAAGATAGAGCTCCAGGAAGGGAAATCAGACAAAAATGAGAGAAGAGGAGAATGTCTTTCTAGCTATCTAAAGAATCAAATTATCCCTGGTCATTTCTGGGGCGACAGAAGTGCCTGAATCAACTTCGTGTCTGGTGGGGCTATGACTTTCTCTGATCTGGAACATAATTGCTATGAATGTGGCTTCTAAAACGTTCTCAGCTCTCTGGGCAGTTGTATCGCCCTGAGCTTGGATTCATACTGAACTCCAATCCCCTCTGAAATTCCCAGATGTTTTCTACTTAAACTCTTGTCAAGGCAGATGACTTTTACAACCTGTGTTGCTTCAGGGCCTAAATGTGGGGTTTTGTGATTATCTCTGCTAAATGTTCTCTATCACTTCTAACCTGTTTCTCTGAGTGTGAGTTTGTACTCGTTTTAGTGACCCTCCCAGCAGTGTGTCACCCACAAACTTGATTAGCATGCTTTCTGATTTTTTTTTTTTAATTCAAGTAATTGATACAAGTATGGGAAGGGCCAAGGACAGAGTCCTGAGGCCCTTTGCCAGAGGTAGAACTTCAGGGTGACATTAATCAACATTGCCTAAATAGCACTTTAAACAACAAAGGTTTGACCTTATTGTATTATTATATTGTTCATATTTCTAGCCTGACTACAAAAGTATTATAGACATCAATGCCAAATTTCTTACCAAAATCTACAGACTTCCCAAAAGGAAAGAAGCAAATGTGGCTTGGATATTTTGAATGGAGTCATGGAGAATGCGACCACCATTTATTTAATAAGGGTTCAGAAACCATCTCCCTCATGATCTTGTCTGGACTTTTACTGGGATTCAACATTGAGCTTTTGTTTCTGAAGCTCCTCTTAATCCTTTTTGTGGAAGGCCAAAATAGTATTCCCCTGTTCCAATTACTGGCCTTTGACAACCTGATGAAACTGTGGACCCTACGTTTAACATTCTGCTTTTATTTTCAGCAACCCTAGGCCAAAAACCCTTGATTAAGTTCTTCAAAGAGAATGATCTCCATATTGGAAAGAATAAAACACACACACTTGCAAAGAGAAATTGAAACTTCAAACAGCACCTCATTGCTTGAACACTTAAAGCTGTAACCTAAGTATTGCTATTGAGATGCTTCTAAATATCCAGAGAATGGATCAAAACACCAGCTCTGAGCACTCATCCTGCTCCTTCCTTGATCTGCTTGCCCCAAATATAACTAAACATAAGCCAGCAACAACAATGACGACAAAAATCACAATCACAATGTACAATCACCTCTTCTTTTTGGTAAAGCCTGAACTCACTTCTGGGGTTCAGATGAAGCTCTCTTTTATACTGAATCTCATGGAAGCATGAGGTAAACTGGATTACTGTGCAGAAATATTCACTCTCTGCCATTGGTGATAGTATATTTCCCTACTCTATAGATTTTGGGCTTGGCTGGGTGCTTGGTTTGGCCTCAGAGTGAGACAGGCTGGGACCTGGGACCCTTTGCTGCAGGGCTGCAGGGCTGTACCTGGACACACCTCTCCTCGAGCAACAGAATACAAAGAAACTAAGAGGGACTGAAAATAACTGCGTGCACGTGCAGTTGGGGCAAATTATGGACAACAAGATACAAAAAGGCCAAAAAAACCCCAACTGCCACTTCTGAAGAGCTAGGAGCCAAAACAGGGTGTCAAGGGCAAAATCAGGGTACTGCATATGCCCCCTGCACTCAACACCACCAAAGGGTGGTGGGCAAACCACCTAAGTCACCCCTCTGGCCTGACCCCTGGACACACCCCTACCATCACCCCATAAGGAAACAGCTTGCCCCCCCCCACCCGCCGCCTTGGGGAGCTAGCAAGGGAAACTGTTACTTGTTTTTGCGGCCCCCTTACTGCAGCAGGGGCCCCAATAAAGCTTTGCCTGAATTTCTTGTCTGGCCTCTTATCAATTTCTATTGATTGTGGAAGGCCTAGAACCCTGTTCGGTATCAGTAGTAGGTGGAGAATAGCTTCTTGCCCCTTAACTTGGGGTTTGGACACAACACTGCTTTGGCCAATGGAATATTTGTAGATATGACAAAACAAAGGCTTGCATGGTTGGGCTTGGGCTTTTCCTCTCTGTGAAGGCCATGAGAAGAACATTCCTGGAGTAGCTTATGGGTCCACAGAGGATGAGAAACACATAAAGCATTGTCTCCAGCTGACCCACAGACCTTAGAACATCTGACTCCAGATGACCCCAGCTGTGTGGGAAAGAAATGTAATGCATGAGAAAGAAATCTCAGCTGCTGTGTATTTTGTTGTTGTTGTACAGTATTATTGTAGCAACACAGGGTGATCCATCAGACTGTCTGCCCCAGGGCTGGGCACTTAGTAGATAAAAAATCTGTTGATCTGAATTGAATTGAAAATGTATCTGTTGTCTCTATGGCAGCTTCAGAGCAAGGCTTTCGCTGAAGGGCCCCAGCTTGTAACATAATCCTTCAAGTATGCAGCTCTGAATCTCAGTTCTTCTGAGGTGGTTAAACATTTACATACACACATGCCCACACGCCCACACGCATCTATTAACTGTCCATCAGGACTTAGCCTACAGCTTCCTATGTCTGGAAGGGCTGAGCTATTTTGAAACCAAACCAGTTAAGAGCAGCAAGGCCCTTAGGCTGAAGGAAGACCCAGCAACCACAGATCCTTAAAAGGCACAGTCCCGGGACTGGACTTCCCTGGTGGCGCAGTGGTTAAGAATCCGCCTGCCAATGCAGGGGACAGGGGTTCGAGCCCTGGTCCGGGAAGATCATACATGCCGCCGAGCAACTAAGCCCATGTGCCACAACTACTGAAGCCCGTGCGCCTAAAGCCCATGCTCCGCAACAAGAGAAGCCACCGCAATGAGAAGCCCGCGCACTGCAACGAACAGTAGCCCCCTCTCGCCGCAACTAGAGAAAGCCCGCGCATAGCAGCGAAGACCCAACACAGCCAAAAATAAATAAATTTTAAAAAAAAAGTACAATCCTGGGACTAAACTGACACGTGTGGGTAAGATCCTGGCTTATGATTTGGATAAAGCAGTTCCTGGGTCTCATGTGTAAATACAAACCTGGCATGATTTTCTGTGAGAAATAATATTGCTGGTGATTATGGCTGGAGGATAGGGATGGACCTAATATCACCCCATGCATGATGGTAACTGCTCATGTTCCGTAATCATTCCACTAATATTTAATAATAATAATACCTAGTAATATACTAATGATAATACCTATCTAACAAACACATACGCCAAGCTCCTCATGTGCATCATCTCATTCAATCCTCATAATTGCATGAGAAGGTTATTGAACCCTCTGATGTAGTGTGATAATTGCCTCCATTTTATGAGTGAGGAAACTGAGGCTCAGAAAAGGTAAGTGACTTGCCCAAAGTCACACAGCCAATATGTGAAGGAGCTGGAGTTTGAATCTAGTCAGATCACATTTGAATTGGTAGATTAACTCATAAATTATAATAGAAGGGTATTTAAAAAAAATATTTATTTGGCTGCGCTGGGTCTTAGTTGTGGCGCGCAGGATCTTCGTTGCCATGTGCAGGATCTTCGTTGCCATCTAGTTGCCTGACCAGGGATCGAACCTGGGCCCCCTGCCTTGGTGGTGCGGAGTCTTAACTGCTGGACCGCCAGGGAAGTCCCTAGAAGGGTATTTTTAAACTCGTTATTAGTCTGAGGGTGGGGCACAGGAGGAAATAGTAAAATGGGGAAATGTGCATCTTGGCAGCTTTTTGCTGAGCTGTGATGGAGGACAGTTTGCGGTTTGAAGTAGGAGGTGGTGTGGGCGCGGATCAGAAGACAGGTGTAAGGGGGAGGGGGAATCTGGGAGGAAGAAGATACAGGACAGGAGTGGAGGGTGGGAAGGTGGTGCTGCTGCAAGGGGCAGGGCCAGGAGGAGGAGGTCTGATGACGCTCATTTGTGGGGAGAACACAAATGGCCCAGGTGGATTAGCGAGACTGTGTGCTGTTGGTATGGAAGACGCAAAACTCTCCATTTTCTTCCCCAGGAGATTTTCAGTAAAGTCTACAGAAAAGCCACAAAATGCTTAGTGTGACTGATTATGTATGAAAAACAGTGAAGGAGCTGAGGTCATGCCCAAGGGTCATGCCAGTAGAATCATGCCCACAGAACCAGAGTAGGGCGGCTGTGAGCTCATCAGCATCTCTGGGCTCTGCAGGGAATGAGGCGCCCCTGGGCTGATCAGCCAGGGCTAATAGCTAATAGCCTTTCTAGAAAGAAAAAGGATCCCTTCACGCAGGCAGGTTTAACCCCAGGCCAGGGAGCACCCCTTGTGCAGAGTGAGAGCTGGACTCCAGTCTCCACCCGCCCCCTCTGCTGGCTGTCTCCGGGCAGCTACAAGCTGCATTAAGGTCTGCGGGGGCCCAGACATTTGTCTGGCACAGAAGTGGGGCAGCAAGCATCTGGGTTACAAGGTTGTGATGCCGCTGTTCTGTGTGGACCGTTTAGTGGTATGGTCAGGGTGCCTCTGAGCCCAGGGGAGGGAGGTGTGATCCATCTGGCTGGAAGGGCACCCAGGTTGGAAAGATCTTAGGTTTAAGCTGAAACCTGGGGGATGAGCAGAATGTCACCAGAGAGATGACAGAGCAAAGGACCTTCTTGCCCCTGGGAAAGGCACAGAAGTATGAATTTTGGACACGATCAGTGGCTGATAATGTGAGCGCAAACATAAGCTCCCCACAAAAATTCTCCATGAGGGGCCCTAAATAAACAAATACTGCAAGCATTGATGCTTCAAAGCAAGTCTTTTAGTCCTCCTTTCCAAATAGCCTGAAGCTTCTACACAGAATATGCCACTGGACTAATGAGACTGAATTATAGGACATCTGTGACTGGTGTGTGAGATGGCTTGGCAGGAGGGGACGCTGCCCAGAGACGAGGCTGGGGAGGAAGTATGATGGATGTAAAGTAGTCACAAAGAGGAGTATTAAGGTTCCTGTTACAGGATTACTGGGGAGAGTTCATTACGTCAACAGTAATCAACAGGCTCCAAGTAATCAACAGTAACAGTCAACAGGCTCCAAGGATAGGAAGGAATGGGCTCAAAGGAGGGTCAGCATTTCCCTGTTGGTTACCAAACCGATCAGTATATCCGATGCACTACCCCGTCTCCCAGAAAGGCACCGATAGAGCAGGACACAGGGCAGGTGAGGTTGGGTGTAAGAAGAGAGGTTTGGAGAGGCGTCTCCTCTTCAGGAGGATAAGGCTGGGTGGGGTGGCAGAGGGGAGTCCAGAATTACCTCAGGACAACCCACAGCCAGGGAGCTGGATAGCAAAGGGCACAGGAAGGGAAGAGAAACTTCATTTGCCCATTCTCCTTTTCAAGTGCCATGCGGTGAAGAGCTGTCATGTGCCAGGCACAGAGCTTTCCTCCTCTGCCTACTTCATTGTCTTTTCTGGGTATGGTCCTGGATGTACACGGCCATCACCTGGCCCATCTTAACTGCACCAGAATTTGTGATTCAGAATTCAGAGCTGGCATGCCAGCATCTCTCTTATCTCTGAGACACTGGGGGTCTGGAATAGGAGAGTTCCCCAAGGAAGCATGGCCAGTCAATGGGCAAGGAGAAACAGGCCAGGCTGAAGGGAGCTATGTCTAGTCAACTGGACAGAACAATGGAATTTGGTGATGGATAGCTGTGCATTAGCTCTGAATTCTTGAGGAAAATGCAGCCTACAGTAGAGCTATAATAGCATATATCATCTCTTCCCTGGGAAGGAGAAACAGTTACACCTTCCTACCTATTAATCACATTTTCCATTAATCAGGATAACTCACCCTAATTGTGATTACAGTTGGGAATCAATTAATGTTCACCTTAAAATAAAGTGTAGAGAGGAAAGCAATTAATGTAATAGAGTTAGAGCATCAAAATGACACAAATGTTATTGACAATTATGAATCACGTCTTGCAGTTTTTTTGGTTCTCTGCTCTTTCATGGAGAGGTTTCACAATGGAGGGGAAGCAGCATCAGATCTTCCAGGTAAAAACGTGAGTTCCAGCTCTCCTCATTATCACCCACTAAGGGTGAGATGCCAGTGGGTTCCAGGCCATCTTCTGTCCTCACCTCCTCGCGCCAGTTCCAGGCAATGAGGCTTCAAGGATAGGAAGGAATGGGCTCAAAGGAGGGTCAGCATTTCCCTGTTGGTTAGAAAGACTGATTTATCTCAGGCTTGGCCTAGCTTTTTTTCTCAAAGGCAAAGTCTGTGATCTTCCAGACATGGACTGTTTGGCTGTTTGTTTGTTGGGTATCACCTGGAAGGGATTTATAATATTAAATAGATTTAATCCAACCTAAACAGAAAAGTGGCATTTAAAATCCATATTGAGCTTTTTAGCTTCTTGTGTCTGTTTAGGGCTTCCCTCCCTCAACAATCCTGGGAAGGAAACAAGATAGAGCATTATTATTTTCAATTTTTATATCTGGAAAGCAAAGTTTAAGTGAATGAATGACTTGCCAAGGTCACACGATGGGTTAAAGGCAGGATGGAACCCAGGTAGGCTGTCTTATCAGTAGGCCAGCTCTACGAAAATCGTTTTAGCACACCTCCCTTGATGGTCGTTCAAGTTCATATTCTAGTCCCCAAAGCCTCCTGTTCTGGATGAACACTCCTTAGTAGACATTCCAGGTATTAGTAAAAGATCCTGAGTTCAGTCCACTCCAGACCCTGACTTCAGCCGAAACCCAACTAAAACTTACAAGAGAAAATTTAGATTTGAAGAATTCAAATTCAGCTGGAAGAGATTTGAGGGGTAATCAAACCCACGCCTTCATTTTCCAGATGAGAAAACTGAAGGCTGTGTTGGGGAGGGTGTCATGATTTGGGTCCATTCCCAGCTTTGGACAGAAACCTCATAGTCTCAGTAGACAGGGGAAAGGGTTTGGTTGTAACCCAGGAGAAAATGAAGCTACAATAACTGAGACAGAAATCTTTACAGACCTCAACAAAATGCTTTGTGTAGCTTGTGGTGGTTGATTTAAATGTCTTGGCCCATACCAAGTTTCTTGTCCATCTTAAAGACTGACTTGTGCACATTTGCTGATTCCTGATGTTGTTGATCTGATCCCTTTCCTAAGCTCCCTGAAAGCTCTAGATCAGCAGTTGTTTGATCTGCTCTGTCCTCAGAGCAACCACTCTAGGTAGTCAGAAGCTTCGATAGAGGGAAGTTACGGGGATCCAGGCCCCTTTTTTCCTCCTTCTTCAAGGAAGGGCATACCCACCACCTGGGGTTGAGCCCGGAGGGCTGCCCAGACAGGCTGGCACAGCTCTCTCTGAGAATGGCTGCAGGACCTGGGTTTCTGTTTCCTGGCTGAAGCCTTCCTCCCATCGCCCTAGCCACATCCATCATCCAGTCTGGCCACTGCAGCCTGCACGGGCAGCTTGGAATAGAGCAGCAAGGCTGGCTATCCACAGCCTTAGCATTGACTAAGTCTTTGTAAGCCTCCCCATGGCAGTTTTGATTCAATTGCCAAATAAACTCCAGAACATTGATGACCCATTGGCACTGAATGTTTTAACTTTTCCTTTTTCTCTTTTAATCTACGTCGAAGAGGAGAACTTACACATGGGGCTATGCCAGGGTGACTGAGCCATAATCTTACCTACAGGCCACCCTAAGTTTTGCTGCCCTAATTAAGCATAGCTTCTCTCAAGATCCATGCCCAACATTGTTTCCATAGGAGCTGGATCAGCAAAGGCCTCCAAATCCACTAGATGGCAGTAGTGAGTTAATCATGTAGAGAAGGCCCACCTAGAGAAGCGAGATCCCCACAGAGCAGCCAAGCTCTAGGATTTATAATCAAGTCCAGAATATCTAAATATAAAGACGCCCTCTCCCCTCCTCCATTCCCTGAGGATGACTTTTACTCTTTTAAATTATTATTTAAAATAACAGCTACTCTGGACTGGGCTATTTATGATACATGCAGGACTTTGGTAGAAAAGAAATAGAGACCTGTGTATATAGCTGCGGGAGCAGTTTCTGAACTGCCCCTTGCTGAGTCAAGATGAACTGGAGGCAGCTGTGAGCTCCTATTGCAAGGAGAAGATTGCTCCTTTGCTCCTTTTAAGCCCCAGCTCTCCAGGCGTTGGGCCTTCCAATCAAGGACCTCAGCCAGACCATGAGCCCCAAACCGCAGCTTACCACACAACTGTGCTGAGCTCTGAACCAAGGCCTAATATTAATTTATGGAACCACAAAGCGATTACAAAGTTGTGTTCTATTTTTCTTCTGAAAATCCCCTATACAAGTTTGAACTGGAACCAAGCCTACATATTTCCTAGAACTATTTATTTTATAATTTTATTTACAAAAAATTTTTATTTTATATTGGAGTATACTTGATTAACAATATTGTGTTAGTTTCAGGTGTACAGCAAAGTGATGTCAATATACATATACATGTAGCTATTCTTTTTCAAATTCTTTTCCCATTTAGCTTATTACAGAATATTGAGCAGAGTTCCCTGTGCTATGCAGTAGGTCCTTGCTGGTTATCTATTTTACATATAGCAGTGTGTACATGTCAATCCCCAACTCCCAATCTATCCCTCCCCTGCCCCACCCAACCCCCTTGGTAACTGTAAGTTCATTCTCTAAGCCTGTGAATATGTTTCTGTTTTGTAAATAAGTTTATTAGAAAGACAAATATCATACAATATCGCTTATATGTGGAATCTAAAAAAAAAAAAATGATGCAAATGAACTTACTTATTCCTAGAGCTATTGAACCGGGGCTTCAGAATGTTCTCTGAACCCGGCTGAGACACAGTTCTTTAATTAAAAGAACCTTTCTTTTAGCTGAAGCTGCCTCCAACCCTGTTCTGGCGCTCCACTGTGGAAGGTCTCCTATCAGGGTTTCCTGGTCAGTGCCCCCAAGGCAGCCTTTCATATGGAGATACCCCCAGTTTCTGCAGCAAACTCCTTATTAGGCTATTTTCTAGTTGGTCACTTCTGTAGCAGCCAGAGAGTCTGCTGGTTGGTTCGGAGATTTATGTAGGACACTTGGCTAAAATATAAACAGCGGTTTAGAGAAAGGGAATCTGCTCTGTGTCAACAGTAATATGAGGCTGAGGGCCTCCAGCAAGCTGCATTGGATGTTTATCCACTGAATCAAGCCACTATATCATCTGGCCCTGGCTGACCAGAGGGGCCCTGGCTGGAGAGCTGCAGGCGCCCTGCCAGCTCTTCACTCTGTTTCCCAACCCGGGGGAGGAGGAGGTCTCCTGGCTGCCTTTCTCCTCCTACCCCACCTCACCTGGGTAGAGGGGTGCTGAGCAGGGACCTCAGAATTTGACTTCATACGCATTTATTTCCAGCTTTCTGTGCCAGTCACTCTTTTGTGGCCATTTCACTTAATCTACAAAACAACCTTCTGAGGCCTTTAGGGGTGGGTCCATGTTTTATGAGACTTGAAGTTGGTACAATTTAGGGGGAGGGGGCTTTAAGAAAAAGCAAATAGACATACAATTAGATATAAAAGTGAATATTCATTTAGTATGATGCAAAATTCATCTCACACATAAAAAAATGACTATAGCTTTGGAAATTCAGATTTCTTTCTTCTGAAATCTCTTCAGCCAATTTACCAGAAATGCTTACATATGAACACATCCCCCTGGCAACCTGGCTTCCCCCTTCCCCGAGAACAGTCTGCCCTCACTGGGGCCCTGAAAGGCAGGGGCCAGAGGCTTGGCTCAGCTAGCTTGGAGATAAATTTGCTCTGCAGGTATGTGATGATCCCTATTTTACCCTGGTGACTCTGATAGAAACAGTATGTGACTCACACCAGGGCACAGCCCTAACAAGGTGTGAAGCTGAAATCTGCAATCAGAACTTTTGACTCCAAGCCTAATGTGCTTTTCACTGCACTCTACCGCCTCCTGCATGGCTGCAGATTGGTCTGGGACTCTGGTGGTCTAGCTTGAAACCCACTCAAGGGCCACTTTTGGTTTGAGCCACAAATCTCACAATCCTCTTCCCTTCCCTCCTCTGGAGGCCGAGGAGAAGCCCTAAGGAGAGGAGGAGGTGGTCTTTTCTCAAGGAAGTAGACCATTTCAACTTATTGCAGCTCCTTTCCACAGGATGCTGTCTCCTTTCTTGCCCCTTGACTCCTACAACCTTGAGGGCTGAACATATTCATCTTCTGGGAGGGTCTGTGTGTGGGAGGAGCTGTGTGTGGGAGGGGCTGTCCGAGGGAGGGGCTTCTGTGGGAGGGGCTGTCTGAGGGAGGGGCTGTCAGAGGGAGGGCCTGTCCATGGGTGGAGCTGTGTGTGGAGTGTCTGTGTGAGGGAGGGGCTGTGTGAGGGGCTGTGTGAGGGAGGGGCTGTGTGAGGGAGGGGCTGTCTGTGTGAGGGGCTGTGTGAGGGAGGGGCTGTGTGGGAGGGGCTGTGTGAGGGAGGGGCTGTGTGTGAGGGGCTGTGTGAGGGAGGGGCTGTGTGTGAGGGGCTGTGTGAGGGAGGGGCTATCTGAGGGAGGGGCTGTGTGTGGGAGGGGCTGTCAGAGGGAGGGCCTGTCCACTGGTGGAGCTGTGTGTGGAGGGCTGTCTGAGGGGGCTGTCTGAGGGAGGGGCTGTGTGTGGGAGGGGCTGTCCGTGTGAGGGGCTGTGTGAGGGAGGGGCTGTGTGTGGAAGGGGCTGTCTGAGGGAGGGGCTGTGTGTGTGTGTGTGTGTGTGTGTGTGTGTGTGTGTGTGAGGGGCTGTCTGAGGGAGGGGCTCCCTTGGCAGCTAAGGTTGCCTCTGTTATGGCCTGTCTCCAGGCCCTCATCTTGAAGCCTTTCTCTTTCTCTCACTTCTGAGTGCCCTTCCTGTGAACCCTGTCTTCTTATTCCCTCCTCCCTCTCCCTATAAAATCTTTCTTTCTGTGCAAGGATCTATTGTTAGTCATTTGTGTCTTAGGGTGGAATTTAAGTCATTTGGCTTCTTCCTCTAGGATGAATTGTAATTCTCCATAAAGGAACAAAAGCTCTAACCCTTCAAAGTGATGGGGGGCAGGGGAAGTAGCCAAGGCGGTAACCTGAGTTGGTGGTGGGGGTAGAGAGATTTCCCACGTTTTTGAAACAGCTATTATACTGTTTTATTATTGTTCTTTTTAGTTTGTAAGAAGAAGAAAACAGAATTTTAAAATGGATTGACCATCTATGGTGTGTCAAGCCCTGTGCTAGGTGCTTTCAAAAATGTTTTCATTTAATCGTTGTAGCAACTCTGTGGGGTAGGTATTATGATACCTTTTTAATTGATGACAAAGCTGAGTTTAGCCACTGTACAGGGTCACACAAAGGCAGAAGGAGCTGTTTTTGGTGAGTGCCTACCTTGTGCCTGGCACTTTTGCTATGCCTTCTCACAAGTATCTCATTTGTTCTTAGAGTACTTCCCAGTATGTAGCGTTAGCTCCATTTTTCAAAAATGAGACAACTGAGGCTCAGAGCAGTAAAGTGCGATCCCTCCTATGTGGGAAATTACCTTGATGCAATAAGTACTCTATGGCGTAAGTTATTTCAGAGGTCTCAGAACAGAAAGGCTCACAGACCAAATTAAGGTGATCAAAATACATGGTTTCTTTAAATTTGTTTAAAACATAAATCGAGAGACAAGGGAAGAGGGCTGGGGTGAGTTAACTCACTTAGGATGGGGGCAAGCAGGTGGAAGGACCATACTCCCTAAATCTTGGGTTACATAATGCTTATATGTCCCCTCTCTCTGCTGCATCAGACTTGCCTGCTGATGGGGTGGTTATGAGGATGGAAATTAAGATCTGAGCCATAAGGCCCAGTACACAGAGGGTCCCTTGGGCCAAAGCATGCATTTGCTCTCTGATAAGAGGATCACAAGGGCAAGAACAAGTATGATTGGCCACAGCTATAGCTTGCCAATTAACCTTCTGAACAGCCAAGAATGTTATTTGCATTTCTTGCACAGAGCACATGGGGCCAAAATGAGACCATATGGATGTCAACCAATGGCTTGCTGATTTAGGCATGACCTAGCTGTCAGCCCAGAGGGGGGATATCATAACCTGTTCTTTCCATCACATTCTGTCTGTAAGAAACACTCTTACTTGTTGCATCGTACATTCCATTTATTCTGTATATCTTTAGCATGTCTTACAGGTTACTAACTTATTATCTATAATTAGCATATCTTATGAATTCTGCATATGTCTCACAAGCTACTTACTCATCAACTATACTTCACACATCTTACATGTTTTGCCTATATCTCATAAGCTACTTGCTTTCTATCTATGTGAGTTTTAGTTATCTATTGCTGTGCAGCAAATTACTCTAATACACTTTTTTTTTTTTCATCCCTCACAGTTTTTGTGGGTCAGGAATTTGGGAGCAGCTTGGCTGGGTGGCTTGAGGTGTCTCATGAGGTTGCAGTCAAAATGTCAACTGAGGCTGCCATCATCTAAAAGCTTAACTGGGATGGGGGGATCCACTTTCAAGATGCCATTGACATGGCTGGCAAGTTGGTGCTGGCTGATGGCAGGAGCCCCCAATCTGTTACCACATAAACCTCTCCACTGAGATGCTGGAGTAACCTCATGATGTGGCAGCTGTCTTCCCCCAGAGCAAGTAACCCAAGAAAGAACAATGTCTTTCATGACCTAGTTTTGGAGGTCTCACACACATACCCCATCATTTCTGCAACATCCTATTGGTTATACAGGATAGCCCAGCCCAGTGTGGGAGGGGACTATAGCAGGGGCCATGGTGCCAGGATCATTGGGGCCATCTTGGGGGCTGGCTCCCCCAATGAAATATTTATGAATTTCATCCATCCAGTCATCAGCATCATCACTGAAGCTTGCTGCTCAATAGGAGCACTAAGAATAAGGTTCTCACAGCGCCACCCTGAGGGGACCTGGGAGGAGCTCTGGGCCAGCGCATAACAAGAGTAGCGGGCCACGCTCTACCACAACCTCCTCTCAAGGGCTGCTTCTTGTAGAAGCTGCTTTCACCCACCAGGGGTGGGAAATATAACTGAACAGGATCTAGAAGAAGTCTTAAACTCGAGACTTGAGACACCATAGTGCTTCTTGCAAGCAACAACCCCTTAAATCCTGACCACCCATGGTGATGTTTTCTCACCACTTTTGCTTATGATGTTGTCCTGTGTGTTTGTCTCTGTTTTGCTTCCATTTATGGTATTAAATTTGCTTTCAATGAGTGGCATCTCTTTTTTTGTGGGACAAGAAGAAAGGTCATTGATTCATGCCTGATTTGTTCCAGAGCTGCTAGTGGTAGCCTTTGTCAAGAAAAATAGCTGTTTTACCCTGTACAGGTGCAGGTGGTTTATGACTAGACACACAGAAACGTTGTAGTCAAGTTGTGCCTGGCTTTGCTAAGGTCTTTCAGGATTTATTTTAACCAGATAAGAAAATATAACTATCTTATATATTATAACTATCCTATATTTGTTCCAGGCTCTCTCACTTTAGTACACGGCATTTCTTCATGTCTTGGCTACAAGAGCTCTTCCCTCGGGTTGAGAAAGCCTCAGCATCACTAGATTAAGATATGCATAAAATCAGATTTTCATTTATTCATTACTTCTTCTGAATCTTACTTCCCCCACAAAGCTTAATGGAACGAGCCTCTTCAGATGAAGTTCATTTGAAGTTTTACCATTATCACCCTTCAATTCCTGGCATGGTTAATTAAAAAGTGCAGTGGCTTTTGGAACCTCACTCTTTCCTGGAGATGGTTAGTTGATATAGCTTTGCCTGCCTGTCTTTGTTCCCTGATAACATCACCACGATTGAGCAAATCATAGCTGTCCACTCCAATAATATGTGGCCATTGATCTAGCCAAAACTGTCTACTCTATTCCTTTCCACTCCAACCACTATTTGGGAATCTCACCAATACACATTCACTGTCCATCCCTCTGTCACTATATAGTGCAATGAGACCTTTCTCCTCTTGATATAACTCCCACCCTATCCCAGGAATTGTCCTGAGATAGCATATTGATGTGTCCTCATTCAGGGATCATTTGCTGATCATCAAGATCTCATCTCCCATGTGACAAGGAGATGGCTTCTTAGGGAATGGCTTCACAGTTAATCTAAAGTCAGGGATCCCAGCACCACTGTCTGGGCCTTGAATTGTCAGGACTCCAGGCTAAAGTGTCATTGCAGGAACCCTTTTCCAACTAGATGGTCCAGCACCTACTCATGCTGTTGTTTGATGGTGCATCTATAGTCCTGCTCTCAGCCTCTTGCACAAAGCCATCCACCAGGGTTCACACATGCCTTCTATCTTTGAATGGACACCCAAACAAGAGGTCTTGAGTTGGTGTAGAGGCTGGTAAAGTGAGCCCTGTTTTGATATCCTATTACCCTGGCTGCATGCTATTCTGCAGCACATTCCTTTGCATCTATGTTAGATCCATATGCCTTCTTGAGCTTCTGGTAGGTTCCTCCCTGTAGAAATGATTCCTCAACTTCTATGTAAGCGAACTCCTACTATTAGTCTTTAGATACTCTCCTGTGGAAAGTCAACTTTTATCTGCTTATAGAGATCTCATTAAAATTGAGCCTCTATATCATGGCCATTAGGCCCATTTACTTTAGAAAAGCAGGAAGCCACATACACCCCACATTTTAGTGTTAGTGTTTTACTTAGGTTATATCCTATCTGGCCTAAAACAATCTTGGCCATGCCATAGATGACTGTATTTGGATAGAAGTGGTATATCTGGATCATGGCATCCTTCCATGGATATCTTTCACTTCCATGTAGTGGTGGTGAGCTATCCCCTGGCCATGCATGTGGTACCCTCAGGGGTTGTTTGTTCTTAACTGCCTGTTGCTTTATGGTAGATCTGACTTTTGAGTGGGTGAGGAAGACTATCTGCCCTGGTTCTGAATGATTCTGTGTGATATGATTAGAGAATGAAAGCAACTGTGATTATCCATCCCTGAGAGATTTCTGCATGAGTGTATAAGGGCTCTGGTGCCTCATTCTAGTGGGGGGGGGTGGAGGCTCTGCATATAGTCATCACCAAGGTTGCCCACTTGTCCACTCCCTCCATCTCCTGCTGAATGACTCCTGGACTGTGGATAATGGCCTCATTCACTGGTCCTCTCGGGAGGACATATTTCCCATTAAGACCAAACTGCTTTGGCAGAGGCACCTGTGGAAAGATATTAAGCCTATTGGATAGGGTGAGTATCCAAATCTATTAGGATGATAACAACCAGAAAACTCCTCTTCTTGCCATTGTCTTTAACATGGATGCTGTGACTCAAGTTGTCTTATCCTCCATCCTGACCCTTGTCTCACTAGTACATGTAGGCAGTGGTCATTACTAGAGAATTCCACCTCCTTATTATGCAGATGCATTTTCTTTTGGTACCAGCTGCTAGCAGCATGGGCCCATTGAGAGTCCATTTTATATGACTACATTGGCTAGGTGTTGTTGGCCTATTGACTCTATGGGACTCTTCACTTTTTGCGGGGACAAAAAATTTATACTGACCACAGAGGACTCTTACTCTGGGTTTGACATTGCTTTCTGGTTAATTTGTTGTTTGCTGTTAAGGTAGCCCACTCTGCCATTAGAGATATAGAATTTCACAGCGAGGCACCCCATGGAGTCTTCTTTTCCATCTTCAGTGACCAGAGCATTCATTCAACTGATGCTTCTGCCCAATTTTGAGTATGAAAGAGGAACCTTAGGTGGACTTTCTACCTAGCCTCTACCTTCAGGCAATCAGCATCACTGAAAAGTAGAATGACCTTTCAAAAGCCAGTGGTGCCACTGTCCTGGCTCCCTGTCTCTCTCTCTCTGTATGTCCTATCATGCCCATGCAATAGAAGTCCTGTATGACCACCTCCTTTATGGCTTAGTTTCTTAAGCCAGTCATACAAGCAGGATTTAGGTCAAACAGTAGAAGATTGGACTTGTTTTGGGGATCTGGTCATTGACCCGCATTAGTATTGATAGCCTACTCGTAGTAATCCTGAGCTTTTAAAAGCTAGAAATGCCACCCTAATTGTCCTGTCATGGTACTTGGATTAAGCTAAAGAGTTCAGCTTCTTCTTTTTAGGGATATCTTTCTGTTTTCCATTTTACTGAGAGTTCTGTTTCTTGCCTTTGAACCTGAATTTGTGTGTATTTATTTTTTCTACTATTTTTACATTTTCTACTATTTCTGTGAGTTCAGCAAAGGAGGAGATCTTATCGTGTGCTCAGTCTGCCATCATGCCCTGACAGGAAGCCTGATTCCCCCTTTCCAACCCAATTTTCCTCTCTTTATTTTGTAGATCAACTTATCTCCCCATCCCCTGCTCAGCTCTGATCCCCTGTTTATGTATGCAAAGACATTGATGTCCTCTACTAAACAGTAGGTTATATATTCCACGTCGCCTCTTTGGCAGCCTGGAATAATCGGCAGAAGTTTTGAAATTTTCATCTTTCTCTTCATCCTCCCCCATTAATCTCAGCCAGGGAAGGGAGCTGTTTAGAGCTTTATATCCTCCTTAATATGAATTATGTTTTCTTCTTTAAAAGACAAATGTGATTGTTTTAACTAATAATTTTTTTCTCTATTACAATTATCAGTAACATTTATGGAGTACTTATGTACCAAGAATTATATTAAATAGGTTACCAATGCTAGCTCACTTAATTCTTACAACATCCTGAATGGGAGTGTTTCATCTACATATACAGGTGAGAAAATTGAGGCTGAGAGAGATGAAACAGTTGCCTCTGGTTTCATGGCTATTGAAGGTCACAAATGGGGTTCAGACCCATGCCTGTATGATTTTAGAGTAAACTTCTTTTGCAAAGACCCTGATAGTAAATATTTTAGGCTTTGCAGGCCATATATGGTCTCTTTCACATATTCTTTTTTTAATACCTCTTTAAAAATGTAAAAACTGTTCTTAGCTAGAGGGCTATAAATAACAGGGCATGGGCCACATTTGAACTGCTGGGCATAGTTTGCCAAACCCTGCTTTAGAGCATCTGTCTTCAACCACCATAGCCAGGAGTGGGTGGCCAGATGGGGCACAATTCCATTTTGCTTGTGCCTCACAAACACCATGAACACCAGGCACATTGCAGCAAGTAATGATTTAGAGGCAGGCAAAGCCTGTGCTCTTCAAATAGCTAGAATGTTCCAGCTGGGTTTTTGCCCTTGCTTTCTGAAATGGGAATTAGGACAGCAGGCCTTAGGACTGAATTGTTTGTTTGTTTTTTAATCTCCTTGTCCCACTGGTCACACTGAGCATTCAGGGCCCCAGGTGACAAGGCAGTGAATTCTATGGCACTTTTCTCCTCTAAGACTGTAGGCAATAACTGCTTTGCTGTTCCTTCTTTCTGAGAGACATTTGTCATAAGCCTGTTTGGGGAGAAGAAGGGGGTGGAAAGGGTAATAATTAGAGTCAGGGTCTTCATTTCCTCATTGCCCTCCATCAATAGATAATTATTTAACATTTATTATGGAACATCAGGGAGACCATTTGGTAGGCAGTTAATAGGTTAGAGCTTAGAGTTGATAAAGGTCTAATGTAAGAGAGATTGACAAGAGGATGAATTCAACAGACCATAAGGGCTTGGTGTAGGGTATGAAGAACGGCTAGGAACTTAGGCTGATCCTGAGAGGGCCAGCCTGGGTGACTGGGAGGATGTGACACCACTAAATAATAGGAAACAGAGCAGAGAATCAGGTTGGGAGGCGGAAGTGTCAAACTCTGTGCTGGATGTGTTAAATCTGAGAATACTGTTGTTTTCACATGGAGATGTCAGGCCAGCAATTTGAAACACAGGTTCAGAACTAACGAAACTGCCAGATTAAAGAGTTTTGAATTTAGCCCCAGGACAACTTGGACCTATTGGAAAAAAAAATTGTGCAGAGGTGTTTCTTCACAAAAGTTCTGTTTAGAAAAATTATTTTGGAGGAGGAAAAGGTGTTGTGAGGTAACTTCCAATGATCCTGTCTATAATATGATGAGGCTGGGAGCTAGGGTGGGGGCAGTAAGATGAGAAAGTGACAGAGAGATGCAAAAGGTACTTTGCAAAAACTTAGCAAAAGTTGTAGATTTCTTTCCTTTAAAATAGCATTTTGCCTACTATTTTATTTTGAAAAATACTAAACCAATCATTGGAAAAAAACAGTACAATAAATACCCATATTCTCTTCACATAGATTCTCTAATTGTTAGCATCTTTTGCCATATTTGCTTTCTTTCCCTTTCTCTTTTCAGAAAAAGGGCACTGTTCTACATAGCCACGTTATAATGATCACACTCAGGACATTTAACAAAGATACCATAGTTTTACCTAATATATAACATATGTTCAAATTTCCATTATTGTCCTAACAATGAATTTTATAGCTTTTTTTTTTAGTATTCAGTCAATGGTCCAGCATTGCATTTACTTTTTCATGTCTTTTAGATCTTATTTAATTTAGAGCAGTAGCCCCTTCTCTTTTGGTCTTTTATGACATTGACCTTTTGAAGAATCTAGACCAGTGGCTTTGAAGAATGCCTGAGGATTTGGATTTGTCCGAATGCTTCCTCATGATTAGATTCAATATCATGGGTTTGGGCAGGTGTAATACAGGTGGGGCTGCATCCCAATCAGAGCATATCCAAAGGCACATAAAATTGATCTGTTCCATTTTTACTGATGTTAGGTTTGATCTTTTGGTTAAGTTGGTGTCTGCCAGATTTCTTCATTGCAAAGGCACCTTTCCCCTTACCTGTTGGATGGTACTTTGAGACTATTTGACTGTCCTGATCTCCAAAACCATTCATTTAATATTTTAGCTTACATTGATTATCCTTGCTTGAAGTAAGTATTGCATTGGTGGTTGAAAAATGGAGATTTTCTAATCCTATAATTCTACATGTGCTAGCTGGCATTCTTCTGTTAAAAAGAGCTTTCCTTCCTTCAACTTTTGTTTTTAGTATCATTATGGACTCATGAATTTAAAAAAATTAAGTTCAATATGTTATAATCTATTACTGTCATTATTCTTTTTTAAAATTGAGATATAATTTACACATGGTACAATGTCCAGGTCTTAAATTTGCAGTTAGCTGAATTTGACAAGCATATATATTCATGTAACTCACACCCCTACTAAGATACAGAACACTTCCATCATTGCAGAAAGTTTCCTTGTATCCCTTCCTTGTTAGTTCTTGTAATCACTCTAGGCAATCACATTTCCTTATTCTTTTTAACACTCAAACTCTTCCAAATTTGGTTAATGAGAGCCTCTTTAAGCTGGTTCCTAGGTCTTTTTGTCATAGCCCCATCAGTTTTTGAGCACATTCTTGCTTTCCAGCACAATAAGATGCCCCAGACCTCTGGAACCAGGTATTTCTTTAAGGAGCCCCTATTTTTGTGTGTGGGTCAAATGGTATTTAGAATCCAAGATTTAGTTGCTGGATGTATTAGTTTGCTAAGGCTGCTATATCAAAAATACCACAAACTGGGTGGCTTAAAACAACAGGAGTTTATTTTCTCCCAATTCCAGAGGCTCGAAGTCTCATATCAAAGTGTTGGCAGTCATGCTTTTTCTGGAGGATCTAAGGAAGAATCCTTCTCTGCCTCTTCCTAGCTTCTGGTGCTTCCCAGCTGTCCTTGGTGTTCCTTGCCTTGTAGCTGCCTCACTTCAATATCTGTCTCTGTCTTCACAGGACTATCTCTCCTCTGTGTGTCTGTGTGTCTTCACATGGCTGTCTTCTTATAAGGCCACCAGTCATGGATTTAGGGGCTCATCCTAATTTAGTATGCTCTCATCTTAACTTGATTACATCTGCCACGACCCTACTTCCAAATTAGGTGACATTCACAGGTATCTAGGGTTAGGACTTCAGCATATCTTTGTGGGAGACACAATTCAACTCACAATACCGAGTATGCTCACTGAAAGTAAGATGTCATTTTTCTGGGCCATTTCAGTGAACAGAGCTAGGTTGAAAAAAACATACATATGTATATACATATATATTATATATCACTCATACACAATCATGAATTTATACTGATATACTCAATTCCAATTCAATGCCACAGGGTTCTCCCTTTCCTCCTCCCCATCCTACCTTTGTATCTTGAACCCTGGCAAGTAGGATTTGCCTGCTCCTACAATACAAACAAAATAGTGTCGGAATTCAACATCGACACCACTACCAACAACAAATTAAAGTTCAAGATTTCATTACAGTTTCATTTGTCCTTAGAATATATTTCATTGATGGTATTCAGCCAATGTATTCTGTTCAAAAGTTACTTGAATTACCTTTTTTTTTTCTATTTGGTTACTTTATTATTTTGATGTACAATTAAGGCTATTTGTTTTATTTGTATTCAACTCTAGATTTTTTTACTGATTTAGCTTAATGTTTTGAATATGTAAATCCATTTCTTTCTTCCTTGTTGATTTAACTTACTTTTTAAAATACATAAAATGTTAACTTCTTACAGCTATATAAAAATCATACTCAGAATTCTCCCTCCCCTCCCTAATCCTTTTAACCTCATTCCTACTCACCCCTTTTTACGTAACCAATTTCATTATTTCCTGGTTCAACTTCCTGTGTTTTGTTTTGTAAAAATAAACAAATACATACATATATACATGTGTATATGTATGTATTTTTTCCTATCTCCCCTAATTTCTTACACGAAAGTCAGTGTATTGTAAAAAGTCGTATGCATCTTGCTATTTTTTTTTTTTTTTTAGTTTATAATACATCAATCACTCAGTAGCAGTTCATAGACACCTTCTTGCAGCTGTAGAGTCCTCTATTATGTGATGGTATGCCATTTATTTAATCAGACTCTTGTGGATGTGCATTTAGATCATTTCCAATCATTTTTATTGCAAACAGTGCAACAAAGAAAAACCTTGTGGTTGTTTTCATTGTGTAGTTGTTGGAGGGGTATCTTCAGGGTTAACTTTAGAAAATGGAACTGCTGAGCCAGAGGGCAAATGTCTTTGTAGTTGTATCAGACATTGCCCAAGTCTCCTCCATAGGAGTTGTACCATTTTTTCATTCTCATCAACAGCATATGAGAGTGCCAACAGACTGGCTGTCAAGATTTTGAAATTTTTGCTAAATATTTTTTTTTTTTTTTTGAAATGAATGAATGCCTTTATGTTTTTTTTTTTTTTTTAAAAGACACCAAGCATTGTACATGGATGACCACAACAAAAGCAACAATGATTGCAATTACCAAACATGAAACACACTCATACTATGTCATAATATTGACATTCAGTCCAGTAATCCTCCACTGCAACAGCTCCTTTACTTTGCAGTGAAAATTGATTTGTATATTCTTTGCCTCTGAGTTCTTGTGGGATTTTTTCTTTTTTTAAATTCAACCAGAAAGTCACAAAAATTATACTCATCCTCATCAGTTCACTCAGTCCCATGTAATTAATTTTTTTTTTCATCTTGATCTTTTGTTAGCACTTTTATGAGCTCATCAGTTTTTCATTAGAGTTCTGAAAATGCATATTCATTCAGTTCAGCAGTACAGTCAGGTACCAGAAACCTGTACTTGTCAGAGTCTTTTCCATGAATTTCCTGAAGATGAAACCCTTTTATAGGAACATATTTACAAAAGCATCAGAGTACACCCAGAACTGTCTGTAAATGACAAAAGACTTAAAAATGACCACGGTTAAAGATTTGATGAAAGTTCATAATAATGCAGTTGACAAGAAAATTAGTTATTTCTGAGATATACATTTTAAAGTAATAACTAGGATTATGACTTATAACATTATACCAGAACATATAAGATTTTTAGAAATTTCATGTAATGTCCGAAACATTTATATTAACATATTTCCATATAAATAACCCAATGAAAGTTTAGTATTAGTTGTTTTGTTTGTTTGTTTATACTGCAGGTTCTTATTAGTCATCAATTTTATACACATCAGTGTATACATGTCAATCCCAATCGCCCAATTCAGCACACCACTATCCCCACCCCACCGCAGTTTTCCCCCCTTGGTGTCCATATGTCTGTTCTCTACATCTGTGTCTCAACTTCTGCCCTGCAAACCGGCTCATCTGTACCATTTTTCTAGGTTCCACATACATGCGTTAATATACAATATTTGTTTTTCTCTTTCTGACTTACTTCACTCTGTATGACAGTCTCTAGATTCATCCACGTCTCAACAAATGACTCAATTTCGTTCCTTTTTATGGCTGAGTAATATTCCATTGTATATATGTACCACATCTTCTTTATCCATTCGTCTGTTGATGGGCATTTAGGTTGCTTCCATGACCTGGCTATTGTAAATAGTGCTGCAATGAACATTTGGGTGCATGTGTCTTTTTGAATTACAGTTTTCTCTAGGTATATGCCCAGTAGTGGGATTGCTGGGTCATATGGTAATTCTATTTTTAGTTTTTTAAGGAACCTCCATATTGTTCTCCATAGTGGCTGTATCAATTTACATTCCCACCAACAGTGCAAGAGGGTTCCCTTTTCTCCACACCCTCTCCAGCATTTGTTGTTTGTAGATTTTCTGATGATGCCCATTCTAATTGGTGTGAGGTGATACCTCATTGTAGTTTTGATTTGCATTTCTCTAATAATTAGTGATGTTGAGCATCTTTTCATGTGCTTCTTGGCCGTCTGTATGTCTTCTTTGGAGAAATGTCTATTTAGGTCTTCTGCCCATTTTTGGATTGGGGTGTTTGTTTCTTTAATATTGAGCTGAATGAGCTGTTTATATATTTCGGAGATTAATCCTTTGTCCGTTGATTCGTTTGCAAATATTTTCTCCCATTCTGAGGGTTGTCTTTTCGTCTTGTTTATGGTTTCCTTTGCTGTGCAAAAGCTTTGAAGTTTCATTAGGTCCCATTTGTTTATTTTTGTTTTTATTTCCATTACTCTAGGAGGTGGATCAAAAAAGATCTTGCTGTGATTTATGTCAAAGAGTGTTCTTCCTATGTTTTCCTCTAAGAGTTTTATAGTGTCCAGTCTTACATTTAGGTCTGTAATCCATTTTGAGTTTATTTTTGTGTATGGTGTTAGGGAGTATTCTAATTTCATTCTTTTACATGTAGCTGTCCAGTTTTCCCAGCACCACTTATTGAAGAGACTGTCTTTTCTCCATCGTATATCTTTGCCTCCTTTGTCATAGATTAGTTGACCATACGTGCGTGGGTTTATCTCTGGGCTTTCTATCTTGTTCCATTGATCTATGTTTCTGTTTTTGTGCCAGTACCATATTGTCTTGATTACTGTAGCTTTGTAGTATAGTCTGAAGTCAGGGAGTCTGATTCCTCCAGCTCCGTTTTTTTCCCTCAAGACTGCTTTGGCTATTCGAGGTCTTTTGTGTCTCCATACAAATTTTAAGATGATTTTTTCTAGCTCCGTAAAAAATGCCATTGGTAATTTGATAGGGATTGCATTGAATCTGTAGATTGCTTTGGGTAGTATAGTCATTTTCACAATGTTGATTCTTCCAATCCAAGAACATGGTATATCTCTCCATCTGTTGGTATCATCTTTAATTTCTTTCATCAGTGTCTTATAGTTTTCTGCATACAGGTCTTTTGTCTCCCTAGGTAGGTTTATTCCTAGGTATTTTATTCTTTTTGTTGCAATGGTAAATGGGAGTGTTTCCATAATTTCTCTTTCAGATTTTTCATCATTAGTGTATAGGAATGCAAGAGATTTCTGTGCATTAATTTTGTATCCTGCAACTTTACCATATTCATTAATTAGCTCTAGCAGTTTTCTGGTGGCAGTTTTAGGATTCTCTATGTATAGTATCATGTCATCTGCAAACAGTGACAGTTTTACTTCTTCTTTTCCAATTTGTATTCCTTTTATTTCTTTTTCTTCTCTGATTGCCGTGGCTAGGACTTCCAGAACTATGTTGAATAATAGTGGTGAGAGTGGACATCCTTGTCTCGTTCCTGATCTTAGAGGAAATGCTTTCAGTTTTTCACCGTTGAGAATGATGTTTGCTGTGGGTTTGTCATAGATGGCCTTTATTATGTTGAGGTAGGTTCCCTCTATGCCTACTTTCTGGAGAGTTTTTATCATAAATGGGTGTTGAATTTTGTCAAAAGCTTTTTCTGCATCTATTGAGATGATCATATGGTTTTTATTCTTCAATTTGTTAATATGGTGTATCACATTGATTGATTTGCATATATTGAAGAATCCTTGCATCCCTGGGATAAATCCCACTTGATCGTGGTGTATGATCCTTTTAATGGGTTGTTGGATTCTGTTTGCTAGTATTTTGTTGAGGATTTTTGCATCTATATTCATCAGTGATATTGGTCTGTAATTTTCTTTTTTTGTAGTGTCTGTCTGGTTTTGGTATCAGGGT
Organism: Eubalaena glacialis; assembly: GCF_028564815.1. NCBI lineage: Eukaryota > Metazoa > Chordata > Mammalia > Artiodactyla > Balaenidae > Eubalaena > Eubalaena glacialis. The sequence continues at coordinate 24,667,296 of NC_083725.1, forward strand.
GATGGTGGCCTCATAGAATGAGTTTGGGAGTGTTCCTTCCTCTGCAATTTTTTGGAAGAGTTTGAGAAGGATAGGTGTTAGCTCTTCTCTAAATGTTTGATAGAATTCACCTGTGAAGCCATCTGGTCCTGGACTTTTGTTTGTTGGAAGATTTTTAATCACAGTTTCAATTTCATTACTTGTGATTGGTCTGTTCATATTTTCTGCTTCTTCCTGGTTCAGTCTTGGAAGGTTATACCTTTCTAAGAATTTGTCCATTTCTTCCAGGTTGTCCATTTTATTGGCATAAAGTTGCTTGTAGTAGTCTCCTAGGATGCTTTGTATTTCTGCGGTGTCTGTTGTAACTTCTCCTTTTTCATTTCTGATTTTATTGATTTGAGTCCTCTCCCTCTTTTTCTTGATGAGTCTGGCTAATGGCTTATCAATTTTGTTTATCTTCTCAAAGAACCAGCTTTTAGTTTTATTGATCTTTGCTATTGTTTTCTTTGTTTCTATTTCATTTATTTCTGCTCTGATCTTTATGATTTCTTTCCTTCTGCTAACTTTGGGTTTTGTTTGTTCTTCTTTCTCTAGTTTCTTTAGGTGTAAGGTTAGATTGTTTACTTGAGATTTTTCTTGTTTCTTGAGGTAGGCTTGTATAGCTATAAACTTCCCTCTTAGAACTGCTTTTGCAGCATCCCATAGGTTTTGGGTTGTCGTGTTTTCATTGTCATTTGTCTCTAGGTATTTTTTGATTTCCTCTTTGATTTCTTCAGTAATCTCTTGGTTATTTAGTAACGTATTGTTTAGCCTCCATGTGTTTGTGTTTTTTATGCTTTTTCCCCTGTAATTCATTTCTAATCTCATAGCATTGTGGTCAGAAAAGATGCTTGATATGATTTCAATTTTCTTAAATTTACTGAGGCTTGATTTGTGACCCAAGATGTGATCTATCCTGGAGAATGTTCCATGCGCACTTGAGAAGAACGTGTAATCTGCTGTTTTTGGATGGAATGTCCTATAAATATCAATTAAATCTATCTGGTCTATTGTGTCATTTAAAGCTTCTGTTTCCTTATTTATTTTCATTTTGGATGGTCTGTCCATTGGTGTAAGTGAGGTGTTAAAGTCCCCCACTATTATTGTGTTACTATCAATTTCCTCTTTTATAGCTGTTAGCAATTGCCTTATGTAATGAGGTGCTCCTATGTTGGGTGCATATATATTTATAATTGTTATATCTTCTTCTTGGATTGATCCCTTGATCATTATGTAGTGTCCTTCCTTGTCTCTTGTAACATTCTTTATTTTAAAGTCTATTTTATCTGATATGAGTATAGCTACTCCAGCTTTCTTTTGATTTCCATTTGCATGGAGTATCTTTTTCCATCCCCTCACTTTCAGTCTGTATGTGTCCCTAGGTCTAAAGTGGGTCTCTTGTAGACAGCATATATATGGGTCTTGTTTTTGTATCCATTCAGCAAGCCTGTGTCTTTTGGCTGGAGCATTTAATCCATTTACATTTAAGGTAATTATCGATATGTATGTTCCTATGACCATTTTCTTAATTGTTTTGGGTTTGTTTTTGTAGGTCCTTTTCTTCTCTTGTGTTTCCCACTTAGAGAAGTTCCTTTAACATTTGTTGTAGAGCTGGTTTGGTGGTGCTGAATTCTCTTAGCTTTTGCTTGTCTGTAAAGCTTTTGATTTCTCCGTCAAATCTAAATGAGATCCTTGACGGGTAGAGTAATCTTGGTTGTAGGTTCTTCCCTTTCATCACTTGAAGTATATCATGCCACTCCCTTCTGGCTTGTAGAGTTTCTGCTGACAAATCAGCTCTTAACCTTATGGGAGTTCCCTTGTATGTTATTTGTCGTTTTTCCCTTGCTGCTTTCAATAATTTTTCTTTGTCTTTAATTTTTGCCACTTTGATTACTATGTGTCTCGGCGTGCTTCTCCTTGGGTTTATCCTGTATGGGACTCTCTGCGCTTCCTGGACTTGGGTGGCTATTTCCTTTCCCACGTTAGGGAAGTTTTCGACTATAATCTCTTCAAATATTTTCTCTGGTCCTTTCTCTCTCTCTTCTCCTTCTGGGACCCCTATAATGCGAATGTTGTTGCGTTTAATGTTGTCCCAGAGGTCTCTTAGGCTGTCTTCATTTCTTTTCATTCTTTTTTCTTTAGTCTGTTCCGCAGCAGTGAATTCCACCATTCTGTCTTCCAGGTCACTTATCCGTTCTTCTGCCTCAGTTATTCTACTATTGATTCCTTCTAGTGTAGTTTTCATTTCAGTTATTGTATTGGTCATCTCTGTTTGTTTGTTCTTTAATTCTTCTAGGTCTTTGTTAATCATTTCTTGCATCTTCTCAATCTTTGCCTCCATTCTTATTCCAAGGTCCTGGATCATCTTCACTATCATTATTCTGAATTCTTTTTCTGGAAGTTTGCCTATCTCCACTTCATTTAGTTGTTTTTCTGGGGTTTTTTCTTGTTCCTTCATCTGGTATATAGCCCTCTGCCTTTTCATCTTGTCTATCTTTCTGTAAATGTGGTTTCTGTTCCACAGGCTGCAGGACTGTAGTTTTTCTTGCTTCTGCTGTCTGCCCTCTGGTGGTTGAGGCTATCTAAGAGGCTTGATGGGAGGCTCTGGAGGTGGGTAGAGCTGACTGTTGCTGTGGCGGTCAGAGCTCTGTAAAACTTTAATCCACTTGACTGTTGCTGGGTGGGGCTGGGTTCCCTCCCTGTTGGTTGTTTTGCCTGAGGCAACCCAACACTGGAGCCTACCCGGGCTCTTTGGTGGGGCTAATGGCAGACTCTGGGAGGGCTCACGCCAAGGAGTACTTCCCAGAACCTCCGCTGCCAGTGTCCTTGTCCCCACGGTGAAACAGAGCCAGCCCCCGCCTCTGCAGGAGACCCCCCAACACCAGCAGTTATGTCTGGTTCAGTCTCCCCCAGGGTCACTGCTCCTTCCCCTGGGTCCCGATGCACACACTATTTTGTGTACGCCCTCCAAGAGTGGGTTCTCTGTTTCCCCCAGTCCTGTCGAAGTCCTGCAATCAATTCCCACTAGGCTTCAAAGTCTGATTCTCTATGAATTCCTCCTCCCGTTGCCGGACCCCCAGGTTGGGAAGCCTGACGTGGGGCTCAGAACTTTCACTCCAGTGGGTGGACTTCTGTGGTATAAGTGCTCGCCAGTCTGTGAGTCACCCACCCAGCAGTTATGGGATTTGATTTTACTCTGATTGCGCCCCTCCTACCGTCTCACTGTGGCTTCTCCTCTGTCCTTGGACGTGGGGTATCCTCCTTGGTGAAGTCCAGTGTCTTCCTGTCGATGATTGTCCAGCAGCCAGTTGTGATTCTGGTGCTCTCGCAAGAGGGAGTGAGAGCACGTCCTTCTACTCCGCCATCTTGGTTAATCATCCTTTGCTAAATTTTTAGGTGAGAAAATAACTTAGTTTTAATTTGCCTTTCTTCATTAAGAATGAAGTAGAACATCTTTTAATATTTGTGTGTGTATGTGCATAAATTTATTTTTTATTTATTTAGTTTTTGTTAATTTACAATGTTGTGTTCGTTTCAAGTGTACAGCAAAGTGATTCAGTTATACATATATATATATAAATATACATCTATATATTCTTTTTCAGATTCTTTTCCACTGTAGGCTATTATAGGATATTGAGTATAGTTCCCTGTGCTGTATAGTAGGTCCTTGTTGTTTACCTATTTTATATATAGTAGGTCCTTGTTTACCTATTTTATATATATATATTTTATATATAGTAGTGGAATATCTTTTAATATCTTTAAGAGACATTTTATGTTTTTTGTTGAACTGTTTATAACTTTTAATACTTTTTATAAGGTATTAAAATATTTATTCTCAATGTTAATATATTAGAGATATTAGCTTTTTATCTGTTATACATGTTATAATTTTTTTCTCCCAATTTCTCACTTGTCTTTAGACTTATGGTGTTTTTTATCATGGGGAAGATTTTTAAAATGTAGTTAAATAATGATTTTATTTTTTTAAATTGTAGCTGGATATCCAATCATAGAAAGACTTTCCCCTTGTCTAGTACTTGTATGGTTCCATCTTTTATATTTAGATCTTTTGTGCATTTGGAGTTTTTTCTGCTTATGATGTGAAGGAAAGAAGCCAATTTTATCATTTTCTCAGAGGTGCTTCAGTTGTTCTAATGCCATTTGTTAAAAAATCCATCTTTTTCTCGGTGATTTGCGACATCAGCTTTATAATATACTAAACATCCGTGTGTACTTGGACTATTTCTGCACTTTCTATTCAGATCATTGGTCTGAATTTTACTTTGTCTGATGTTAGAATCAGAACCTTTCTTTCTTATTGTTTCCATTTACCTGATATAATTCCCCAACAATTTATTTTTAGCATTTTTGATTTACTTCATTTTACATTTATCTTTTGTATTCATCACATAATACGGTTTTGCTCTTTGAGCCAACTCAAAAATTTCTTTATTTTAATAGAAAACTTAAGTACATTTACATTTACTAATGTGAATAAGGTTTGGCTCCAACTTTGACATCTTTTTTGTTATATTTACTATAAGCATTATGTTGTATTTACTGTGTTCCTTTCTATTATCTGTTCTTTGCTTATTTTTCTTTTTTGTATTTCCCTCAGAATTTAAGAATTTTTATGGTTGTTCTAGTATTTTATACTTTTTATGACACCCATAACCCTTTTTTTTCTTACTTAGAGATTTACTATTTGGTTTTTAAGTTTAAATGTAACCTTTGACTCCTCTCTACTTACCTATGTGACCATCAATGAGTTTACTCTCTTTCTTCTTTATCTCTCACTTCCTCAGTCTTTTTAAATTTTGAATTATATTTACTTTTATAGAGCATTTAACATTTGCATTATGGTCTTCTACACTTGATCCACATTGATTTTAGTCTTAGAGCAACAATTAAACATATTCAGTACTTTCTCTAACTCCTTTCTTGAAGTGTCCCAGACATCTCTTGGTTAGATGAAGCTTGACTTCTAGTAGATTCCTCAGAAGAAGTTTCTGAGTACAGATTTCCCTCCATTTTTGTATGTTTAAAACTTTTCTTCTAGCTTTGGTATTTGAAGGACTGCTTGGTTGGATATAAAATTTTTGCTCACACTCTTTTCTTGAGTTTCTTGAAAGTATTGTTCCGTTGTTGGCAGAAATGGAGAAGCCTAACTTCAAATCTTTCTTTCAAATATCAAGGCAAGATGAAAGTTTTAAGTTGGGTCGAGATAGTGCTAACTTAAGCATTCCAGTTAGTTTTCCCAGGTACGTGGTGTGGCGTTTCAATATGCAGATCCTGGTCTTTTATTTCTGCAAAGTTTTCTTGAATGATAGGTTTAAATATTATTTCTGTTCTATTTTTTTCTTCTTCAGAGACTCCAATTATCTATATTGGATTATCTTTGCTGTCTTCTATAGTAATTACTTTTTCTCTATTTTTTAAACACCTTCTTTGCATCGTTTTTGTTTTCTTGACTGTTTTGTGTCTTTCCTTAATGTCTCTTATTATATTTTTAGTTAAATATATTCTCTCTTGGGCCCTTTGTAATTTAGTTTTCATTTCTAAGATGATTTTGTCTTTTTCTTCAATTTGTTTTCTAAATTTAGTGAACACTTGTTTCATATCTTTCTGTTTTGGGTCTGTTTCTGTTTTCAGTTTTTTAATATCTAATTTGAATTGTTTTTATATATGCAAATGCCTGTTTGAGGATATTTAATCCAGGTTGAGGTGTTGCGGTATAATTTTCTTCTGCTTCATGGTTGGATTTGGGGGAGAATTTTCACCAACTGAAATATTTTAAAATCTCATTTTGATTTTTCTTTTTATAGTAACTTTGTATGGATACTCTCTGTAATTTTCTGCTAACTTTGAACTATTTATTTTCCCAGACTAGCAGTAACAGTTTTTTTTTTTTTAAACATCTTTATTGAAGTATAATTGCTTTACAATGGTGTGCTAGCTTCTGCTTTACAACAAAGTGAATCAGTTACACATATACATATGTTGCCATATCTCTTCCCTCTTGCATCTCCCTCCCTCCCACCCTCCCTATCCCACCCCTCTAGGTGGTCACAAAGCACCGAGCTGATCTCCCTGTGCTATGCGGCTGCTTCCCACTAGTTATCTATTTTACATTTGGTAGTGTATATATGTCCATGACACTCTCTCACCCTGTCACATCTCACCCCTCCCCCTCCCCATATCCTCAAGTCCATTCTCTAGTAGGTCTGTGTCTTTATTCCCATCTTGCCACTAGGTTATTCATGACTTCTTTTTTTTTTTTTTTTTTCCCTTAGATTCCATATATATGTGTTAGCATACTGTATTTGTTTTTCTCTTTCTGACTTACTTCACTCTGTATGACAGACTCTAACTCCATCCACCTCATTACAAACACCTCCATTTCATTTCTTTTTATGGCTGAGTAATATTCCATTGTATATATGTGCCACATCTTCTTTATCCATTCATCCGATGATGGACACCTAGGTTGCTTCCATGTCCTGGCTATTGTAAACAGAGCTGCAATGAATATTTTGGTACATGACTCTTTCTGAATTATGGTTTTCTCAGGGTATATGCCCAGTAGTGGGATTGCTGGGTCATATGGTAGTTCTATTTTTAGTTTTTTAAGGAACCTCCATACTGTTCTCCATAGTGGCTGTATCAATTTACATTCCCACCAACAGTGCAAGAGTGTTCCCTTTTCTCCACACCCTCTCCAGCATTTATTGTTTCTAGATTTTTTGATGATGGCCATTCTGACCGGTGTGAGATGATACCTCATTGTAGTTTTGATTTGCATTTCTCTAATGATTAATGATGTTGAGCATTCTTTCATGTGTCTGTTGGCAATCTGTATCTCTTCTTTGGAGAAATGTCTATTTAGGTCTTCTGCCCATTTTTGGATTGGGTTGTTTGTTTTTTTGTTATTGAGCTGCATGAGCTGCTTGTAAATCTTGGAGATTAATCCTTTGTCAGTTGCTTCATTTGCAAATAATTTCTCCCATTCTGAGGGTTGTCTTTTGGTCTTGTTTATGGTTTCCTTTGCTGTGCAAAAGCTTTTAAGTTTCATTAGGTCCCATTTGTTTATTTGTGTTTTTATTTCCATTTCTCTAGGACCTGGGTCAAAAAGGATCTTGCTGTGACTTATGTCATAGAGTGTTCTGCCTATGTTTTCCTCTAAGAGTTTGATAGTGTCTGGCCTTACACTTAGGTCTTTAATCCATTTTGAGTTTATTTTTGTGTATGGTGTTAGGGAGTGTTCTAATTTCATACTTTTACATGTACCTGTCCAATTTTCCCAGCACCACTTATTGAAGAGGCTGTCTTTTCTCCACTGTATATGCTTGCCTCCTTTATCAAAGATAAGGTGACCATATGTGCGTGGGCTTATCTCTGGGCTTTCTATCCTGTTCCATTGATCTATATTTCTGTTTTTGTGCCAGTACCAAACTGTCTTGATTACTGTAGCTTTGTAATATAGTCTGAAGTCAGGGAGCCTGATTCCTCCAGCTCCATTTTTCGTTCTCAAGATTGCTTTGGCTATTCGGGGTCTTTTGTGTTTCCATACAAATTGTGAAATTTTTTGTTCTAGTTCTGTGAAAAATGCCAGTGGTAGTTTGATAGGGATTGCATTGAATCTGTAGATTGCTTTGGGTAGCAGAGTCATTTTCACAATGTTGATTCTTCCAATCCAAGAACATGGTATATCTCTCCATCTATTTGTATCATCTTTAATTTCTTTCATCAGTGTCCTATAATTTTCTGCATACAGGTCTTTTGTCTCCTTAGGTAGGTTTATTCCTAGGTATTTTATTCTTTTTGTTGCAATGGTAAACGGGAGTGTTTTCTTAATTTCACTTTCAGATTTTTCATCATTAGTATACAGGAATGCAAGAGATTTCTGTGCATTAATTTTGTATCCTGCTACTTTACCAAATTCATTGATTAGCTCTAGTAGTTTTCTGGTAGCATCTTTTGGATTCTCTATGTATAGTATCATGTCATCTGCAAACAGTGACAGCTTTACTTCTTCTTTTCCGATTTGGATTCCTTTTATTTCTTTTTCGTCTCTGATTGCTGTGGCTAACACTTCCAAAACTATGTTGAATAATAGTGGTGAGAGTGGGCAACCTTGTCTTGTTCCTGATCTTAGTGGAAATGGTTTCAGTTTTTCACCATTGAGGACAATGTTGGCTGTGGGTTTGTCATATACGGCCTTTATTATGTTGAGGAAAGTTCCCTCTATGCCTACTTTCTGCAGGACTTTTATCATAAATGGGTGTTGAATTTTGTCGAAAGCTTTCTCTGCATCTATTGAGATGATCATATGGTTTTTCTCCTTCAATTTGTTAATATGATGTATCACGTTGATTGATTTGCGTATATTGAAGAATCCTTGCATTCCTGGAATAAACCCCACTTGATTATGGTGTATAATCCTTTTAATGTGCTGTTGGATTCTGTTTGCTAGTATTTTGTTGAGGATTTTTGCATCTATGTTCATCAGTGATATTGGCCTGTAGTTTTCTTTCTTTGTGACATCTTTGCCTGGTTTTGGTATCAGGGTGATGGTGGCCTCGTAGAATGAGTTGGGAAGTGTTCCTCCCTCTGCAATATTTTGGAAGAGTTTGAGAAGGATAGGTGTTAGCTCTTCTCTAAATGTTTGATAGAATTCGCCTGTGAAGCCATCTGGTCCTGGGCTTTTGTGTGTTGGAAGATTTTTAATCACAGTTTCAATTTCAGTGCTTGTGATTGGTCTGTTCATATTTTCTATTTCTTCCTGGTTCAGTCTCGGCAGGTTGTGCATTTCTAAGAATCTGTCCATTTCTTCCAGGTTGTCCATTTTATTAGCATAGAGTTGCTTGTAGTAATCTCTTATGATCGTTTGTATTTCTGCAGTGTCAGTGGTTACTTCTCCTTTTTCATTTCTAATTCTATTAATTTGAGTCTTCTCCTTTTTTCTCTTGATGAGTCTGGCTAATGGTTTATCAATTTTGTTTATCTTCTCAAAGAACCAGCTTTTAGTTTCATTGATTTTTGCTATTGTTTCCTTCATTTCTTTTTCATTTATTTCTGATCTGATCTTTATGATTTCTTTCCTTCTGCTAGCTTTGGGGTTTTTTTGTTCTTCTTTCTCTAATTGCTTTAGGTGCAAGGTTAGGTTGTTTATTCGAGATGTTTCCTGTTTCTTGAGGTAGGCTTGTATTGCTATAAACTTCCCTCTTAGAACTGCTTTTGCTGCATCCCATAGGTTTTGGATCGTTGTGTCTCCATTGTCATTTGTTTCTAGGTATTTTTTGATTTCCCCTTTGATTTCTTCAGTGATCACTTCGTTATTAAGTAGTGTATTGTGTAGCCTCCATGTGTTTGTATTTTTTACAGATCTTTTCCTGTAATTGATATCTAGTCTCATAGCGTTGTGGTCGGAAAAGATACTTGATACGATTTCAATTTTTTTAAATTTACCAAGGCTTGATTTGTGACCCAAGATATGATCTATCCTGGAGAATGTTCCATGAGCACTTGAGAAAAATGTGTATTCTGTTGTTTTTGGGTGGAATGTCCTATAAATATCAATTAAGTCCATCTTGTTTAATGTATCATTTAAGGCTTGTGTTTCCTTATTTATTTTCATTTTGGATGATCTGTCCATTGGTGAAAGTGGGGTGTTAAAGTCCCCTACTATGATTGTGTTACTGTCGATTTCCCCTTTTATGGCTGTTAGTATTTGCCTTATGTATTGAGGTGCTCCTATGTTGGGTGCATAAATATTTACAATTGTTATACCTTCCTCTTGGATCGATCCCTTGATCATTATATAGTGTCCGTCTTTGTCTCTTGTAATTGTCTTTATTTTAAAGTCTATTTTGTCTGATATGAGAATTGCTACTCCAGCTTTCTTTTGATTTCCATTTGCATGGAATATCTTTTTCCATCCCCTCACTTTCAGTCTGTATGTGTCTCTAGGTCTGAAGTGGGTCTCTTGTAGACAGCATATATATGGGTCTTGTTTTTGTATCCATTCAGCCAGTCTGTGTCTTTTGGTGGGAGCATTTAATCCATTTACATTTAAGGTAATTATCGATATGTATGTTCCTATTCCCATTTTCTTAAATGTTTTGGGTTTGTTATTGTAGGTGTTTTCCTTCTCTTGTGTTTCTTGCCTAGAGAAGTTCCTTTAGCATTTGTTGTAAAGCTGGTTTGGTGGTGCTGAACTCTCTCAGCTTTTGCTTGTCTGTAAAGGTTTTAATTTCTCCATCAAATCTGAATGAGATCCTTGCTGGGTAGAGTAATCTTGGTTGTAGGTTTTTCTCCTTCATCACTTTAAGTATATCCTGCCACTCCCTTCTGGCTTGCAGCGTTTCTGCTGAAAGATCAGCTGTTAACCTTATGGGGATGCCCTTGTGTGTTATCTGTTGTTTTCCCCTTGCTGCTTTTAATATGTTTTCTTTATTAGCAGTAACAGTTGCATGAAGACAGGGATGAAGAAGTTTTACCAAAATTATTTCAGGGGAAGACTTACCAGAATTTTGTTAGTTCAAGAGTACCCTCTTGTTGAGATATAAAATGCAATTTTACTGCATGGTGCCTGAGATAGGAGAGGGGTTGGAGTGCCTTCTGAGTTGGTGATTCTCTTTAGTTTCTGTAGGACCGTTAATATCTACCTCCTGTTCCTTCTTTCCCTTCGCTATTAAGCCTTCAAATGATGCTCCTTGGAAGTCTTCTTTCTCTCCCTCAGAAGTAACCCCTACTCAAGACTGCTGCCTTTGGCCCCTTGCATCTTCAAGCCTTTTCCAATTGATGTCCCAGTAGCCAGAGCTCAGAATAAGTCTCCAACTTCTTCTCATCATTTCCCCACTCTGGGTGGTATTTTCTTTTTCTGGTCCCTGCTCCTCCTTCACCTCCTCCACCCCTTGTTTCTCTCTCCTCTCTGGCATGCATTCTCCAGATGACTCTGCTGGTTTAGTTTATTTCCTGACTTGTGCATGATTTTAATTTTAATTTCATACTATTCTTGGTTTCTTACTTATGCTATAGCTGGGTTATGAGTGTATTTACTCTTCTGTCGATCTTTTTTTTTTTTGAGATGTGTGAATTGATTTGGATTTAAGTACCTACTATTATCCTACCGGAACTTGGAGCCCTCATAAGCTTTTATTTATTTATTTATTTATTTATGACTATGCTGGGTCTTCGTTGCTGTGCAGGTGTTTCTCTAGTTGCGGGGAGCGGGGGCTACTCTTCGTTGCGGTGCGCAGGCTTCTCATTGCTGTGGCTTCTCCTGTTGCGGAGCACGGGCTCTAGGTGCATGGGCTTCAGTAGTAGTGGTATGCAGGCTTCAGTAGTTGTGGCTCATGGGCTTAGTTGCTCCGGGGTATGTGGGATCTTCCTGGACCAGGGCTCGAACCTGTGTTCCCTGCATTGGCAGAAGGATTCTTTAACCACTGCCCCACCAGGGAAGTCCCATAAGCTTTTTAATTTGAGATAAATGTTAGAGATTATTTATTCCAAACCCCTTTATTTACAAATGATAAACTTAGTCCCAGTGACAACAAACATTTCTCTCAGGGTTACACAGGAGCAGAGCCAAGACTACAGCCATACTTCCTTTACATCCTTTAACAACAAAATACTCTTTCAAAACAGTTAAATTGCACTATGGGGATAAATCCACAAATTCAGAAGTCTCAGGGGTTCCCACACACTTATTTGTATCCTGAGAGGATATACAAAATAGTAGTTGCCCTCCTGAGTTGCTTGAAATTCCAACAGAAGTCCAAGGAAAAACCTCTGGTCCTAGAGGAATTTGTCTTCATCTTCTTATCTCTGGCTGTGCAGGAGGAGGAGTAGAGATTCTTAGGTCTGATTGAAGCTAGAGGTTTATTTGCATATAGGAAATTAAGAGAAAAGAAGAAATAAGAACACAGAATGGTCTCCTCTCCTTTCCTTTAGAATCCTTAGGGATTGTTTTATCACAAATTTTCCATTTGTTTCTCTGGCAAAGAAACCATGGGGGTAGAATGGTGGCGTCAAGGCCCAAAACACCAGTGAAGGCTTTTACTCATTCAGTCCAACAACACAAATGGTGAATCTATGATGTGCTAGGCACTCAGCTGAACATGGGGAGAAATAGTGAGGAACAAAGCAAAGTTGTTTTCCACAAAGAGTTCACTGTCTAATGGAATGAGTTTGCATGCATTACACAACCAGTGTGGTAAGTGCTGTAAGATGTAAATACAACTAACAGTGGGAGGAAACAAGAGAGGTGGAAGCAGGGATTCTGCCTTGCTAACTCAGTGGCATTTGAGTTGAGTTTTAAAGAATGAACAGGAGTTTACTAGAGATAAAATGCAGGAACGCATATTTCACATTTAGTGAACTGGAAGCAAATGGCGAATGGGTGGAAGATTAGGCTTGGCTGGGTGCCAGAGGCTAGATCTTGAAAGTCCCAGTATATCTCAAACTTTAACTTGCAGGCAATAAGAGGTGGTAAATTGTCTTAAGTAGGTCAGTGACAGGATGAATTTCGTGTTTTAGAATGCAGGGTGGATTGGAAGGGGCATGCCTGGAAGCAGAGAGTTGAATTAGGAGGCTACTGTCATATAAATGAAAGATAATGAAGTCCTATACCTTGATGACTTCCTAGTCTCTGGCTCTGTACTTTCGTGTACAACCAGTGCCTGCTGGAGTCCACCAGACACCTTGACTCAACCTGTCCAAACCTAAACTCATCATTGACTCCTTTCTTCCTTAACCTGCATTCCCTATTTCAGTTCTTGAGACCAGTCACCCAAGCAAGATACCAAGAGTCTGCTTCTCCTTCACTCCATACATCCAAGAGTCATCTACCCTTGAAAATTCAAAGTCTTAAATATCCTATCTCTCAATTCCAATTGCCACTATCTTGGTGAGGATATGAGGAGAATAAGGTGGTCTGAAAAACCACGTTGGGGTCAATGAATTAGAGGTTCCAATGAGGTCATAGAAATTCTGGAATGGGAGTATGAGAGTGTGTGGAGAAGGCAGGAGATTGTGCTCCGCGAGGGTGATGTTTGAAGTGGAGGTTTCAGAGGTGGTTTGTTGATGTGAAGGTTTTGGTGTGGCCATGTGAATGAGACTGAGGTGGGGGCAGGACATTATTATCAGAGATATGGAGCTTAAGGAGCTGAGAAGTCAGAGTATTCGATGGGTCATCATGTAGATATTGAAGTCCCCAAGGATAATGACAATAGTAATAGTAGTAGTAGTAGTCGTCGTCATAGTCATAGTAGTAGAGAGATATCCAGATACTGAAGTCATCAATAAATAAAGGGAGGTACCCAAGGGCTATAATGAGGAAGTAGGAGGTCATGTACATCCCTAGATGCAAATTTGTATCAAAAATGTGAAGGAGAACCACAATATTGTTTCTGAGGTCAAAGGAGGAGAAAAAGAATTTCAAGAAGCAAAGGTAGTGTCTACAGCACCAAAGGATGCTGAGGGACCTTGGGACTTGGTGCCTGGAAACCATTGGTGGCCTGGGCAGGAACAGCTCTAGCAGAATGGATGCTTGGCTCTAGGGATTTGGGCAGTGAATGGATGGAGCAGACACAGGGTCAGAAACTGTACACAGGGCTTCCCTGGTGGCGCAGTGGTTGAGAGTCCACCTGCCAATGCAGGGGACACGGGTTCAAGCCCTGGTCTAGGAGGATCCCACATGCCGGGGAGCAACTGGGCCCTTGTGCCACGGCTGCTGAGCCTGCGCTCTGGACCCTGCGAGCCACAACTACTAGGCCTGCGTGCCTGGAGCCCGTGCTCTGCAACGGGAGAGGCCACCGCAGTGAGAAGCCCGTGCACCGCAACGAAGAGTAGCCCCCGCTCACTGCAACTAGAGAGGACCCGCACACAGCAGTGAACACCCAGCGCAGCCAAAAATAAATAAATAAAATAAATAAATTTTTTTTAAAAAAAGAAAGAAATTGTACACAAAGGGTTGAGGAACTCATCTGTGTATAAAGAAAGAAATGAGGTGACGCTAAAGGGACACATTTATCAAATGAAGGAGGTTTTCATTGTTGTTGCTTTTTTTTTTTAAATTAAAGCTAAAGGAAACCTGTGCCTATTTATGCTTCATTCTCTCACTCTCTGGGGAAGGAGGGGAGGAGCTAAGGAAAGGTGTCGTTTTACAGCAAGAGGGAAAGGTCAAAGTGTTCACATCTAAGTCTTCCATATCCTTGGTAAGGAAGAATGTGAAAACACAGTGAGTCACATCTACTATGACTAGGCCAGACTTTCCAGAGGCTGTCACTTGGAAAGAAACAAACCCCAGCTTTCTAAGGTTAACTGCTGAATTCTCTTCCTCTTGTTTAATTTTAAACTTTGGCACTTCAAGGGCAATGAAATTGTTATGGATTGCATATTCCTGTACTCCCCACCTCCTGCCAAGTCATATGTTGAAACCCTAATCCCCAGTGTGATGGTATTTGTAGATGAGGCCTTTGGGAGGTGATTAGGTCATGAGGGTGGAGCCTCCATGAAGAATTAGTGCTCTTATAAAAGACTCAAGAGGGCTAGCGCTCTCTCTCTCTCTCTCTCTCTCTTTCTCTCTCAATCCCTCTCCCTCCGCCTCACCCCCTACTCCATGTGAGGATACAGTGAGAAGGTGGCCATCTACAAGCCAGGAAGAGGACGCTCATCGTGAACTGAATCTGCCAACACCAAGATCTTGGACTTCCCGGCCTCCAGAACTGTGACAAATGAATGCTTGTTGTTTAAGTCACCTAGTCCATGGTACTTTGTTATAGCAGCCCAAACAGACTAAGACAGAAATCCAAGATCCCCCTGCACTACAGCATCAGACAGTGAGGCTGCTGTTTCTCCTGTCTCCTCCACGTGAGTCTTTAAACTGTCTATTTCCATGTTCCCAGATTACAATCGGCTTTTCGTTGACAGGCTGTGCTGAGCGTTGTCTCATTCATGGGGTAGACGGTTGTTGCCTGTTCTCCAGCCATGACAAATTGCTGACTGCTGGCATCACTGATGAAATAAGTAAGGCCTCTGCCACCCCAGCTTCTATTACTTTTTAATATGAGTTACTTTAATAGAAAGACTTAAATGCTTCTTTCTATTGCTTTGCCTCAGCACTTCTGGGGTCATAAATTCTTCTCCCTCTTGTCTGCTATTACTGGCATATCAATCCTTTCTAGTTCCATGAGCACTAAAATTGAAAGAAAACAAGGTTGTGGCTTTATGCATTTTTAATTTAACAAAATCCCAGCTTTGAAGTTGAGGGTAACAATGCTTCTGGCGGAATGGTGTGGCCACCAGGAAAGCCTTTGGAGAAGTCAGATCAATGGAAGGTTTGCAGGCAATTGGCTCCATCCTTAATCTTCAGGGGACCCTCAGCTGACTTTGTGTTCTTATGAATTCCAGTCAGGTTGTAAATCTTCCCCACTCACCCCTCTTGTTTTGTCTCCCTCTTGAGAACATACAGAAACCTAGTAGGATAGGAGAGTTTGCACTCTAAGCCTTAGAGAAGAATCCATGCATCATTTGATTTGTCCCCAGGGTTCCAAGATGAAATGTTTAGCTGGTTGCATGACAATGAAGGGAAAAGAGTGTCTCCATTCTTAAAAATCTCTCTTTTAAGGCTATTCCCTTGGGGTGCTTAGTTTCTGGGTCTCAAAAGGTCAGGAAGTCCTTCCTCACCTCTAGCTCACATTGCAAACTCATGGAGAGAGCCTATTTCCTAGAGGTGGAAAAAAAGTGCAGGCTGGCATAAGGCCCAAGAAAGAATGAAATAAAATGTCCTTTTAGGCATGGCCCAGAGGCATGATTAATACCACTGCTCATCAGCATAAAATATATTCAATTATGAGGGATTAAGAGGCTTGGGAAAGCAAAATGCTAAAGCAGTTGAAAGATGAGCATATTAGTGGAAAACAGGGCCCCAGGATGGCAGAGGCTGAGGCTGCCTGTGGTGTCAGAGGGTGCCAGGGGAGTGCAGCTTTGCATTCTACTGAGGAGGATTGTTTCCCAAATGCTGGGTTCTTGAGAGGTTCTGTACTGTTAGGAGGGGATGGAGCTGGAGAGGTGTACTCTGCCTAACCTGGCCACATTCACCCTGAAAAAGAAAGTGCTTTTCAAGCACCTTTGTTTCCCTTAGAAACCACTGCTTGCTGAAATACATCACTCCAAGGGGCTCCAGTGTGTGCTGACCATTGAGATGCCCCACGAGGGGGGGATCACTTGGATAACTCTCCCAGATTCTCTTCTGTGAATTTACACAGTTCAGGCAGAGAGGAGAGTGGGTAAAGCGTGCTGTGCCTGTGTGGTGGAGGGTGGGCAGGGCATTGGGTAGGTGGGTGACAGCCTGCCAAACAAAAGGCAGAGAATCAGAAGAACCCCAAGAACCACCCTTTAGGAGACAAAGTAGTGACTCCAGAACTAGGACCAGATGGTCTATCTGCCTGGGGTAGAAAACCAGCAACCAATCAATTAGCTGAACAAGTATTTTGTGGCACCTTCTATTTGCCCACCACTGCGATTTATTCATCATGCCTTTCATGATGCACAGAAGAGCTGTGCTGGGGGTGTGTGGGAACTGGGAGAGGACTAGTACTAGAGAAGCAGTGATGGAGACTTTTAGTCTTTCCATGAGACAGGTTTGCAGATGATCCCAGAGTTGAATTTCCAGAATTAGAACAAGTTACTTCAAGATCAGAGCAAATTGTTGGAGAACAGTATTGTGGTTAAAAGAGTAGCCATTAGAGTTAGGAGGACCTGGGCTTGAACTCTAATTCTGACACTGACTAGCTGTGTGACTTGAATGAGTGGCTCATCCTTCCTCTGTCTCTTTGTCTTGTGCATAGAATGGAAATCATAACTGTACTGGTCTCAAAACGTTGTGGTGAGAGTGATGTTCAGTAATGTGTGAAGCTCCTAACACAGTGTCTGGCCCATAGAAAGCACTCAGCGCATTTTTTATAAGTATTTGCATCTTCAGAGGTGGAGCTGAGAAAGGTGTGCAGAGAATAAAAGAAATGGAAAGTTAGCATTATTTATAATATCCAAGATATGGAAGCAACCCAAGTGCCCATCAACAGTTGAACGGATAAAGAAGACGTAGTATATCTATACAATGGAATATTACTCAGCCATAAAAAAGAATGAAATTCTGCCATTTGCAGCAATGTGGATGGACCTAGAGAACATTTTGCTTAGTGAAATAAGTCAGAGAAAGACAAATACTGTATGACATCACTTATATGTGGAATCTAAAAAATTATACAAGTAAGTATATATGCAAAATGGAAACAGACTCACAAATACAGAAAACAAACTAGTGATTACCAACAGCAACAGGGAAGGGGGAGGGGTAAATTAAGGGTATGGGATTAAGAGATACAAACTACTACATATAAAGCAGATAAGCAACAAGAATATATTATACAGCACAGGGAATTACAGTCATTATCTTGTAATAATTTATAATGGGGTAAAATCTGTAAAAATACTGATGCTTTACACCTGAAATTAATATAATATTGTAAATTAACTATATTTCAATTTAAAAAAAGAAACAGAAAGTCAATAAGGTGACAGAAGAAAATGGCAGGGGATTTGATAATCTTATAGGCACATCTGTCTGGCCTGGGGCTATTTGCATTAGACCAGGGATGTCACATTTTCCATGCTCTAGGGGTCTTTAAGAGGTTGCATGGTCCCTAACAGCCAAGGTAGGGGAGCCAAACAACAGTGTAAATGTAGGAATTAAGAAACCCAGTCTAAGTGCTTCACCATATGTGTTGGGATGGGTTGAGTTGGATTCATGGTTAATGACTAGGGTATGTGATCAAGTCCAGAGATAGTGGCTTAAGTAACACTGGCAGGACTAACTGTTTCTTGTCCCGATGGTGGTGTGGGAAAGGTTAGCGCATTGACATCTGTTTGGCCTTTCTGTTTCCTAGACAGAAGCATTCTGTTGGGCTGGTTTATAGAAAAATGTCTTAAAGCAGCTTTGCAAATTAAGTTCAAATATATCTGCCTGCCTTCTCGAGAATGCAAAATGAGGGTTACTACTCTCTTCCATCCAGGAGAATGGAAGGGCAGCTTTTTTGCAAATCTGACCTTTCAACTTCTTTTAAACAAAAGTGCTGTGAGGGTACAACTTGTATCATTTTGTAATCCATTCATTCGTTCACTCATTTAACAAATATGTATTGAGCTCTCCTTACATGAAAAGTACAGTCCAAAACCTTGGGAATGAGCACAGCAACCCTCAAGGAACTCAGAAGGGAACAAGTCAGGTTAACAAACATCTGTAATCAAAAGAGGAGAGAGCAAAAATGGAAACAGGTGAAGAACTGATCTCCTTCTACTTCTGGGATGTATGCCCAAAGTACAGAGCAGGTATGGTGAGAAGGAGTTGTAAAATGGAGCCAGGGCTCTTCTCTCTCTGTGAACTTTGGCGTGGTATGGCCACAAGATGACTAATAAATAGAACTCTCCAGGGAAGTAGAATAAATTGCATGGAAGAGAGATCATCGGGATAATAAACATATAGCATCTCTCTTGGTCCCCGAGTGCTCAGATCATCTAAAGCCTCCAGCTCTGGTACCAGAAATCAGAATAGTGGCTTTCCAGGTGCATCACTGGCCAGAGGTAGTGCTGGAACAAGGGAGGATGGGAAACATGACCCCAATCCCATCCACCTTCTGAGCCACATCCACCTAGGTTCTAAGTCCCTCATCCTGGCTTACTGGTTGGCCCAATAAAAGTAAAGGCAAACCTGAGAGTGGAGAGGTCTGTCACAGGAGTTGAGAAATGGCCACAGGAGTGGAAGTTACTCATAACATTTAAGGCTATGCTACCCTGTGTTAGGATGACCACAGAGCAAACTAACATAGGCAACAATAAAGCCCAAGCCAGCAAGTTGAAATAGACACTCTGCCCCTAATAGGGGTCTATAAATACCAGTTGAATGGATGAACCAATTGCATATGTATGCACCATATTCTTCCAGCCCAAGATTTGATTTGGTTTCCATGGCTAGAGGCCAGATGCCTACGGAGAAGTCTTCCAAATCACCAGTCTTGATCTTTTCTTAACTGCTTCCAGGGGATCCAGAGACTGACTCTGGTATCTGGCACAAGCAGCATGGCACTGTGCCCTGAGAGGGCCAATGCACTATTCATATTGGCTTTGGGTCCAGGCACCCGCTATGCAGAGCCTACCACCCAGATGGTATAGACTCAGATTCCAGTCCATTTGGAAAGGCCAGGTCCTGCCAACTCCATCTCCAAGGAGACAGTCTATACAGAACCCACATGCCAAACTACCCGGGACTTTGCCAACCAAAAGATGGTGAGTGGTCCTGTCCTGTAAGCCCCACCTAAAATAAGCAGCAGATGGGAAATGGGGGCAGGAGGTGGAGAACAGCTGGATGGCATTTGCTACATAATAGCTCTTGAGGGATTTGAAAATCATTGTTTAATTTCCCTTCCCACCTCATGTAAACAAATGTCCTATACCAGGGGTGTGGAAATCAGAATGTTAAGTGGTAAAGCTTATCTTCATAGCTCTCCAGCCTTCTTCTTCATGACCACCAACACACACACACACACACACACACACACACACACACACACACACACACGCGCACACTTGCAAAAACACATGCATTCACTTTCAGCCACAGGGCAATGCTGCTGACTCAACCTAAGGCTTTATTTCATTTACTGTGTATCTAAAGCCTTGTCAGGAGCCCAAGCTTCTTCTCTCAAGTCTCTTTTAAAAATTAAATCTGGCTCTTTGGGACTGCAGCAGGAAAACTGAATTTGAGATACAGTAATTCAAGATATTTATATCCTTTCGTCATTTGCTCAGTTGGTCTTCTGCAGCTGTGGTTTGTTAGGGATTATCCCACCAGAAGGGATAGCAGAAATACACATATTTAATAAGAATTTTTTTCCTCCATTTCTTTCCCTGACTCTAAATAGCCACTTGGAGGGAGGGGGGCTGTACCATAGGAGAGAATCTGAGGGGCCAGGAACAGTTGCCCAAGAGCTGGAAGCTTCAGGCCAGCCTGGAGGGAGGAGGCAGATGAGAGCCTGGAAAAGCTGGAGCTGAATCCTGGTCCCCAAAGTTGAAGAGAGGAGAGTGGTTCTGATTATGCCCCTTTATAGGAGAATTTAAAGCCCACTTCTGCTTTCTTTAGCCCCTAGTCTAAAGGCCAGGTGTTCTGTGGTCTGGACAATCCATTATCTACCTTCTTCATCGCTTCTGGGTACATTCCCTTCAGCCCCAGAGAGAAGCTCGGGACCCTGGAGGACTCCTGATACTCCCACACCGAAGCCATGGAGCCTCCTTCTTATAGGCAGGAGGGCAGGTAGTTACCTGGGAAGGGCTGACACACCTGCAGGTCCCAGTGGCCCTTAAACATTGAGGCTCTTTGCCTCAATCCTAAATCACTTCTAGGTGCACAAACACTCAGGGCTACATTTCCATTCGCCTTCTGACTCCAGTTAATAGTGTTACCTTCAGGTCACAGACATAGAAAACAAGCTTATGGTTACCAAAGGGGAAAGTAGGGAGTGGGGGGATAAATTAGGAGTTTGGGGTTCACAGATACACACTACTATACATAAAATAGAAAAACAACAAGGTCCTACCATATAGCACAGGGAACTATATTCAATATCTTGTAATAAACCGTAATGGAAAAGAATCTGAAAAAGAATATGTATACATATACAAATGAATCACTTTGCTGTCCACCAGAAACTAACACAACATTGTAAATTAACTATACTTCAATTAAAGAAAAAAGAAAAAAATAACCACATCCCAGGGATCTTTGGTTGGGGTGTTTGCACGCGTGTTTGAGTCTCTTTTGCAATAATCCCTCAGTCCAGGCAGAGGTTTTTTCTTCTTTACCAGAGAAAAGAGAGAGAAAAAGGACAAGACTCTCCTTCTCTTTAAAAGCTGTGCCCTTTCCGTTGAGAGCCACTCACTCCAGCTCTCTGCAATGTGGCAAAATCTCCCCAAGCGAACCCATCGCATTCTGGGAGCTCAGCATAAAAATTACAGCTGCCTTAGAGGCCACCTGACCCTGATGCATCAAGCCCTGGAGTGAGGCCAAACAACCACTTAAAATGACAATCCTGGGCAAAGTGGCACAATGACATGTTAAAAATATATAGATGGATATAGATGTGATATGAAAATATATATTTTTCCTGCTCTCACTGTGAGAAGCAGGCATGTTAAAGGTATTAACAATTAGTGTTCCTCTCTGGAAGGATCCTCTAGTTATGTGCTTTGGGCTCCAGACAGGAAGTGAGAATCATGCAGCAAAGCAAAATTAATCCAGACAAAATGAAATGATGCAGTCGAGGTATCTGGGATGGAGGGGCCCAGAGGGCACGAGGTAGTTACCTATCTCCTGCCCTTGTCCTCCCCAGCTCTCTGTGGGACAGGAGAGGCTTTGTTTGAAGAGGATGGTTGCTGCGGGAACCAGGAGCTACCAAAAGCAGAGCGAGTTTTTCATTTCTGAGGAGCAAAACACCCAGAGAGGAAATCTCTGTGCAATGTGCCTCCAAACTGCTGTCCCTGACTTTCTAGGGCACCTGGAAATTGGTGGAAAGCTTGGCATGCGTACACAGAAGGCACAGATGTGGCTCCCCCCACCCTGGCCCCCTCGGGGCTGGCTCCAGACATGCAGAGTTAGAGGTGACTTGGGCTGAGATCTGAGGTCATCTGTCCCCATCAGATGCCCCTCCTGTGCTAGGGGGATGGAAATTCCCCAGACTAGGTTCTTTCCTCAGGAGTGGAAAGACAGAAACAGCTTTGCCTTTGTTTCCAGATTTTAATTTCCTAGAATCTGCCCCCAGGGTAATGTCTTTTTGTTCTTTTTTCCAAAATAATTCCTCAGTTCAGACAAGAGAAAAACCTTTTTGCTCTTTTCTGTTTAAGGACAGAAGGTGACTTTTCTACTCTTAAAATACAGTACCTTTCTATTTCAAACCACTTGCTTTGGCTCTTCATAGTGTGATGTAAAATTCCTGGTACTGACAGACTCACAGATCAAATTTCCAAAGTGAAAGAGTAATTTGGTAATGCACTCTAGTGTTTTCCAGCCCCCTTTGGGCTTGCTGGCAACCACACTGTAGCTTTTGCTCTCAGCTCCACCATTTACTGCTCTCTCCCTATACTTTTCACTTTTATTTTTGCTTTTGGAGTTCTAATGTCTGCCTTTTTAAACTTTTTGAAAAAATTTTTATTGAGATATGACCTACACTCAGTAAAGTGTACACTAATCTTACCCGTACAGCTCAGTGAATGTTTTTTTGTGACTATACCATGTAATCGCCCACCCAGCGCCTTCCCCTACCGTGTCCACACTTCCTCCCTGCCTGGATGTAACCCCATCTTCACATCTATCACTGTAGGTGAGATTTGTCTTTTCTAGACTTTCATATGAATGGAATCATCCAGTATGTACTCTCTCATGCGTGTTTTTTTCATTCAACGTTATATTTTGAAGATTCATCCATGTTGTTGCATGTATCAATACGTTTCTTATTTTTAACGCTGTGTAGCTCATTTTAGGAATATATAGAATTTATCTATTCTCCTGAATAGATATTTGATGAATATTTGAATTGTTTCTAGTTTGGGCTAACACGAATAAAGCTGCTCTGAACATTCTTTACACATTGGGGTTTTGTTATTGTTGTTGTTTTGTGGACATATGCTCTCATGTTGGGGGGTACACCTAAGAGTGGAATTGCTGAGTCATAGGGTATGTGTATGTTTAAGCTTTAGTAGATGCTTCCAAACCCCACATTCCAAGGAGCTGTAACAATTGGCACTCCTGTCCGCAATGTGTGAGCGTTCCGGTAGCTCCATATCCTCTCCAACACTCAGTTTTGTCTCTCTATCTACTTATAGTTATTTACACATGAAGTTGCTGCATGTCTGCTTACCTGGGGTCCCTTCCCCCTTAACTACACCTTTAATTCCTCAAAACATTCTATATAGGGATTACAGGGTAAAACTCCCCTGGGCTGTACTGATGTTAAAACTGCAAGTTCTGTGTCCCAGGACCACTCTTAGTCCTTTCCTGGGCAAACTGGGATGGCTGGTCACCCTAAATATGGTATAATGCAAAGGAAAGAGGTTTTGGCAAGGAACTGACCTGGTTTGAATCCTAGTTCACCTACTAGCTGTGTGAGATCAGTCAAGGGAAAGAGTGACGGACAGATGGATAGATATGTGACAGAACAAATATAGTAAAATGTTAATGGTACAACCTGGGTGATGGGTATACACGTGTTAACTGTAATATTCTTTCAACTTTGCTGTATGTTTGGAAACAATAAAATGTTGGGGAAAAGACAAAATAGGGGTAACGCTGCTTGGTTCTGGGGTACCAGATCTCAGAACTCAGAGGAAGCTAGTTTTTCCATGTCATGGAGCCACTAAAGAAAACAAATGCCCCCATTCTTCTGGTCTTCACATTTCAGTTGCCCCACCAAGTTCTTCTATTTCCTAAAATCCTTTCAGAAGACTAGAGACAAGAGAAAATAGCAAATCAGAGCAAATGGACAGAACTTGTCGTTAAATTCCAGCAGTCACATTGCTTTGCTCAGAGTTGTCTCGCAAACAGAGCTGGAAGCTTGGTGTCACATTCCCCTTCCCCCTGCCGACCTCCTGCTGGCCTCAGATAGACTAAGCTGGACCGTTACCCATGACCTGATGCCTTCTTGAGCCATATTCTCCAGCCTCTCTGCTTCTAACTTTGCTGTCATCGCTGGCAAAGCTGACTTACTTTTATCCTCTTTCAAAGCCATTTCCTGTTCCCATGGCAACTTACTGGGGGTCTTCTATCACCATGGGAACATGGCTGCTGGGTTTAAATACACCTTATCACCACAGCATTAAAAAATATGGGGAGAGAGGGAGTCTGGTTGTCAGGGAAACAGAATTCAGGTCTTCTCCATGAGAGATGGGCTGGGGAAAAGGAAGTGCTGTTGGGAGTTTAGAATCAATGCCACACCTAATCCTGGTCCTTCTGGGATGGCCACACACTTAGTGTGCAGATACTATGGTGTGTGTGTGTGTGTGTGTGTGTGTGTGTGTGTGTGTTAGAGAAATTGTCTTTCCATCATGGACATATGAAGAACCTCATCGGAAGGCAACTTGGAGATTTCAAGGGTCTTAGAGGAAACTCTCATAGCTCAGCCTGACGATATAGGGATATCATGGTTTTCCCCTCTCTCTCAATCTCTCTCTCTCCACCCCCCTCTCTCTTTCTCTCCCCCCACCCCCACAATCACAGTAGGGAACCTTCCTTGTCATCAAGAGGACAGCAATTCCATGGTGAACATCCCAGGAAAACCAAACCAAAAGAGAGACCTGCGTATAAAACAAAAGGGCATAAAAAGGGTTTAAGTGATGGGAAATAAGAATCCCATCCATGACATGGATAGAGTGTACCTGAAAAAGGCCAGTACTCTTTCTTCTGTGTCACCTGTTTGTCCTTGAGGCAAATGGGACACTCAATCAGTCAACCACCTTGTCAGAGGGATAGTAAATGAGTATTGGGGGCACCTACCTTCCTAATCACAGTGGGGAGTTGTCGAGCAAAGGAAGATGCTTGCCCCCTCCCCAGGCAGAAGAAAGAAAACATATGGAAGACACATGTAGCTCATAGATCACAGGCTTCCAAGGACCAGAAGCACCCAGTAGTGTGAAGCTCATTGTCACTGCATACACATTCAAAGAAACAAAACAAATGCCACCTAATTAATCTCTATGTCATTACTATCCAAGCGTTCAGGCGCTTATGCACATCTGGGAATTTTATCTCTAGTAGTCTTAGTCCCAGGAAGAAATATGGACGAACATGTCCCAGGCTCAGCTGGCAGCTCTTCTCCCTTTTCAGTGGCTTCCAGGGTCCCAGGGCCCTCAGACTGTCATAAAGTTGCTCAGAGCCACCCATAATGACGTCCTGCCCAGCTGAACCCCCTTCTGAGACCCATTCCACACACAGCTCCTGCCATCTCATCATGTCAACGTTTACCTCGTCTCTCTCAAGAATGGAGTAGAGGAAAGAGAAAGCGCTCTGTTCTTAGAAAATGCTGGGTTTGAATCGCAGCTTGCCACTTTCTAGATTTGTGAGTTTGGAGGAATCTCTTATTTAAGTTTATATTACTAAAATAAATTTACAAGATGATTCGAAGGATTAGATGACATAATGAACATGAAAATGCTCTGCAAACAAAGGACATAATGTCCTGACAAGGACTGATTGTTCAACCTCCTGGGTAGCACACTTCTGGTCTAACAGGTGCCTTGGACTATAGGAATGATTCTGAGGGGTGTCAGTCCAGGTCAGAGCTGGGGATGTGGACATTTCTGGTTGTGAGCTGATGGAGGGCAGGGCCCAGCACTGTGCTAGGTTTATAGTAAGTTCAACAGTGGCTGCTCATTCAGAGGTTGGTGCTGTTGACTAGGACATTTGCTGCCCTTCACATTGCTCCACACAGGTGGGTGGCAGTGTGTCCACCATACCCTGGGGCAAGACCCCTTCAGCGGTGAGAGTCAAATTGCCCAGGTCCAGACTGAGCAGGTCCAGCTGCAGGGGGAGGGCAGGAGGGCTATGAATTGCGACTCTCCTCCAGGGCTGACATGATTCATATCCTGGCTGCCAGAAGGGGACCTCTCTGTAGCTTTTGACTCCATTATCTTGAGCTCACTGCCTACCCTGGCCACTGCCCCATTTTCTCCTCTTAACATTTGTCCACTTGCCAGGCCAGCTTAGTAATAGCTCCAAGAAAGACAGATTATCGGTCCCTCTCCAGAAAGAACCAATTATTCATGGCCTCAGCTAGAGTTTTATGAAAGAAAAAATGTGACAAGAGGAGTGCTACTTCCTGCTGCACCTGGGAGGCTTTGCCTGAGAGTAGAATCTAGGCGTGGAGTGGGCCAGAGCAAGAGGTAGCATATGAGATGGAATGGCATCAGAAGGAGGATGCAGGATTTGGGCAACAGGATGCAGGGGTGGAATCAGGAAATCGCCTGGCAACAGGCTCCCAGACCATCAGCTGTGTGTACCACCAGGGGCATGTGGCAGTGTGCCTGGGGCAAAACTACAAAGTACATGCAAATTGTACTCTTTGGTGAGTCAATTAAAACCTCATTTTTATAGTAAAAATAAATAAGGATATATTTTGATGCAAAGTACAATTTTTTTGCATGAATTGTTAAGAAAACAACTGAGACTTCCAATTTTTTTCTTGCTGTTCAGTCATCAGGTCATGGCCCTAGAGCTCTGGAGGTATGAATTTGCTCTTTTCTGACATTAGGGTATTTCATTAAATCATGCATTCATCCATTTATTCATTCAACAAATATTTATTGAGTGACAACTATGAGTTAGGCACAAGAGATGCAGCAGGGAGAAAAACACAACTGGACCTTGAGTTCATGGAGTTTATACTCTAGGGGAAATCTTTGAAAGCATTGATGAGCCCAGATTCTCTCATTTGTGTTTGAAGATCAGGCCAGGGGAAATGGTGAGCTTCCTTTCTGGTCACCAAATCCACAGGCAGAGATTAGATAAGCAAAAGTTGCTTGTTGAATGAATGAGTGAATGATGAATGGTTTTCAACATTGGATGAGGAGGCCTACTGGCTGACTCTGAAAGTGCTTTGCCATTCCTGACTCTGTGCCTTCTCTCCCCTGTGCCTTGTGGACATGGCAGGGAGATGCCCTCGGCCCTGGAGGGGTTTCTGGAGCTCCTTTCTATCTGCCTCTTTTAGTCTTATGTCTTGATCCCTTGAAGTCAAACTCACCTTCCTCCTGGAGCCTGGGCAGTCCAGAGTCTCCAAGCCTTTCCCTCACCTATGTCTCCCTTGACCAGTCAGGCAGTGGAATCCTAATGGGCCAAGAATCTGAAAAAATAAAATACAGTCGGCTGTTGGTTGGAGATACAAAAGGAAAACTAAACATTTCTCTCTTGGTCCTGTTTAGGCCACTGAATGCATTCGATCCAAACGTGGCAGAAGGCCCAGCAAAGGCAGGTGGTTCCTAAGCAGAGATGTCTAGAACTCCGGCTCTGAAAGGCAGCATCCAAAGTGGTCCAGCCCAGAAAAAAGGAGAGGGGATGCAGGGTCTACACACTCTTCCCTCCAGATGGGATTGGGCATGAGAGTAAAGGGCTCCAGATGGGCCAGGCCCCTGTGGTGTGACCATTCCCAGTGGCCCCTTTGGAGGTGTGTTTGTGTGTGTGTGTGTAGCATTCACAGAACAATTTAGGCACGTTCATGTACATCACACATTTAACCCTCACAACAACTCACCCAGAGGAGGCAGCATTGTTATCCTTTGAGTAAATAGAACTGAGTTTCCCAGGGGGAGAGCAAGTCTCTGGTTCCAGGTCTAGGGTACCACGATGCCTCTCCCCTTTAGCTCCCACACAGTGTGGGCTTCAAAGACAGAGTAATTCAAATTCCCAACTCCTTCCAGGTGGAAGAGGTACCTGGCTCTAAGAAGACCCCTCTGCCAGAGTGACTCACTGTCAGGCCCCCCAGGAAGAAGCTGAGGCCCTCAAGTGCTCAAGAAACTGCTGGCTCCAGGCAAAGAGATGAAGCGGGCCCTGGACTCTCAAATGAGCCACTGCACTTGAGCAGGGCCCCCTGGGCTGCTGAGCTGCTCCACATGCAGGCCTGGCGTGGGTGCCACCTTCCCAGGCTGCTAGGTGAGCACCTCCGATGCTAAGTGAGGGGGCAGCTCCAGAGCCATCTCTCCCCTCCCAGCTCCCAGCATCTCTGGCATAGAAGCCCCACTCAGCACCAGGGAGACCTCATTCCTCACTTTTCGCCTTTCCAGGTAATCTATCACCCAGAAACAGGGTTATGGAGAGTTGTTTAACATGGAAATGACTCTTGTGGGGAGCTGGAAGAATAAACCTGTCTCTAAGG
Organism: Eubalaena glacialis; assembly: GCF_028564815.1. Classification (NCBI taxonomy): domain Eukaryota; kingdom Metazoa; phylum Chordata; class Mammalia; order Artiodactyla; family Balaenidae; genus Eubalaena; species Eubalaena glacialis. The sequence goes on from NC_083725.1 coordinate 24,695,291, forward strand.
CGCCATGTCTCATTCTGGCTGCAAGGAAGGGACAAGGAGGGAAGTGTGGCAGGGGAGGTGGGACAGGAAGGGGGCGCCAGCGGAGGTGAAGAGGCCCCGCAGAGAGAGGAATTGGCAGCGCTGTGGTTACTGGCTGAGGAGCTGGTGCCCGGGAAGGTGCGTTGAGCTTCCCTCTCACCTGGAAGCCCAACAATCCTTACACTTTCTGGGGAAATCCCTGCCACTCAGCGATACAGTTGTGTCAGAAGCCCTGGCTCCACCCTGGTGTCAGCACCTTGGAGAAGGTAGGGGATGGTGGAGAGACCTCTGCATCAGGAGCCTGGGTTCCCACTTGGCTCTCTGCAGCTGAGGCTGGGCAGAATTGGGGTGACATCTGCACTGGGGCCTCGACCGCTTTGAGGCCAGAGGGGGAGAGGGGAATGCGGTCGTTGGGACAAAAATAATTGTTTTTTGCTATGAGGAACAAGGAATTGAAAAGGATGATGTGTCCTCCTTGGGTTTCTAGGACTCAACTCTTGCCTCAGTTTTCCTCAAGTCCATTGCCACCTAGTTCTATTGCGGAGGATCCTCTTCTGTCTGTTGCCTTTCACAATGAGAAGAGTCTCTTGGTCCTCGCTGGCTAAGGACCTGTTTCCTTTTTTCTTCATTTCCAATGATACAGACACGGGATCAGGACTCAGATGAGGTGAGTGAGGCACTTGCCTCTGGCATGAAATATAAGGGGGCACCAAAAAACTCAGTAATGCTATTTTGATATAATATTTTAAAAATATTTTAAAAATCAAAATTAATGCAAAAAATCCTTCATGAATAAAATATCCAAAATTTAAATAAAGTTAAGATCAGTACTGAATTCTCCTTTCACCTCAAACTTCACTATGGTTCACAAAGCACAGGATACAGAACCACTCAGTGTGCTGGGCCCTGGGGGGTCTGGTAGAAAGGAGGACAGACACGCTTCCCCCTCCCCACTTCCAATCTTCCAATCTCAGTAAAACAGAAATGAATGAGTAGACCAGCAAAGGCTGACAGTTGTGATCCATGAGACAGCCAGGGTTGGTGGTGGAGATGCTATGGATAGGAGAGTTAAAGGAGATTGTCTGGGGATGTGATGCTTCCACTAGGAACTTGAAAGATGGGAAAGATCCAGTGTGATGAGTTGGATTGCCACCCTTCAAAATTAATATCTTGAAGCCCTAACCTCCAGCACCTCAAAATGTGACCTTATTTGGAAATGGAGTGATTGCAGATGTAATTAGTAAAGATGAGGTCATACTGGAATAGAGTGGGCCTTTTTACATATGACTGGTGTCTTTACAAAAGGGGGAAATTTGAACACAGGCGTGTACACAGGTAGAACGCCATGTGATGAGGAAGGGGTGATCCTTCTACAAGCTAAGAAACAGCAAAGATTGCCAGCAAACCACCAAAAGCTAAGAAAGAGCCTGGAACAGTTGCCTCAGAAGGGCACAGCCCTCAGAAAGAACCAATGCTGCTGACACCTTGATCTCAGACTTGTAGCCTCCAGAACTGTGAGACAATAATTTCTGTAGTCAGTAGCACTTTGTTATGGCAGCCCTAGCAAACCAGTACATTAGCCATACAAATAACAATGATAACAGGTGTCCAGGGAAAGTGAATAGTGTGAAAAGGCCCTGAGGTGAGCGAGGGCTCAACATGTTTGGGGAACTGGAAGAAGGTAAGTGTGTCCACAGCACAAAGAGTGAGGTCAAGGGGTGGGCAGGAGACAGGACGTGCAGGACTTTCTGGAATAAGTCAGCCCTTCCCATGACCCCTTTACTCCAAGGCAACACCACTGAATCCAAATCTTTTTCAGCACCACTGAGTTGAAATTCTGCCCTTTTTAGGAGTGAGGATAGGGGTTGGGTGGGTCCAAAAAAGGCAGAAAAGAATGTGAGGATTTAACAGGCCTCACCTAAGTCCCCAGTGGATGGTTCTGGACGTCCTGAGGGTTTGTTTGACAAGACCAGACTTTGCCAATTTAGCAAGTCACTGAGTACCTGCTCTTAATGATCAAGACATTCGCCACCAATGCCATCCAAGTGAAGACTTCAGATGAGAATCTGGAAGTAGGGAACCAGGAAGCAGAGAGAAAGATTGACATTGTGAAAATCCCTGATGGGGAGTGGGTAGGAGGACAAAAGAAGTATTGAAAGTCTGATAAACTGGACCTTCTTCCTCCTTGCCCTCTCTTTCACAGAAAGTCAAGTTGAATCAGAAAGGGAGTTGGCAGGAGAGTTTGTCCTGTTGGCATCACTACCAGGGAGCCCTCTAGCCTCCTGGACGCCTGCACTCCGGCTGATTCTCACTGGGATCCCATCCTCAATGGCAGCTCCCAGGGCTTGTCCAGAGGCCCTGGATGGGAGGCACTCCCAGCCTGCAGAGGCAGCAGATGTATTCTTTAAGCACAGGGACAGCAGAATTTTCAAGCTTGGTGGTCAATGGTGTCTTCCTCTGAGCAAATCACTCCCAGGGGCAACATAACCTTCATGCTAGAGCCACGACTGCCAACTTACTCAGCAATCTTCATCACTGGCAGGGAGGTGACACTTATCAAGAGAGGATTCTATATCTGATTTAAAGTTTCTTACTTGTCTTCACTTATACCTGCATCCCCTCTTGTACAAGTTCTTTCTCGTCGTTAATAAAGCTGTAGGAGCCTGGAGAAGATGTCCAAGAGTGATTATACATGCCTGAGCTAATCCCTTAGGATCCTGCTGGGAGATGGGCAGTGAGTGGCCAGAGGTCAGAGGTCAGCATCAGGAGTCCCTTGGGCTGGTTGGAACCATGAGAAGGATCCTCCCATTCAGTGCCCAAAGTGGGGCACGTGAAGCAGCATCACAGACAGCAGGATTTGGACCTGAACTGACTGCCCGGGGTTCAGGAGGAGTTTCGACAAGACACTGCACATCTTCGGAGCAGGTGGTCTCTTCTGTCTCTACAATCAAACAGAAATTTTTTGCAGCTGTTCTGTAACAGACTGCTGCCTGGGATCCTAGAACCATAGTGTTTTTGATCTCTCTCTTCTCAGTGTGGGCTGCAAATCCCCAGCCTGGAAGCCCTGCCCTGTCTCTCTCTTAACACGGGGGGTCAAGGGAGGCTGCACCCTTGGGGAGTCCCAGTAGTTGCTGGAGATGTGTGTGCACAGTGGGGTGTGGAAAACAGCAGCCTCTTCTGATCTCTACGCAGGGAAACCTGGGAGAGTCGCTTTAAAACCACCAGTGAAATTATCTCATCTATTGACTAAACAGGTGAAAGAGGAAAGGAACTGTAGATTTTCCTTAAGAAACAAAGATTATCTCCTCTTATCCTTTTCTCCCCAGTAAACGTTGCCCCAAATTGGAAGTGAAATGTGTAATTTATTGTCCTACTTTAAATGTTTCTTGTAGCTATGAATATTATACTTGGATCAGATTCTATTATACTGAACTCCACTTGGGCTCTAAATTCTTTTACAACAGTGGAATTTTGTTAGAATGAGTGCATTGTTATAAATCACATTTCCAGACTCCAGCTTGGAGTTTGCATTTGGTTTTCATCTCCACAGCTCACCAGCAATGTGATCATTGCTAGCAAGTCATTTGAACTCTTTGATCTGTATTTTCATCTACCATAAATTGGACACATTAGGTATAGCTGTCCTAATAACTGTTAGCTTATTTTTTTGATGGAATACTGATCACAATTGGAGAAGCTATTTTGGGCCCTCTGCTTATGTGGGGCAGTGGTTTGAAATCCAATTTGCTTTGGCCAATTCACCTTCTTTGTTTTCCAGCATTAGATAATCCACATCCTCTGTAACCTGCATTTACTTATGTTCAACAGCAAAGCCTGTTGTGCTGTCCTGCTCTCCCTTTGGCTCTTGTGTCATTTTCTTTTACTTTTTCCAAGATGACGTGTAGGACTTAGTTTTGGTGGCCATCTGATTTATTGATGCCGGGAAAAGAGGGGGACTCAAGCTATACACTCAGTGTCAAGTTATCTGTTGAGGGAAACTCACTTTTATTAGAAAGCTTCCCAGTGTTCATGAGTGTCCACATGTGTCTGAAGATGAGGGTAGGACTGAATTGGAGGTGAAGATTGCATCAGTCAACTCCTTTCTCTTCCTTTACAATAATATCCTGAGGTTTCTCATGGAATGTGTTGTTCAGGGAGGGGGCACTGGATTGGGAGGGACCTACAAAATGTCACAAAGAGAGAAAAAAATTAATGTATAGCTCTAAGTAAAAGGTACTTTTAACCTAGGTTGGAGACACCCAGAGCCTGCTCTTATGATGCCCACATGCCAGCCACTGCCATGAATCTTTAAGTTAAACTGTTCACCCCATGTATCTCCAGTGGGAGTGGACTTGTGGAGGCATTCTGGAGAGTAATCAGGCATGACTTCATCAGATTAAGAATACACACACCCTCTGACCCAGTAACTCCAGTGCTGGAGATAGATGGCAAAGGGAACATGTATACTCATGACAGAGTTATTTGTGGTGATGGTGAGGAGGTAAGTGCATCCTGGGCATCCGTTCCTGGAGAATGGGAAGGCAAAATGTAGTGGATATACACCATGGGAGCCTGGCAGCCATTAACAGCCATTGATTAGATATAAACATAACAACATAGATGAATCTTAAAAGCAGAGCTCATGAAAAAAAGTAAGACGTGAAATGAAATCTATCACACAACATTTATACAATTTAAAAATGCATGCATACAAAACAATACCCATTTGCATTAATACATACAAATAAACAGATACACATTGAGCCATTAGAATGATTGACTGTGAGGGTGAGAGTGGGGAGATGGATATGAGAATAAAAGAGAATAAGTGATACATAAAATAAGAGGGAGGGCTTGAATGGGAAAATGTAAGAATGACTTACTCAATCCTCTGCACCTGAGGTTCAAAATAAATAAATTAATAAAAATATGAAACCTCCTAAGTTTCTGAGTTAGTCTGGGCTCCATGGTCTGTAATTTCTCAATGACCAAATAGGACCTATAGTAAAAAGAGAGGGTGTTTTACTGAATTAAAAAAACAACAAAAAAGAACAACCTGTTTTGCACTGATCTCTCAGTTGAGTCTTACATAAATCCCTGTTGGTCCTCATGGCTGTTCAACAATTCTTACATTTTTCTCTTGGATACTCCAGCTCGTGTCCCACTTGGCATCCTTTTTTAAACTTCACTCTCTCTAAGTCTCTACCTCAGTTCTGTCTTCTCCCTTCTTTTCATCACATGAACTCACCAACAACTTCCTGGAGATCAACATCATCTGTCCCATTTAGGGCTCTTGATTGCAAACAACAGAAATTAGCCTTGTTGTCTGTAGCAAAACAAGGGCTTTATAAGGATGTAGAGACCAACAGAATCCACAGGAGGCTGGAGGAGTAAGCTTGGAAAATAAGCAGGACCTAAAGGGGGTCTGGAGGCTGGGCTGCAGGAGGAGTATGGCTGGATGGCAACATGGCTGCTGCCTCTGACCCTACTGCCACCACTGCAGGACACTGTGCTGGACAGCTGGCTGACCATGAGTGACTGTGGTAGCCAGCCTCCAAAATGGCTCCTGATGATCTTCACCCTCTGCCTGCAGTGATAGGGTTTTCCTGTATAGCCAATGGGATATTGTGCAAATGATAGTGTGTGACTTCTGAGGATAGGTTATAAAAGACATTGTGGTTTTTGCCTTTCTCTCTCTCGGATCAATTGTTCTCATGAAAACCAGCTGCCATGTCATAGTGCACTCAAGAAGCCCTGAAGAAGAACTGAAGAATGAAAGAAGAAGAACTGAAGCCTCCAGCCAACAGCCAGTGACAAACTTTGGCCTCCTGCTAATGGCCATGTGAGTCAACTCTCTTGGAAGTGGATCCCCAGCCCACTGCAGGCCCAGCCAAAATCTTGATGGGAATCTCATGAGAGACCCTGAGCCAGAATTACGTAGCTAAGCCACTTCTCAATTCTTGACCAACAGAAATGGAGAGAATAAATATTTGTTCTTTTAAGCCACTAGGTTTTGGGGTAATTTGTTACACAGCAATAGGTAACTAATACGCCTCCCCTTCATTTGTGGGTCACATTCACCACACTGAAAGATTTAGGGGGAGCTTCAGATTGAACGTGAGTCACAGGTCATACCCTGGCTTCCAGGTGCTGGTGGAATAGAGTGAGATGAAGGCAGACTCTCTCCCCTTTGCCTCTTTAGGGGGGAGGGGCACTGCTTCTGCCACCACTGCACATGAAGGAAAGCCCCCTAACTAGAAAGGTGGTTGGAGTTTGAACAGTCACAATGAAGAAAGATCCATTACCCCTTTGTACCTGAGTTCCCGCAATGCCTCTGTTCTTCTAATCACAGTCTGTCCGGATCGTCCTTCTCTTCTTCCCTTCTTTCTTGTCCCTGGGTGAGATGTGTCCCTCCTTCCCTCCAAAGCTTCCCTCAAATTCTACTTGGGTCCTTGGCCCCATTCCCCCCACAGGCCTCAGATCTTCAAATCAGCAATTACCTTCTTTCTGGCTCACATTTTAAAATGTTCCGTCTGTGTGCAAATATATTAGTTTTCATGCTCTCTCTGTGTGTGAACATCCTGTTCTGGATTATCTTCCCTTGTTTCTCCTCTCTCAGAAGAAATAATCTCAGTTTGGCTCAGAGATTTTTTACACACCTTTTCATGGTGTTTCATAGTGACCCCCTGGCAGCTCAGCCTGGGTAGGAGAGCGTGGGTGAGGATGGGTCATACCTGAATGACCACAAAGCCAATGTGCATAGGCTCCATGGAGGTGGCAACAGCAGTCATGGTCCACTGACTGGGTACCTCTTGCAGGTGCCCGGCTCACCCCCATCACTCAAAGCAACACTGTAGAGAGAGGTTTCTGAAGCATGAATGAGGTTACTGTAGTCCCCCTATTCTCACAAGCTAGGAAATCACTAGATTGCAAACTTCTTGAGGGAGGAAACGTGTCTTGTTGCCATTCTGTTCCAGGGCCTAATATAATGTCCCAAACAGAGAAGATGCTCAACACATACATGTTGAAGGAATAGTTGAGTGAACAGATGAATGTATGGAATCTAGGGAAGGTGGGGTTACTCTGACCCCCATGCATGCGTGATTGGAATGGTTTTCCCCAAACAGGCCCTTGGGAGGGGGTGAGAATCAAACCCAGCACTGGGGAAGAGAAACACTGTGACATCAGAGGTTTCCTGGAGGAAGAGTGAGGAGGGACAGACCCAAAGCTGGAAGTCCCACTGCGATCAGGGGCTTCTGATCTGACCTCTTACAGCAGCCCGAGGATCGACACAGAACACTTCACTGGAGCTCACTGCAAGGCTGACACAAGATGGACCAAGAAAGGAGAAGCAGAATAAAGACAGCAAGGTGATCTGCCCTCCAGATACAGCTAATGTACCTTCAGCTCCTGGTCCACTACAGGACGCAGCAGAGACCATCTCTGACCTGTACCTGCCCAGCACACAGGTTCAGGCTTAGTCCTTCTGACACTGAGGATGAGCTTGTAGGTCTGAGGCTGAGACTGAGACTGACGTTTCTTCCCGAGCTCCACCCCTGAGTGCTGGGTCCCATCTGAACCCCGCCTCTTCCGGGTGGTTAACCCCAGGATCTTCCTGTTCAGGGGAGACCTTCCACCCACAGGGGAGTGGTCTTTCAGGCACCAACACAAGAAGGCAACACAGTAATTATGACCTTCCCAAGAGTGAACAGCATTTTGGAGCTGGGGGTATTTTTGTGATGATGGAGAGTGGCAGGGCCAGAGGGACAGGAGCCTAGAGATGGGAGGTGGAACTGGATGTGGTCTGAACTTTCTTCCTTCTCTCCTTTTATTTATTTTTTTATTTATTAAATTTAAATTTTAAAATTATTTTTAATGTATTAAAATTTTTTTCTTTCTCTATTCTTTTTTTTTTCCTCTTGTCTTTTTTATTGGGGGTGGGAACACATGTCACAAGGATTAAAACTATTAGGGTGAGGATTCCACAAGCGTATCAGACTGAAGTCAGTGTGGTGTGTAATGTTTGCAGAGGGCACCCGTTCATAATAAGATACTAACATCTGTGATGACACCATCACTCTCCCTTCACTCCATTCTTCACCTTTGCTTCCTTCCTACCCATTCCTTAACCTCCTATGTTTGGACTTCTTTCCCTACTACCCGGTGAGGAAAGTAATCAGAAATCCACCCCCACATGCTGAACACCTCTCCTGAGTTCCCCACTCCTCTCTCTGCAGTGTGGATGTCGTGAGGGATCCTGCTCTTCCTTAGCTTCTGTGACAATGTCCTCTCCCCCAGCGTCTCTGATCCCCCCACCAGCTCCCTTCAACTGCTCCTTTCGTCATTCTACCCCTTAGATACAGACATCCCCTGAAGCTTGTTTTCTGGCCATCTCATCCTCTTACTTGTCCTCTCTAAAGTCCATCCATACCAACTGTTTTATTTTTCACTCTCTGTAGCTGATTCCTGAATCCCTCTAGCCTAGAACTCCCTTCCAAGCGATACACACACATTTCCAGTTATCCAGTGGGCATCACAGCATGGATATGTTGGTGAAACACCAAGTCATTCAGTGTGGCTGGAACATGGAGGAGGAGGAGGAGGAGGAAGGGCAAAAGGACAAAAAGTAGATAGCAAGAGGTTATGAAGGGTCCTGCAGGCTAGGTGTATCAGTCAGAGTTCAGGTACTGATAATAGAATTCACTCTACCTAGTGCAAGCAGGAAGGGTTTTAATACAGGGGTTTAGGTGCTGAAAAATTATTGGAATGAATAACAGTCAAGTCTTAGGAGCACTCAGCTGCTGGCATGATCAGGAAAGCTGCCTCCCCAATGCAGAAAGCTGTCAAATCAGGAAGCACATCTCAAAACGGGAAGCTACTGATTGAAGAACAACCTTACCTCCGCCTGATCAGCACCCAAACCTGGATGCTATACACCCTGCCTCTCTTCCTGTTTGACTCTGTTCTGAAACAAAGTCTCACTTGAGCTCTTCTGATTTGTGGAATCTAAGTCATATCCAGAGCTCCGTTTACAAGAGATCCTGGGAAATTTATGATTTTATTTCCAACCTCGTTGGGATAAGTGCTGAGCAAGTCAGTCCACCATCTTGTGTGCATTAGGCAGGAATCTTTCTATTGCCAGTGGCAGGAATCCAACTTTATCTGACTTTGATCAAGAAAGAAATATCATTGACCTGTAATGAATGCCAGGGAAGGGCAGGGGCCAGTCTGGCTTTAGAGACAAGTGGCTGCCCAAACTTCCTCTTTCTCTATCTGCTACCTCTGCTTTTCTCAATGTTGGTTCCATCCTCCCCACTGAAGACAGACTTTGTTCATGGGCCTGGAGATGTGGCCATAACACTCCCAGGCACCCACCTATTATCTCTTCCCCACTGCAGGGAAAGAAGCTGGCATTTCTTGGTTCTAATTGTAAAAATACACAGAAAAAGCTCTGATTTGTCCAGATTGAGTCACGTGCTCACACCGTGTGCATTGGAAGCAGAATTCTGTGATTGGCAGTCCAGTTAAAAAACTCAGGACTTCCCTGGCGGTCCAGTGATTAGGACTCTGCGCTTCCACGGCAGGGGGCACGGGTTCGATCCCTGCTCGAGGAACTAAGATGCCACGTGCCATGCGGCGCAGCCAAAAAAAAAAAAAAAATTAAAAGAATAAAATAAAAAACTCATTTTGGAGATGGGTGAGAAGCAGGTACCCAAAGGAGGGGCTGATAGCATGGTCATAGCCACTGGGGGTCGAGGGTCAGGAGACTGTCACAACTGTGTCCACTACACTATGATACACTTTTTTTAAAGTCTTGACTGTGATAGAGAACTAATGCAGAACCTTAAGCAGTAAAGTGGCATAATGAAATAATATTTTTCTTTATCCAATTACTAAAGGGACTAAATGAGATAATGAATGTAAATTTTCTGGTACAGTACATAGTACAGAGTAGGTGCTTGTCTTGGTTTGAATTCTCCCAGAAGCTGACTTTGAAACAAGGATTCAAGTGTAATGCGTTTATTTGGGAAGTGCGGGGGTACCAGTAGTGGAGTGGAGACGGCAAGGCAGATGATAAAGGCTGAATTATTAAGCCATGACCACAGTGGTTGGCTGGAGCCTAAGCCCATGGGGAAACTCTTGGAAGCAGTACAAAACATATGCCTTAGAATTATTTCACCCGAAGGGCAAAGGAGTAGAAATATTTCTATCTCAACTTCAGAGAGACACTGGCTAAGAGCTGCTCTTGGGGGTGGAGTCATTCCTCAGCACCGCTAGCCTGCTGCACACGTGGGCAGAGTGGCCTTCTGTAGTTCCAGCCTAAGCACAAAGTGTCCAAAGGGCATAGGCAGAGTCTGCAGTGTTTAATATGTGTTAGCTCCTCCCCGCCATTAGTGTAGGAACCATGTCTTATTTATTCTGGAATTTCCCACAAACCTAGCACGATATTTAACACATCATAATGGTCAATAAATATTTATGCTTTGCTTAATTAATGACATTTCAGGCTATTTTTCCTCCTGGTGATCTATTGGTATTGCCTCCGTATACCTTGATTTTTCTGGGCCAGAATGAATTTCATGTCATTATGTTTTTATCCATTAAATATATAATTGAACATGATCTGATTTTATACTTTTGTAATACTTCTCATGCAATTGCATTTATAAATAAGTAAACCTCTGTTAGATCACAGGTCTTGTTTCTATATATCTCAACTTGATCTCTATAGGAAACTATCGCCAAATTGGGGGAATCTGGAGACTCCTGATGTGTGGATTCTTGTTAGCTTCCTTGCCTGAATCAGCCTAGCCATCTGCCAGCAATAATAACCTGCCCCCTGTGTGTTCAGCCACATCCAATCCTTGAGCCAGGCTTCATGTTGTATTGAGAACTCCTTTCCCCTGGGGTGAGGGGAGGCATTCCATTTTCCAGCTTAGACCACCTGGCTTCAAAAAGGAATTATCAGAGGTTCAAGCACTAGATAAGCAATGAACTCTAGCTCCTCTTTTCCACATCACTATGCATGGGGGCAATTTCCTTGCAGGACACTTGTCTCAGACCCTGGCTCTGATCCCAGGTCAGCAATCCTGGACCCTAATTCTAATCACTTAATCTGGGAGGACTCCTCTTCACCTGGTTGCTGTGTTCTACTTTTGAGAGCCTAACATTTACCCTAACTTAGACAGAATCCATGTCATCAAGACTACCTCTCCCAAGAATTGTCCCTGCTTAAGAAGCTACCGGCACTGTGCTTATCTGTTCCATCAGATTGGACCCTTTGAAACTGATGATGGAGTTTATTGTATCCGCTTACAGTTGGGTGGTCATGGCTGGTGTCGGTCAGTCCACTCAACCCTCCATTCAGGTTTTGCTAGATTCCCATTCATCATCCCTTCCCTTCTCCTTGTATTAGTCTCCCAGCATGTCTGCCAGTTAAGACATTTACTTTAGGACATTGTCAGAGTGGGTTGTTTTGTTGGTATTTCCTAGATTTGGGATTCCATCTTGCTGTTCTTACCCCTAGACCACTGGTTACTGATACCATCGTTCTGCATCCTTGTACATTGGAAAGTCCAAGAGATGGGATTTGAAAATGGACATCCAGCAGTGGATTGTTAAGAGTACCTGGCATGAATGCCTTGTTCGCACCACAGGGTGTCCAGACCAGTATCCAGCTCCAGATACCTCTACTGTGCCCCTTATGGTTTCCCTGATATATGAATTCCTGAAGAATGCTATCACCATTTGGGGTTGGTGGAAAATAGGGACAGAGCTGTTTTTCTGTGTCCTGGGACTTGATGTGGTACCAGAACAACCTTGTTTCCTCTTGGACTCTCCAGTTGCTCAGAGTTTCTGATGTTGCCTTTCTTTATACATTTTCCCTTGAATCTTTCCATGAAACTTGCTTTGTCCTTCCCTCCCTCTCTTCCTTTCTTTCTTTTACAATTTTAAGAGATAAACCCCAGTTCCACTCTTTACTTTCTCATGATCTTGGAACCTGTTGAATGTTCTCTTTGAGTTCCCTACTCTAGCTCTGAGCTACAATACGACTCTTACTATTTCCAGAAGAGTCAGATTACCTTGGTGCTTTCTTTTGTTTCCCAAAGGACGCATGTATTTCTTGAAAAGCTTCCCAAGAATCAAGTGACATCTACAAAAGCCCAGAAAATGATACCTCAAGTGGATTCTTTGCAAAATCACCATCACAGTTTCTAGAGGTTGGGTCAATCCAAATCCAGGACACCTAAACAATCATCTCTGGGATTGTATACTCGATCTTAAAATGGTCCCAGGCTCTTACTTGGAGCCTGAGAATGAAGAAAAGAGGAAGAGACATATAATTTCCATTTAGATTGAGAATCTTTTCCCTGGAAACACAGAGGCCTCCCTGCTGCTTGCTTCCTTTTATGCATCCTATTCGGAGGATGGCATGATTATTCCCTAAACATATTACTGCAGCTCTTCAGGCAGATTCTCTCTTCTAGGAATGTCACGAATGAATTACCATGTGGTGTTGGCATGGGGCCTCAGCCAGCAGGAGCCAATTATTTAAAAAATTTCCAAGCAAATCAGATCAGCGTTTCACAAGCTACCGGCCAAAAATATTCAGAAAGTCATGTGGCATTCCTTTGCTACAATGTGTTGCTGACCTAAATGTGTACCAATCTCGCCATCCCCAGGTCCACACTCCCAGCTCCAGGGGTTTTGTTAGGACACAAGCTCACACCCTTTTGCAGTAATCTAACTGGGTAATTTCACTTATCAAAACTGTAAATGGATGTTTGATCAGATCAGATCATTAAATTTCCTAATTAGGCAGCACAGACTCCCCTTTGCCAGATGGATTGAGCTGCACCTATTTGTGACACAACTTAATCACATTTTGCTTCACTGTCAAGGCTGTGTTTCAGGGAGGAAATATGTTCTCTTGGCTAGATTAAACATAGCCATCCAAACTTGGCATCTCCAGCTAAGAGAAGGAGACTTTGCTGAACTGGAACATATAAGAATATATGTCATGGCTAAGATACATTAACAATCAGCACATGGGGAGATTCTGCCATGTCTGATTTGCATTCTTAACAAAACAGTCTTTTTATGGAGAGAATGGACTCTGCCTTCATTCGTTAACACATCAGATGGATATTTAAAAATATTTAGCCTTAGGTATAAAGCAGTCAGCACAAGAACAATGTATTGTAGTGTCAGTTTTTGCTGTTTATGTTTCTTTGAACTGTCAGGATGTATGCAGATGGCTCTGTCCTTGATGGACAGGTACTCTGGAGTATCAAGGAATTTAAAATGTCACTTGGACATCAATTCCAGAACTCTGTGCCTCCTGCAGTCTAATCTAAATCGTTTCTGATAAAGTTTCATTCTGTTTCATCTTGTTCTGTCATCAAGAGAGATAGAGCTCCCTCAGTCACCAATATCCATGCACAGCAGATCTTTTACTCACTGGGAAGTACCGGGTCATTTAAGTGTTAAGAACCCAATAGAAAAATACTTGAAAACATCTCACAGGGCTTCCCTGGGGGTGCAGTGGTTAAGAATCTGCCTGTCAATGCAGGGGACACAGGTTCAAGCCCTGGTCTGAGAAGATCCCACATGCTGCAGAGCAACTAAGCCCGTGTGCCAAAACTACTGAGCCTGCCCTCTAGAGCCCACAAGACACAACTACTGAGCCCGCGCACCTAGAGCCCGTGCTCTGCAACAAGAGAAGCCACCACGATGAGAAGCCCGCGTCCCGCAACGAAGAGTAGTCCCCGCTCGCCACAACTAGAGAAAGCCAGCGCACAGCAACTAAGACCCAACGCAGCCAAAAATAAACAAATAAATAAATTTAAAAAAAGAATATGTTCATAATATATAAAATGAATAAATGCAAAAAAAAACCTCACAGTGAAAATGCTTGTGAAACTTTAGTATATGCTTTTGTCTAAAGAGTGCTGTTTACTTTGATTTTGTGGATACATTATAACAGGGTCTGGGGTCCGTTCTCACCGTTTTGTAGAATTATCACTGTAGGAGATCAGTCTGAACCAGTCCTGATCTCCAGGCATGCATCTCTGAATAGGGACCATCATACTGAGAGAGCTTTGTTGTTATTGTTATTTATCCCTTTCTTCTATAGGAGGAAAATATACTCCTATTAATTGAGGTACTAATGTAGGTTAATTTCAGTTATTTCCTAGCCTTTGAGTAGAAATGTATCATATTTTTTGTTCTAGTTCTGTGAAAAATGCCAGTGGTAGTTTGATAGGGATTGCATTGAATCTGTAGATTGCTTTGGGTAGTAGAGTCATTTTCACAATGTTGATTCTTCCAATCCAAGAACATGGTATATCTCTCCATCTATTTGTATCATCTTTAATTTCTTTCATCAGTGTCTTATAATTTTCTGCATACAGGTCTTTTTTTTTTTTTTTTTTTTATAAGAGACTCTTTTCTTTTCTTTTTTTTTTTTAATTAATTAATTAATTTATTTATTTATGGCTGTGTTGGGTCTTCGTTTCTGTGCGAGGGCTTTCTCTAGTTGTGGCAAGCGGGGGCCACTCTTCATTGCGGTGCGCGGGCCTCTCACTGTCGTGGCCTCTCTTGTTGCGGAGCACAGGCTCCAGACGCGCAGGCTCAGTAGTTGTGGCTCAAGGGCCCAGTTGCTCCGCGGCACGTGGGATCCTCCCAGACCAGGGCTCGAACCCGTGTCCCCCGCATTGGCAGGCAGATTCCCAACCACCGCGCCACCAGGGAAGCCCTGCATACAGGTCTTTTGTCTCCTTAGGTAGGTTTATTCCTAGATATTTTATTCTTTTTGTTGCAATGGTAAATGGGAGTGTTTTCTTAATTTCACTTTCAGATTTTTCATCATTAGTGTATAGGAATGCAAGAGATTTCTGTGCATTAATTTGTATCCTGCTACTTTACCAAATTCATTGATTAGCTCTAGTAGTTTTCTGGTAACATCTTTAGGATTCTCTATGTATAGTATCATGTCATCTGCAAACAGTGACAGCTTTACTTCTTCTTTTCCAATTTGGATTCCTTTTATTTCTTTTTCTTCTCTAATTGCTGTGGCTAAAACTTCCAAAACTATGTTGAATAATAGTGGTGAGAGTGGGCAACCTTGTCTTGTTCCTGATCTTAGTGGAAATGGTTTCAGTTTTTCACCATTGAGGATGATGTTGGCTGTGGGTTTGTCATATATGGAATAAAGATGCAGACCTACTAGAGAATGGACTTGAGGATACAGGGAGGGAGAAGAGTAAGCTGGGCCAAAGTGAAAGAGTGACATGGACATATATACACTACCAAACGTAAAATAGATAGCTAGTGGGAAGCAGCCGCATAGCAGAGGGGGATCAGCTCGGTGTTTGTAACCACCTAGAGGGGTGGGATAGGGAGGGTGGGAGGGAGGCAGAGGCAAGAGGGAAGAGATATGGGGACATATGTATATGTATAACTGATTCACTTTGTTATAAAGCAGAAACTAACACATCATTGTAAAGCAATTATACTCTAATAAAGATGTTAAAAAAAAAGAAATGTATCATATTAGTACTAAAACTTAAATTTTGATAGTCACTATATATTTGTACCTAAAATGCATGGATAGATTTGTCATTTCCTGCCCCTAGGTGTGCCCAGGAATTCTCCAGAGGTTGCCTTAAGTGCATCAAGAATTGGTCTCTGTCCTCACTCGCTGTTAAGCTAGCCGGCCCAGCACTCCGAACTGCTGGTGAGAGCAATGCCGTGTTCTGATCGTCCACACCATGGCTTCTTATTCCAGATTCCTGGCCTTCATGCTGCAGAGCTGTGAGTCTGTCACAGCCATCCCAGTGCAGGTTACCTTTGGGTACCCTGAGCAATAACGCTTTTTTTGGGAAAAAAGGGGGAATATTAGTTCTCAACATTTTTCTCAAGCGAGGGCTTCAGTGGTTGGCAGCAGACTCAGGGTTGTTGCTTGGACCCCATTGTTAGAGCTCCTTGGTCCAGCTTTCTTCTCTGACTGGACCCCTTGCATGACTGTGCAGCCCAGGCCTTTGCTATCCATCTCACTGGGCTGGATTGAATTTTCTTTGCACCACCTCAGGGTGGCCCTGAAGGAGATCCACAGAAGGCAGTGGATGCCGTTGATGTTCTCAAGGCCATGGCAGCCTTATAGACTGTGGCGTCTATAAGGACGTGGGCTGTTACACTCAGTGGGGAGGCTGCTGTGACTGAGACTGATAGCATGTCCCAGCTGGGTGGCTCAGATCCCGAAGTACTACTGACTTCTGTGAATTGGTCCTTTCATTTCCTAGACACTGTCCCTTTTCTCCTTGAGGACACATGCAGCACCATGGTGGCTGCCTGGGCTGAGTTCCCACAACAGCTGCAAGATGCATCTGGAGCCACCAGTTCCCCTCCTACATTTAGTCCTGGCTCACGGTGACAGCCTCCTCTCTCATGGACCCCATCTTCTTTCTCACTTCTGCTGGGAAAGTCCCAGGGCATTGGGAATCTGACGACCTCTCCCTTACATAGATGGGATCCAGTTGTTCTTCCTGGGAGACTCTGTAGCTCCCGTTTAAGTTGAGTGACAGGAGCAAAATAGGGGGGAAAGAGCATTAATTACCTCCACATGCCTGACACACTAGCTCCCTGCAGTATCTTCACAGACCGAGGCTTTCTGTTATTTTCCTTCATATTATAGAAAGAACCTTGTGTTTCTACAGGCTGCCTTTTCTGGTTTGTCTTTTTTTCTTAAGGTCCACAGATTCGGGCAAATTATACATTTTTGACAGTTTTTATACATTTTAATTTTTAAAGCAGTTTTGTTGAGGTATATATATGTCTATACAATAAATTGCATGTATTTAAAGTGTATGATTTGATAACTTTTGACATATATCTATATCTGTGAAATCATAGCCACAAATCAAGATAATGAACACATCTATCACACCCAAAAGTTACTTCTGTGTCCCTTTGTACTCTTTTTTTATTGTCTGGCCTCTTTCACTCAGCATAATTATTTTGAAATTCATCTATGTCGTTGTATGTGTTAAGAGTTCATTCCTTTTCATTGCTGAGTGATATTCCAATGTATGGGTATATGGATATGATTGTTCAGTCACATGTTGATGGATATTTGGGTTGTTTCCAGCTCCAGGCTATTATAAATTAAATTGTTATGAATATTCATGTACAAGTCTTTGTATGGATATATGCTTTTGTTTAAATTAGATAATACCCAGGAGTGGAATAGCTGGGTCATATGGTAGGTATATCTTTAATTTTTAAAGAAACTGCCAAACTGTTTTCCAAAGTGATTACACCGTTTTGCATTCCCGCACATCTTCACCCATACCTGGTATGATCAGCCTTCTCAATATTAGTCATTCTAGTAGGTAGATAGCACGTGTTGTTTGGGTTTTAATTTGCATTTTTCTAAAGTCTAATGATGTCAAGCCTCTTTCATGTGCATAGTTGATATCTATATATATTCTTTGATGAAGTGCTCATTGAACTCTTTTGCCATTTATTTATTTATTTATTTACTTCATTTTGAGAGCTCTTTATATATTCTAAATACAAATCCTTTATCAGATATGTGTTTTGCAAACTTGTTAATTTTTTTTTGTTCTGACATTTACTTTTTATGTTTAGTTTTTGAATTTTATTTTATTTTTTTTATACAGCAGGTTCTCATTAGTTACCTATTTTATATATATTAGTGTATACATGTCAATCCCAGTCTCCCAATTCATCCCACCACCACCATGTCCCCTCTGCCACTTTCCTCCCTTGGTGTCCATACGTTTGTTCTCTACATCTGTGTCTCTATTTCTGCCTTGCAAACTGGTTCATCTGTACCATTTTTCTAGATCCACATATAGGCGTTAATATATGATATTTGTTTTTCTCTTTCTGACTTACTTTACTCTGTATGACAGTCTCTAGGTCCCTCCACGTCTCTACAAATGACCCAATATCATTCCATTTTATGGCTGAATAATATTCCACTGTATATATGCACCAAATCTTCTTTATCCATTCATCTGTCAATGGGCATTTAGGATGCTTCCATGACCTGGCTATTGTAAATAGGGCTGCAATGAACATTGGGGTGCATGTGTCTTTTTAAATTATGGTTTTCTCTGGGCATATATACTGGGTATATGCCCAGTAGTGGGACTGCTGGGTCATATGGTAATTCTATTTTTAGTTTTTTAAGGAACCTCCATACTGTTCTCCATAGCGGCTGTATCAATTTACATTCCCACCAACAGTGCAAGAGGGTTCCCTTTTCTCCACACCCTCTCCAGCATTTATTGTTTCTAGATTTTTTGATGATGGCCATTCTGAACATTGTAGATTTGATTTGCATTTCTCTAATAATTAATGATGTTGAGCAGCTTTTCATGTGTTTCTTGGCCATCTGTATGTCTTCTTTGGAGAAATGTCTATTTAAGTCTTCTGCCCATTTTTGTATTAGTTTGTTTGTTTTCTTAATATTGAGCTGCATGAGCTGTTTATATATTTGGGAGATTAATCCTTTGTCCGTTGATTCATTTGTAAATATTTTCTCCCATTCTGAGGGTTGTCTTTCGTCTTGTTTCCTTTGGTTTGCAAAAGTTTTTAAGTTTCATTAGGTCCCATTTGTTTATTTTTGTTTTTATTTCCATTACTCTAGGAGATGGGTCAATAAAGGTCTTGCTTTGCTTTATGTCAAAGAGTGTTCTTCCTGTGTTTTCCTCTTAAGAGTTTTATAGTGTCTGGTCTTACATTTAGGTCTTTAATCCATTTTGAGTTTATTTTTGTGTATGGTGTTAGGGAGTGTTCTAATTTCATTCTTTTACATGTAGCTGTCCAGTTTTCCCAGCACCACTTATTGAAGAGACTGTCTTTTCTCCATTGTATATTCTTGCCTCCTTTGTCATAGATGAGTTAACCATAGCTGCGTGGGTTTACCTCTGGGCTTTCTATCCTGTTCCATTGATCTATATTTCTGTTTTTGTGCCAGTACCATGTTGTCTTGATGACTGTAGCTTTGTAGTTTAGTCTGAAGTCAAGGGAGCCTGATTCCTCCAGCTCCTTTTTTCCCCCTCAAGATTACTTTGGCTATTCGGGGTCTTTTGTGTCTGCATATACATTTTAAGATTTTTTGTTCTAGTTCTGTAAAAAATGTCATTGGTAATTTGATAGAGATTGCATTGAATCTGTAGATTGCTTTGGGTAGTATAGTCATTTTCACAATATTGATTCTTCCAATGCAAGAACGTGGTATACCTCTCCATCTGTTTGTGTCATCCTTAATTTCTTTCATCAGTGTCTTATAGTTTTCTGAATACAGCTTTTACCTCCTTAGGTAGGTTTATTCCTAGGTATTTTATTCTTTTTGTTGCAATGGTGAATGGGATTGTTTCCTTAATTTCTCTTTCTGGTCTTTCGTTGTTAGTGTATAGGAATGCAAGAGATTTCTGAGCATTAATTTTGTATCCTGAAAATACCAAATTCATTGATTAGTTCTAGTAGTTTTCTGGTGGCATCTTTAAGATTTTTTATGTATAGTATCATGTCATCTGCCAACAGTGACAGTTTTACTTCTTCTTTTCCAATTTGGATTCCTTTTATTTCTTTTTCTTCTCTGATTGCCGTGGCTAGGACTTCCAAAACTATGTTGAATAATAGTGGTGAGAGTGGACATCCTTGTCTTGTTCCTGACCTTAGAGGAAATGCTTTCAGTTTTTCACCATTGAGAATGATGTTTGCTGTGGGTTTGTCATATATGGCTTTTATTATGTTGAGGTAGGTTCTCTGCATGCCCACTTTCTGGAGAGTTTTTATCATAAATGGGTGTTGAATTTTGTCGGAAGCTGTTTCTGCATCTATTGAGATTATCATATGGTTTTTATCCTTCAGTTTGTTAATATGGTGTATCGCATTGATATGCGTATATTGAAGAATCCTTGCATTCCTGGGATAAACCCCACTTGATCATGGTGTATGATCCTTTTAATGTGCTGTTGGATTCTGTTTGCAAGTAGTTTGTTGAGGATTTTTGCATCTATGTTCATCAGTGATATTGGCCTGTCGTTTTCTTTTTTTGTGACACCTTTGTTTGGTATTGGTATCAGGGAGATGGTGGCCTCGTAGAATGAGTTTGAGAATGTTCCTTCCTCTGCTATATTTTGGAAGAGTTTGAGAAGGATAGATGTTAGCTCTTCTCTAAATGTTTGATAGAATTCACCTGGGAAGCCCTCTGATCCTGGACTTCTGTTTGTTGGAAGATTTTTAATCATAGAGTCAATTTCATTACTTGTGATTGGTCTGTTCATATTTTCTATTTCTTCCTTGTTCAGTCTTGGAAGGTTATACCTTTCTAAGAATTTGACCATTTCTTCCAGGTTGTCCATTTTATTGGTATAACATTGCTTGTAGTAGTCTCTTCTGATGTTTTGTATTTCTGCAGTGTCCATTGTAACTTCTCCTTTTTCATTTTTCATTTTATTTTAATTTTTTTATTGTGTTTTAAAATTTTATTTATTTAATTTATTTATTTTGGCTGCATTTGGTCCTTGTTGCTGCATGCGGGCTTTCTCTAGTTGTGGCGAGCAGGGGCTACTCTTCGTTGTGGTGCGGAGGCTTCTCATTGCAGTGGCTTCTCTTGCTGCAGAGCACAGACTCTAAGTGTGCAGGCTCCAATAGTTGTGGTTCACGGGCTCTAGAGCACAGGCTCAGTAGTTTTGGTGCATGGGCTTAGTTGCCCTTTGGCATGTGGGATCTTCCGGGACCAGGGCTCGAACCCATGCCCCTTGCATTGACAGGCAGATTCTTAACCACTGTGCCACCATGGAAACCCTCATTTCTAATTTTATTGGTCTGAGTCCTCTCCCTCTTTTTCTTGATGAGTCTGTCTACAGGTTTATCAATTTTGTTTATCTTCTCAAAGAACCAGCTTTTAGTTTTATTGATCTTTCTATTGTTTTCTTTGTTTCTATTTCATTTATTTCTGCTCTGATCTTTATGATTTCTTTCCTTCTACTAACTTTGGATTTTGTTTGTTCTTCTTTCTCTAGTTCCTTTAGGTGTAAGGTTAGATTATTTATTTGGTATTTTTCTTGTTTCTTGAGGTAGGATTGTATTGCTATAAACTTCCCTCTTAGAACTGCTTTTGCTGCATCCCATAGGTTTTGGATCATTGTGTTTTTGTTGTCATTTGTCTCTAGGTATTTTTTGATTTCCTCTTTGATTGTTTCAGTGATCTCTTGGTTATTTAGTAATGTATTGTTTAGCTTCCATGTGTTTGTGTTTTTTACGTTTTTCCCCTGTAATTTATTTCTAATCTCATAGGGTTGTGGTTGGAAAAGATGCTTGATATGATTTCAATTTTCTTAAGTTTACCAAGGCTTTATTTGTGACCCAAGATGTGATCTATCCTGGAGAATGTTCCATGTGCCCTTGAGAAGAAAGTGTAATCTGCTGTTTTCGGATGGAATGTCCTATAAATATCAATTAAATCTATCTGGTCTGTTGTGTCATTTAAAGCTAGTGTTTCCTTATTAATATTCTGTCTGGATGATCTGTCCATTGGTGTAAGTGAAGTGTTAAAGTCCCCCACTGTTATTGTGTTACTGTCAGTTTCCTCTTTTATAGCTGTTAGCATTTGCCTTATGTATTGAGGTGCTCCTATTTTGGGTGCATATATATTTATAATTGTTATATCTTCTTCTTGGATTGATCCCTTGATCATTATGTAGTGTCCTTCCTTCTCTCTTGTAACATTCTTTACCTTAAATTCTATTTTGTCTGATATGAGTCTTGCTACTCCAGCTTTTTTTGATTTCCATTTGCATGGAATATCTTTTTCCATCACCTCACTTTCAGTCTACATGTGTCCCTAGGTCTGAAGTGGGTCTCTTGTAGACAGCATATATACAGGTCTTGTTTTTGTATCCATTCAGCGAGCCTGTGTCTTTTGGTTGGAGCATTTAATACATTCACATTTAAGGTAATTATCAATATGTATGTTCTTATGACCATTTCTTAATTGTTTTGGGTTTGTTTTTGTAGGTCCTTTTCTTCTCTTGTGTTACCCACTTAGAGAAGTTCCTTTAGCATTTGTTGTAGAGCTGGTTTGGTGGTGCTGAATTCTCTTAGCTTTTGCTTGTCTGTAAAGCTTTTGATTTCTCCATCAAATCTGAATGAGATCCTTGTTGGGTAGAGTAATCTTGGTTGTAGATTCTTCCCTTTCATCACTTTAAATATATTGTGCCACTCCCTTCTGGCTTGTAGAGTTTCTGCTAAGAAATCAGCTGTTAACCTTATGGGAGTTCCCTTGTATGTTTCTTGTTGTTTTTCCCTTGTTGCTTTCAATAATTTTTCTTTGTCTTTAATTTTTGTCAATTTGATTACTATGTGTCTCGGTGTGTTCCTCCTTGGGTTTATCCTGCCTGGGATTCTCTGCACTTCCTGGACTTAGGTGGCTATTTCCTTTCCCCTGTTAGGTAAGTTTTTGACTATAATCTCTTCAAATATTTTCTCAGGTCCTTTCTCTCTCTCTTCTCTTTCTGGGACCCTATAATGCAAATGTTGGTGCATTGAATGTTGTCCCGAGGTCTCTTAGGCTGTCTTCATTTCTTTTCATTCTTTTTTCTTTATTCTGTTTGGTGGCAGTGAATTCCACCATTCTGTCTTCCAGGTCACTTATCCGTTCTTTTGCCTCAGTTATTCTGCTATTGATTCCTTTTAGTGTATTTTTCATTTCAGTTATTGTATTGTTCATCTCTGTTTGTTTGTTCTTTAATTCTTCTAGGTATTTGTTCTTTAATTCTTCTAGGTCTTTGTTAAACATTTCTTGCATCTTCTGGATCTTTGCCTCCATTCTTTTTCCGAGGTCCTGGGTCATCTTCACTATCATCATCTTCACTATCAATATTCTGAATTCTTTTTCTGGAAGGTTGCCTATCTCCACTTCATTTAATTGTTTTTCTGGGGTTTTATCTGGTACATAGTCCTCTGCCTTTTCATTTTGTCTGTCTTTCTGTGAATGTGGTTTTCATTCCACAGGCTGCAGGATTTTAGTTCTTCTTGCTTCTGCTGTCTGCCCTCTGGTGGATGAGACTATCTAAGAGGTTTGTGCAAGCTTCCTGATGGTAGGGACTGGTGGTGGGTAGAGCTGGGTGTTGTTCTGGTGGGCAGAGCTCAGTAAAACTTTAATCTGCTTGTCAGCTGGTGGGTGGTGTTGAGTTCCCTCCCTGTTGGGTTTTTGGCTTGAGGCGACCCAGCACTGGATGCTATAGGCTCTTTGGTGTGGCTAATGGCAGACTCTGGGAGGGCTCATGCCAAGGAGCACTTACCAGAACTTCTGCTGCCAGTTTCCCCTTCCCAGTGGTGAGCCACACCCATCCCCCCCTCTGCAGGAGACCCTCCAACACTAGGAGGTAGGTCTGGTTCAGTCTCCTATGGGGTCACTGCTCTTTGCCCCTGGGTCCTGATGCACACACTACTTTGTCTGTGCCCTCCAAGTGTGGACTCTCTGTTTCCCCCAGTCCTGTCAGAGTCCTGCAGTCAAATCCCGGTAGCCTTCAAAGTCTGATTCTCTGGGATTTCCACCTCCCATTGCTGGAACCCCAGGTTGGGAAGCCTCACTTGTGACTCAGAACGTTCACTACAGTGGGTGGACTTCTGTGGTATAATTGTTCTCCAGTTTGTGAGTCACCCTCCCAGCATTTATGGGATTTGATTTTATTGTGATTGCCCCCCTCATACCATCTCATTGCAGCTTCTCCTTTGTCTTTGGATGTGAGGTATCTTTTTTTGGTGAGTTCCAGTGTCTTCCTGCCTATGATTGTTCAGCAGTTAGTTGTGATTCTGGTGCTCTCACAAGAGAGAGTGAGCGCATATCCTTCTACTCTGCCATCTTGAACCAATCTCCTCCTTACGTTTACTTTTTCTAATACTGATATAACCACAACAACTTTCCTTTGATTAGTGCAAGCATTGATAACATTAATTAGTGTAGATTAATGTTATATTTTTTTCATGCCTTTACTTTTAACCTTTTTGTGTTGTATACTTAAAGTGTGTTTCTTGTGGGCAGCTTATTGTTGAGTACACATATCTCATTTTTGCTTATTAGCCGTTAGTCATCATTGTTTCATTATTTTAGTGCTTGCCTTAGACTTCATAATATGTACCTTTGGCTAATCACAGTCTACCTACCTTCAAGTGAGTTTATAAAACATCACTTATAGAACAAGAACTTTAAAGTAGTAGACATTTGACCTTTGAACAATGTGGGAGGTAGGGCACCAACCCTCTGCACAGTGAAAAATACATGTGTAATTTATATTTGGGCCGCCTTATATGCAGTTCCTTCATATCTACAGTTCCTCCATATCCAGGGTTCCATACCTGTGGATTCAACCAACCTTGGATCATGTAGTACTGTACTATTTACTACTGAAAAAAAATCCACATATAAGTAGACCTGCACAGTTCACATGTGTGTTGTTCAAAGGTCAACTGCACTTATATTTCTCCTCTCCCATTCTTTGGGCTAATTTTGTCATACATTTCACTTTTATACATGTTATAAATTTTAAAACATTGTTATGACTTTGATTTAAACAGTCAATTGTCTCCCAAACAAATTTAAATAATCAGAAAGAATTTTTTTTATATTTAACTTTTACCTAATTAGTTACAATTTCCAGTGCTCTTCTTTTTGCTCTTTTTGTTTTTAGAGATCAAGATTTCCATCTGGTATTATTTTTCCATTTGCATGAAGGACTTTCTTTAACATTTCTTGTGGTATGAATCTGCTGATGATACATTCTTCTAGCTTTGTATTTCTGAAAAAGTCTTATTTTTAACTTTGTTTTCGAAAGATAGTTTCCCTGGGTATAGAATTCCGGCAGTGGTTTTTTTCTTTCACTATTTTAAAGATGTTACTTCACTCTCTTCTCACTTTTATTGATTCTGATGAGAAATATTCTATCATCCTTGTCTTTGTTTCTTTGTATGTAAAATATCTCTCCATCCCTCACCTCCAGGCTGCTCTTAAGATTTTCTCTTAGCCCTGATTTTAAGCAATTTGAGCACAATGTGCCTTGATTTACATTTCTTCATGTTTGTTGTGCTTGGGGTTTATTGAACTACTTGTATTTGTTTTTATCAAATTTGGAAAGAAATTGGCTATCATTTTTCCAAATGTTTTTTCTTCCATCTTTCTCCTGCAGGAACTGCAGTTAAATGCACAGTGGATATTGTCTCACAGTTCATTTTACAAAATTATTTTTTTTCTATATGTTTCATTTGGGGTAGTGCCTATTTTTATGTCTTTATGTTTACTATTCTTTTCTTCCGCAATTTCTAATACACTGTTAATTCTAGCCAGTATAATTTTTATCTCAGACATCATAGTTTTCAACTGTAGAAGTTTTATTTGAGTCTTTTTAATATCTCCCATGTCTCTACTTAACTTTCTGAACATATGGAAGTAAGTTATAAGAACTGTTTTAATGCCTTTTCTGCTAGTCTAACATCTGTGTCTGTTCTGGGTTGGTTTCAATTGACTGATCTTTTTCCTCATTATGGGTCATATTTTCCTACTTCTTCTAATGTCTATTAGTTTTTGGTTGGATGCCAGACATTTTGAATTGTACCTTGTTGAGTGCTGGCTGAATATTTATTTATGTATTCTTATAAATATACTTGATCTTTTTTCTGGGATGAAGGTCAATTACTTGGAAATACTTTGATCCTTTTTAGTCTTGTTTTTAAGATTTATTAGGCAGCACCAGAGCTGTAGAATTAACTAGTCTAGAACTAATTTTGCTAATTCTGGTGTTTTTTACTCCATCTTTGCCAGAAGTGGAAGTCTTTTTTTTTTTTTTTTAATTTATTTATTTATGGCTGTGTTGGGTCTTCATTTCTGTGCGAGGGCTTTCTCTAGTTGTGGCAAGTGGGGGCCACTCTTCATCGCGGTGCGCAGGCCTTTCACTGTCGTGGCCTCTCTTGTTGTGGAGCACAGGCTCCAGACGCGCAGGCTCAGTAGTTGTGGCTCACGGGCCTAGTTGCTCCGCGGCATGTGGGATCTTCCCAGACCAGGGCTCGAACCCGTGTCCCCTGCATTAGCAGGCAGATTCCCAACCACTGCGCCACCAGGGAAGCCCTGGAAGTCTTTTTGACAGTTTTTAATTTGGAGAAAACTATTGAAGGCATAAAGGAAAATTATACCCCCTAAGGTGCCAGCATTCAGGAGTCAACTCTGTGTAGGTTAATATTTCACTCTTTTTAATTCTCTGGATAACTTACTGTCTTCTAATTTTCATTATCTAATAAATACATATATATCCAGCAATAACAATCCACATTCTCATTATTTTACAGAATTTTATCTTCTCCCTTCTTTTAGTTTGTGGATAGGATTTATATAATTTTTCAATTTTTCTGTTCTATTAATGCTGGCAAAGGGGCGTACTTAAGCAACAACATAAGTGATAAAATTTTGAAAGTGCCCATGTCCATATGTTCCAGTTTCTATTGTTGTGTAACATATTACTTGAAAGCTAAATGGCTTAAATTTTTAAACTGTATTTATGGATTATGTGAGTCAGGAATTCATACAGAGCACTGTGTATTTGGCTTATCTCCCTTTCACGGTGTCGACACCTGGGCTTGGAAGTCTCAATGGCTGGATATGACTCAAAGGCTGGGGGCTGGAATCATCTGGAGACATCTTCACTCACATATTTAGCCATTGATATTGGCTGTCATCTGTAACCTCACTGGGGCTGTCAACCGGAACATCTACATAAGGTCTCTCCCTGTGGCCTGGGTTTTCTCACAGTGGCCTCAGGTAGTTGGACTTCTAACATTGTGTCCCAGAGAACAAGGTCAAAACTGTATTACTTTAATGATCCACTCTTGGAAGACACACATCATTATTTCTATTTTACCCTATTGGCTAAAACAGTCACAAGCCCACCTAGATCCAAAGAAAGGGAATTAGGCTCCATCTCTTAATAGAGCATTAGCAAGGTTACATGATAGAAGTGTATGTAAGGTATGGGATACTTTTGTGGTCATCTTTGGAAAATAAAATCTGTCATAGTCTGCCTCAGGCCACAAAATTCACATCCACTTTCACATGCATTCAGTCATCCCTTCCCCCAAGACTTTCAAAGTTTCATCCCATTGAGGCATCAGTTCAAAATCTAAGATCTTGTGAACTAAATTATGTCCAGGTGACAGTGGGGCTTCTCTAGTGCAATTCTTTGAGTACAGTTCTTCTTGTTCTAAAAATCTGTGAACTAAAGGCACAAGTTATTCATCCTCTCCAACCACACCCAGGTGAGACAAGCATAGAATAATTACTACAGTCCTCCCATTCAAAAAGAGGAAAAATAAAAGGCACACAATAGTCAGTTTAAAAAATCCAGCCAAGTACACATTATCAGTTCCTGAGTTAGGACTCAGTCCTACTCCCTAGGATCATCCTCCAGGACAACTGGCTTTGCCTTCTGGGCTCTTAGTTCCATCCGATGAGTTATTCTTCATTTCTATACAAAGTCTTCCATGTTTTCAACTAAGTAGGCTCTCAGATTGCTTGGTGCCCAAAAAATTTTAGAGATTCAAAGGCTTCTGTTCATTTTGTACCATCTCTTTCAATTTAAAATACTACAATTCTTTTAAAATTCTGTGGGCTTCTTGTATATTAACAAAACATATTTCATCAGTTAAACTCCACACCCACAAATCTCTTTGAGATGAGCCCTTTTTTTTTTTTACCTTGGGATGTCTCTGAAGTTGCTATGAGACAACATCCTTAAGAGACTTAGATTTGTTGAACAGAGAAGATCTTCAAGGAATGCCCTTAAGATACTTAGGAGTCCATTTATCTATTTGAAAGTCTGTGACATATCAGTTTTGATCTATCTAAGGTCCTAGGAAAGAGTTTTCTGGTCACAGCTTTGGCTTCATATTTACCCTGAGATGTATTCATTTTAGCACCCTGGATTTGATCTTCACCTTGAGGCCATTTTTGTTTTTGAGGATTTTCTGCTGTAAGAGAATGGAGATGATAACTAATTTTATTTTCAAATCCAACAAGTCCTGGATCATTTTTATTTCCCTTAAATTTTCTTTAACACTGCGTGGCTACTTTTATATGGCTAAAATAACTCAGTTAGCACTTTGGTATTTTGCTTGGAAATCTCATTGACCACACCCACTGGTTCATTAGGTTTATTTTTGTTTCCATGGCATTGCAAAAATGATTGCATTACAAAAAAACAATGTTGCTAAACTTTCTACCACTCCATAACAAGGGTCATCTTTTTCCCAGTCCTGTCCTTTTTCTCAACAGCTCCTTAAGGCTGCTTCCTATTTATTGAGCAAAGCAATCACAGGCCTACTCAGGTTCAAGGGAAAGAGAGAGGGGAGGTCTTGAAAGGAATAAGGCCAGGTCACGTTATAGAAGAGCAAATGAGATGGAGGTACTCCTGCAGCCACCTTTGGAAAATACAGTCTGTCACATCATCTGTAACAATTTCAGTGCTTGTGGGCAGGTGGGGTTTATCACCAGATACAAAAAGCCCACAAGGAGACTCTATCACAGGATAAAACTAGTGACATCTACTCCAAATTGGGTGCAAAAATTGCATGGTTGGGTTGTCCCTCCTGAATCTTCTAAGAATGATGCTTATTGTAAGATAGGATTGCTATGGTAAAGGCAGAGGAGAAATACTGAAAGGAAATGGTAAAATGTAGAAAACATCATGAGGTCACAAAGTTGCTAAGATAACATCAACTAGAACAGCCTTAGCTTTTCTCTTTATTACTCTATACCTCAAAGGGTCCACAGCCATTAAGTAAAGGGTCCTGCATTAGTAAAACAGTTCAGTGGAGATCTTTTATCACCCCATGTTTGTCACCTACTACACTTTCATATTTCAGTGCTTACTTTATTAGTATTTAATGAACATCAACATTGTGCCATTTACTGTACTTGGTACTAGGGCTATGAAAAATATGGTTCTTGACCTAAATTAGCTCAGAGTGATAGCCAAAGAGAAAGCTGTTAACAAATAATTTAAACAGGCCTGGGTAATTTCTAGGGAAAACTTTTTAAAAAGCAGCTAAGGGAAGGTAGAAAGGTCAAGAAAGATTTGATTGTAGGATAGGTGGCTAGAGTATTGTTGATAATTGAGTTAATTCATGAAAAATAAAAGTTAATTTCCAGGTAGAAAGGTAGACTATGTAAACAGCCTTCTTGGCAGAAGAAATAACAAGTGCAAAAGTACAGAGTCGTGAAAGGGCTTAGCTGGTTTTAAAAAGGATGAGGAATTTAGTAGGATTGGACCATAGGAATCCTAATGCAAAGTGAGAGGTGAGGCTGCAGAAGGTTGGAGCTAGATTGCAATGAACCGTGTACACTACCTTATGGAATTTGGTGTTTATTTTATAGTGATTGAGAGGCCAGCAAATGTCCTTAACTAGAAAGTGATCAGGAACACGACACTGATGGCAGTATGAGAGTAAAGAAAAAGACTAGATAGCAGAAAGAATGCTTAGGAAGTTGTTGCAATAATTCAGGGGAGAGAAAAGCCAAGCCCTATTCTAAGACAGTGACAGTGGAGTTTCAGGGAAGGGATCAGGTTCAGAACTTATTCTGAAGCATTTGGAGACTGATTGAGTGTGAGGAGCAAAATTATCAAGGCTTCTAGCTTGGGAAACTCAGCAAACAGTGATAACACTGACTGAAACCAAGAATACGGTGAAGGAAATAAATCTGTAGGAGGATAGGGTAGAAGGATAGAATTCAATTGTGCCTGTTAGGTGTGTGCTGCCTTTGGAATATTCAAAAAGAGATGTTCAAGACATAATTGGAAATATGGGTCTGGTTGAAACTGAAGGGGAAGTTGAGATCGTGGGAGTTCTCAAGTTTTAAGTTATGCAAGTTTGGGGACTTGAGATTTGTTATTGTGTTGAAATAGAGTATGACAACTATTGACAAGCCTCTGCTCAGTTTTAAACCCTTTCATCATTTCAAAAGATTCAACATGTCTCCTTAGAGAACATTTATAGAGGACTTGGGGACCAGCTGGTAATATGGATCAATAAATGATTGGTGAGTTGAATTGGGGTTAAAGCCCAGTCCGCTGGTGATATGTCCCTGACTGAACCACTGATGTATTATTTAATAAACGTACCCCATTCACTTCCTAAGAGAAGAAACAGCTCATGCAGGAGATACATACACTTTAAGGATGAGTAAGAGAGTCCAGTAATGAAAGGAGAAAATAATTTATCAGAAACGTCTAGCTAATAATAATAACAACCGCTGACTACAAAACATAGCTGTGAGTTTACTGGCAGCCAAGGAAAGGAGGAAAACATGATGGGTTTATTATTATTACTTGAGTTCCTCCTTGAATTAAATGCTAAGGAAGCAGATTACTCCATTTATCAGGATGGACAGTCTGCTTCCCTAGTATTTAATTCAAGGAGAAACTCAAGGAATAATAATATGAAGAACATCTTCAAAACCCACCTTGTAAAAGACCAAATATCATTCTTCATATTGTTCTCTGGTTGAAACTAAGCTCATAATGTTAGATCCTATTTTTGTGAAGGCATTTCCATTCAATGTGGTATTATTTACTCCTTGCAAATCCACTCTTTTGTCTCTTCTACAGAAAGGCCAAGCAACTGACAGAGAAGGGGAAGTTTATTTAGCTCCAGGGACAGTAGTCCATGGAGAATAGCACAGATTAGTGGATAAGAATAAAATTCCAGGAAAAGTAGAGAAAAAGCATTTTCAGACTGTGTTTAAGTGGAGGCTGAGAAGAAGCAATTTCTGAGACAACAGCCCTTCCCCAGCTCAGGAAACAAGGTTGATGATGCCAAGCATTAGCTGTGGCTTGGGTCTTATGACTCTGCAGGAAAAAAAGGAAAAGCTGTGAGAGGATGAATTGCTTTATATAGAATCTAGGAAAGGGAGTTTCCAGGGCGACTTCGTCAGTCAAAAGTCCCTGTAGGCCACGTGTTCTGACCAGTAGGGAAGCTACAGCTCAACAACATAGATGTGTGTCAGCCCCTCCTGGATTTTCATCTGGTTTCTAGATCTTCCCCCAAGGTGGAGGAGGCCTGGTTACAGAGTACAAGTGTCAATATGTCACATCTCCTGTACCAAATTCAATTGGTTGGTTATAGCTGACTCAACACCATGTTGAGAAGGCTTCTGAGGCCCCACCTTGGCTCAAAAGGAAAAGGTATCATTATTGAATAGCAATGGCTGCCATAGAGTTGGGATCAGAGTAATTAATAGAATTGAATGCTATACTAAATATTAAGGTAAACAATCAACGTTCATATATTCATGGGTATAAATACAATTAATCAATATAATTAATATTAACATATTTACCACCTTTGATGTTGGTACAATAGCAACAATTGCACATGGGCTTTCCAGTTAGTACTTTTCATGGACTTAAGTGTGTCCCTCCTCTCCCAAACTCCTATGTTGAAGCCCAAATCTCCACTGTGACTGCATTTGGAGATAGTGCCTTTAAAGAGATAAATAAACTTAAATAAGATCATAAGGAAAATCCGAATCTGATAGGACCATCCTCATAACATGAGGAAGTGACACCAGCACTCGCTCACTCTCTCCACCCAGAGAAAAAGCCCTGTGAGGACACAGCGAGAAGGTGGTGGTCTGCAAGCCAGGAAGGGGAGCCTCGTTAGAAACCAGCCCTGGCAATTCGATCTTGCTTGATCTTGTGGCCTCCAGAACCGTGAGAAATAGATTCCTATTGTTTAAGCCACCCTGTGTATGGCATTCTGTTATGGCAGCCCAAGGAGACAATGTTGTACTGAATCAAGCATCCAGGGACAGTTTACCTTGCCAGAAAAGGGCGCAGAAAGGTAAGAGTTGTAACTAACCCTAGAATCCTCCCCTCTCCAACTCCACCCATACCTTTTGAGCTAGAAGAAAAAATTGGGTTGCCTGAGGTTGCTACTAATTTGCCTACTGGCTGTAATCCTAGTGTGTATCCTGAAGGAGCCACCTGTTGCCTCCAGCATATATGTTTCTGGGTGAAAAGATTTATAATACAGGTTAAAATGTGTGGACTCTGGCAGGCTTTTACACACTCAGACTTTTTCGGTGTCCAGAGAGATAAGGTAAATGAGTGAAACCAAACGTGTGTGGCAACAAGACTTGGTGGGGATTTTGGTGACCTGGAAAATCAAAGTGTGTGTGTGTGTGTGTGTGTGTGTGAGAGAGAGAGAGAGAGAGAGAGAGAGAGATGGGATGGAGGAGACCCTGCACATACATCTGTGGCTAAATTCAGCCAGTTGGCAATCAACTTGCGATGTCTGAATGCATGATCAGGGGCTGATATGGCCCTTGGACAACTTTTTCCAGTGTGTCAGCCACATATATTGTAGAGTGATGCAGGTGAGCATTGCAGCTGCAAATGCTTGCAGAGGTCAGTGAAGAAGAGCCCCACAAACCTGAACTACCAAATGGAGAGGAAGCAAAGGGGATGTTTAGCTGTGAGCATTAGGGTGTCAAACCACCATGTTCTCTGGGGAGGTCAAGCCAGCTCTGAAATGTAGCAGAAGCCTCCTACAGTGTTCACAGGCAGAACCAACATTGTTCCAAAGAAACCTCTTTGGATTTGTTCATAAGCTTGACCAGGTTTTCAACAGAAATTTCAAGTGTTCTAACCATCTAATGGAAGAATGAGATGCTGTTGACTTGGATATTTTGAGTTCCTGCTTTTACTTTAATTTTTTTTATTTTTTAATTGATGTACAGCTGATTTACAATGGTGTGCCAATCTCTGCTGTACAGCAAAGTGACTCAGTTATACACGTATAGACATTCTTTTTTAATATTTTTTCCATTATGGTTTATCCCAGGATATTGAATATAGTTCCCTGTGCTATACAGTAGGACCTTGTTGCCTGCTTTTACTTTAATATTCCTGCTGAACAGACTTAGTTCTGGCCAGGACCTGGTCTGCCCAGGCCCGCCAGGATGAGCTGGCTAGAGAAGGACTCTGTAAGTAATGAAATGCATTGCCCTGTTGAATGGAGATACTCACTCACATGCATCTGGATGCTGAATAGCCTCTGCCGAATATGACTTGGATTTAGCACAGTTGATATTGAGCTGCTCTTCCTGAGAGAAATTGGCCGCCTGGTTCATGGCCATGCCTCTAATGTCAGGAAGACTGTGTCATCAGTGCCTTAAAAGCTACTTGTCTCCTGTCTGGCAGCCAGCATCCTGAGTACCTAAGAGCTGAATTACACTTAGTAGGTGTTGGTTACCAAACAGGAAACCAGGTCCCAGCCCAGCTTAGGTCACCTCAGTTTAACATTTGCTCAGTTAGAGCCCCCTTCCTACCCAGAGTCACTTAACTTAGCACTGTGGCCTTTGGGGAGGTGACACCCATCTCATTTTCCTATGTGAACCAGGAAGGGAAAGTGTCAGCTGTGAGGGAAAAATACCCATTAAATGTGTACAAGCTGCCAGATTGAATCATGAAGACAAATGTGTTTCTGAACTTGGCATTATTTTAAAGGCTGAAGTTCGGAATTGCATCAGATGAAAGTTTGTTTAATTCTCAATTAAGAATTGTTGTTATGCAGTGGCAGTGGCAGTGGCATGGGGACTTTTATGAGCTGTGCTATTGATTGAAATGATTCCTTCATTGGGTGTTGATTGAGTGATCTTTTGATTCCCTCCCTATGAACATGCTAATGGTTAGGGGTACAGACCCTCGCAAAGGTTCCTGTTGGATGGATGTCTCTGACCTTGCACTGTTCTCCCCAGAGGCCGGAGGTGGGGGGGGTAGGGTAGAGGGGTGTCGGGGCCTCATCAATGGCCTCATTAGCATATTGTAGCTCCACTCCCAAGGGTGACAAATTTAAAGAACATGGAACAAAATTAGGAAGATATTTTAAAGGTTTTAAGTGGTGGGCAGGTTCTGAGAATGTCTGGATCTCCATGTTAAGGGCGTCTAAGTCAGCCCCGGAAGCAGCTGGAGCCCAAAGGCCAGGCCTCTCTGTGCACCGAATTTACATAAGCTTTGAAGATATTTTTAGCTTCCTTCTCTCACTCCTCTTAATATTCTCCTGATTCTCTGTCTCACAAAGGGGGAAGGCTGCAAACTTAGGATACTGAGCTTTTGGTCTTCAGAAGTTCTGATGTTATTTTCTTTTTCAGATCTTCTGGGGCTAAGCAGAGGCAGACACTGATGCAGAAGTGTAAGCTGGCTGTACTTAGAGCCCTTCTGTGTGGGCACCAGGGAGGGTGGGGGTCGCTCCTTTGTGGGGTGACGTCTGCTCACTTGGGATTTTTCATTTTAAAATGAGATTAGCTGAGATGATATACATTCAAGTGCCTGGCATAGTACAGACAAATGTAATGTTTCCTTTTCTTCTCTCTCTCCTCCCCCATTTGAAATAGTCTAACTGGGACTCTGAATCAAGGTTATGGTAAAGACCTCAGGGATCTTGGGAAGGTAAGCATCCATTAATATTCATCATTCTTTCATTCAACAAGCATTGATTGAGATACACCAACATGCCAAGCATTGAGTTAGGTAGAATCCAAAATGATAAAAAAAAAAAAAAAAGACCGAGATGCTCTTGGTAGTCTAGGAGTCTAAGCTCATGTGCACATGTGTGCATGCATGCATGTGCATGTGTGTGTGCACATGCATGCATAAGGGGACATGGGGGCCTCATGCAAGCTGTCACCTCATGAAGGAAACAAGTAAGTTCATCGTGTTCCTTCATATCTCCTGCCCACATAGATCAAAAGAGAACCAGAGACACCCAGGGCTAAGAAAGCCCTGCTCTGCCATAGCAGCCTGGGAGCTTGGTTCTGATCCTGTTCTGAGCAGCTGTGTGATCTTGGGCAAATCACTGTACTCCATGAGCTTCAGCCAGTGGTAGAATGCAGTAGCCTGGCAGCAGGAGATAAGCAGGAGAGGGCATGCCCTGTATAAACGTATTCTCAATGTTCATTTTGTGGATTGAATCAAACAAGGTGATGGGCAGAATTCTGCCCTGGGCTGTGAGCTGTGGGCACTGGATGAGATGATCTCAAGGTTCCTACAGCTCCAGCACTCAAGAATTCAAGGACACTAAGCCTCCTGCCACTCTGCCCTGTGCTGTTCCCAGTAGGGTTAGTCTGCCATAGCCAATAATTACATGTGTAAAATAATGACATAAACCTTTGAAAGAGAGGGTTTTTATTCCTATGACAGTGAGTCACAGGCTCTTTGAGAAAGTATTTGGTGAAGCATCAAGTTACAAAGTTTGGATGAACCACTGATAGAATCCACCCTGGATCTAATATCAGAAGGTTCAGAGCATCCAGTGACCTGGTTTTCTCATCTCTGTACAGTTGGGTCATGGACTCTCATCCCTGCTGATTTTTCTTCCTACATCCATTAGGTCATTGGACATGCTTTGTTCCTTGATGAGGGAGACAGATATGGGCGCTAAACTCCAGGAGATGCTCCATTCCTTACCTGCATCAACTCTCTCCAAGGCTATCCTTAGGTCCTCATCTGCCCTGAATTTGGGAAGTCAAGACTTCCAGAAACCTTCAGGCAGGAGTCTGCCCCAGGAGGCTGGCCTCATGGCAGGTACTGTTATCCTAATTTCTGACAACAGTGTGATAGGAGGATCAGGTCTTGGAGATCAAAAAGATTTCCTCAGGAAGACATGGCCCTATTCTAAATTTTGTGGGTCAGGAAATATAATCCAGATAAAACAACCTTTGAGGGTGCCCAGTAGAGAGGCCCAGTGGGAGCTGACTGTCTAATTTGCTTGCCTGGCTGTGCATTCACATGTGGTCTGCTAGTAGCGGTGCCTTTTTCTAATTTGCACAAGGGAACCTTATGGGATTGTCCCCTCTCACCCGCTCTCAGTAAGTGAGAATAGAAATGGATTCTTGGTAGAGGGTCCACAGATGCCCCCCACTCCAAATCCCACATTCTACACCTTTTCACTAATTGTCCCAAACTGGGCAGGGGATAGGAAGAAGTTGGGGGGTGGCAATAAAGCAGTGTGGATGATAAGGTGGCAGAGGGCAAGGTTTAAGTCTCGGCCGCCTGTAGAGCTCTCACAACCCCAGATCCAAGAGAGGGCTATAATAGATACAGATGCACTAATACATACCGAGGTGCACACACAGAGATATACACACATGCTGATAGACACACATCCACACCCTCAGGATGCACCCAGACACACTCTCTGTGGTAGACATGGGGATGCATCATCACACAGATCTTCCATTGGTAACAAAGGATTTATTTCCCAGATGCTGGAGGTGCTGCCAGAAGACAGCCTTCAGCCATCAGCCCTTTGTGCATGGCCTCGCCAAGGTCACATTTCCTTCCAAGGGCGGCTTGAGTCCAAAGACTGAGTGGGGGTTGGGGGGTGGCTAAGAAACACCGGCCTCCTTGGTCCCACTCTCGGGTAATGCATGTAAAGGTGGTCCATAACCCTGATTCTTTACGCCTTCATGGATTGGCCTTGTTTTCTAAATGTCTTCATTCTTTTATTCTTCTCTAGCTACTCTCCATTCTTCCGCATCAGCCTTCTGACACCACCACATCCCCAAGGCCTGGCACAGCACCAGGCATGTGGTAAGTGCACAATAGTTCTGTGTTGAATGCTTGAATGAAGGCAGAAACTGGATGACTGAGCCAGGAGGGGATCCGGAGGAGATGCTTATACTAGATGGGAGGTTAGAGTAGGTCACCTCAAGGGTCTCTTCCAGCCCAGACTATGAGCCAGTGATTCTGAGAATTGATGGGCACTGTTTCCCATCATGGGAGGATGATGTCCTCTCCATAAACCTCCACTCACTTCCTTATGTCTCCTCCCTGCTCCCTCGCCCCTTCCCACTCTTCCCTTCTCCCTGACCCTCAATCCGCATTTCCTGGGAGTCCAGGTCTTGTTGATGGCTCCTCTCCCACTTATCTCATGACTCCATCCCAGTCTTTCTGTTCCCACCTCCCTGGTTTAGCTCCTCCGTAACAGTCCTTGAAGGGATCTGGGCGTCCAGCTTGCCCCTCCCGTCCATTCCCCGCACTGCAGCTGAACCTTCTCCATCTCCTGCCCAAACCCTCCTCCTCCCCTGATGTTGCACACACAGCCCTTCAAGATCTTTCCAGCTTCCACTTCCCAACACGCCACTTGCACCCTACATGTCCAGTTCCCCATCTACACCGTGATCTTCTGCATCCCCACCCCTTTTCATTTCTGTTCTCTGTGCCCAAAGGGCTCTTTCACAACTTCCTTGCCCACATGGTTACTCCTATTCACCTTCAAGATTCTGATCAGTCTGGTGTCTCCCAAGGCCCAAGTCCGCCTTAGATGCTCCACTTCTGTGCTTTCCAACTCTCACTGCCTCCTTCTGTTAAACCACTCTACACTGCTGTATTGTGACAGTCGGTTCTCATTGCCATTATCCCCTGCAGGGACAGTGTCTAATTTCTCTGTGGGTCCTAAGCACCTGACACAGCATCTGGCATACAGTAGAATCTCAATAAATGTGGAACAAATGAATGAATGATTATATGGATATACGAATGAATGGTTATATGAATGCTTCTCCCCCATTACCCTCTTTTGAGAGTCCTCGGTGTGGGACAGGTCCTCATCAGTTGGATGGGGGCCTGCACATACTGTGGGAGGGCAGCAGGTGGGCATGGGAAACCCTTTGCTACCCTGGATTTCTTTCATCCATAGGAAACCAAGAATACTTAAGAGACTCTCACTTCCTTTGACTTCTTTCTATCCCTGACATCTGAACAGTGATTCCAGGTTCCACTTCCACCACTGGTTTCTTTTCTTGGGCTAGAGTTGTGGAGCAGGGGCATCCAGGCACTAACCCTTTGGAATGCCCACATTCTTCTTCTCTCTTGCCCTCCCTTGCCCACTCCCCTCTCCTCTCTCTCTGGACCAGTTGCTGAGTACTCAGCCTCTGGCTTGCATGACAAGAATGCTGTCATCTGAGTCACTCCAGTTTCTGCCTGATGACTGTGGATCATTTCAAACATCCTCTGATCAATTTGTAGTGTCCAGCAGGGAGCACATCACTGAATCATTAAGCAATGTATCTCTTAACTGGGCTTTGTGCAGAAGGTCAATTGTGCTTTCACTCCAGAAGCCACAGAACTTCCAGGATGCCCAGGAAGGACAGTCTCTACCAGGGACACACAGACATGCACTCCCAGAAGACACCAGATGACCCAGGACCCCCTGCCTGGCTCAGAGGGATTGACAGACCCTCAAGACCATTGCCTGGTCCCAACCTCCCTCAGGTTCCCATTCAAGAATCTAGGTTAAATACAAGTAGAAATTCAACATATGCTATTAGTTGAATTTCTACTTGTATTTAACCTAGATTCTTCATGCTGCAATGGCTCTTGTCTTCCTATTTTCTTACAGGACAGGGGCTAACCTAGACAAAATCGTGTACTAGAAATTTACACTCAAGATTCCACCATTTCCATTCTTTCTGAGGCACATTATGTGACCTGATGTTACCCAGGGACCATTTATTTTTGGAAGAATTAATTCATTCCCATGTATTACTGATTTAATACCCACCAATCACCCCCAGCAACTATTTTATCTGAAGAAAGAAGCAGAGGGTTAAAACATGCTTAACTCAAAGGCTTATATCCTAAATGGTGGAATTGTAGACACTGACATGCCCAAGAGAATTTGGAGCAAAGAAGACTTGTATCAGTATCAGCTCTACCTGGTCTTAGAGTCAAGGTCTTAGAATGTTAGAGCGGGAAGAGAAGGTTGAGATTATCTAGTCCCTCACCTTCTTGCTGCAAATGAAGAAACTGAAGCCCAAAGAGACACTCACTTGGTCACGGGCTGGGTCAGCATTAAAACTCAGTCTTCCGTTTCCTACGCCAGCGTTCTCGCTATTATAATAATTGTTTACCTTTCTTGAGCACATACTACATGCAAAGCATCATCATGAGCTCTTTACAAGTATGTATTAACTTATTTAATCTTGACAGTCCTGTGAGGAAGGTGCTATAATTATTCCCATTTTACTGAAGAGGCAACTGAGGTGCAGAGAGGTTAAGTGAATCTCCCAAGGACACAAGCTAGGAGGTGGCAGGGCTTCTGCTCTTACCCCCTACACTTGGCTCACACAGCCCCCTCACTGTGTTTCAGGGACTCCTTTGAAGCCCTGTTGTGACATCGATTTTCCACCACTTTCCATTCTTTCTCGGGCATCTGTGCTTTCTCACGACAAAAAATGCATCCCACATTCCCTGCTCCACCCCTACATTAAAGGCTAGAAGACCTCATAGAAAACCCGTGTTCCAGGCAAGAGGTGCCACTGTTCCCTGACAGACCTGCCTGCCTGCACCCCTCTCATGTGGTTGGTTGTCACCAGGGCTGTTATTAAAGCCAGAAATAGGCTCCTGAGCGCTTTCGTCCTCCTCCAAACTTCTCGCCCAGGAAGTTCCCACATGTCTGTGGTATCACAGCACTCCCCCTCTTCCTCCTATGATGTCATCCACACACCCCAGCACCCTCCCCCCAAGCCAAGTTCCCACCTGCCCAGGCAGGAGACACAGACTATATCACATCCCAAGAAAATTTTTAATCATGAGACGCATGAGAAATAAAATCTTTCTCTGGTTGGGGTCAATATTTTCCCATCTGCCTCTGCCCCTCCCAAGGGGACAATCCATTCTGGCTACACATGTCAGCATAGCATCTCCCCAGGATGAGGTGAGGCCTACACATGCTACTCTTTCTCATCCCATTGCCACCTCCTCTTCATCATGGAACCAGCCAAGATCCTTCCACTCTGAAAACTCGAACACCCACATGGCATCTCCACTCAGCTGTGTGTTTATCTGGGTGTAAGGCTTTGTGTTTGTGTGTGTGCGGCCAGGGTGGGGACCTATGGGGGACATAGAGTTGGTCCATCTGTGGGAACTGGTTTAAAATAGACTAAGTTCTCAGGCCCAAGATGGATGCTCACACCAGGTCCAGATAGGCCCAATGCCTTTATCCCCACCTCCAGAGCAGGGAGGGTCTGGGTGTGGTTTAAGCATCAAGAATGGGAAATGAATGGCCAAGAGTCCAGGGCTGTATTCTATTAAAACATGCATATTGGCTTGATTATGTCTTTCAGAAGTGGAATCCAGAGCAGCATATAGGACTTTTCCTTTTTACCATGCACACTTGCTGTATTCATCAAGTGTCACTTTGGTGCTCGGCACTGTGCTAGGTATGGAGCATATACATCAAGGAAAATGGGTCACAAAATTTAATCACATTACAACTCACACGTGAGGGGAAATGAGCTCTGTTATGTGTAACTAATCTGGTCTTCTTTCCCAGAAAGAGTGGGGAAGGGTGGGAAAAAGTAACCAAAGGTCCAATCTGGTTTAGAGCTTGAGTTCGTCCAATAGTGCAATAGTTCTTTTAGGAAAGTGCATGTCTCCTGAACAAAAGATGCTCAGTCTCTTGTACTGCTCCTTTTTCTCCCCTAAGATTGAAGAAGGAAGGAGAGGGCTTTATGCAACCCCATGGTGGAGGGAAGTTTCAGAGTTCTCCAGTTCCTTTGGTCTCCAGAGCCACGTCCCTCCCCTCATGGCTGATCTTTGTCCTACTGGTGTTGTAAGCCAAGCTTGCACTTGAGTGATTTATGACCTAGTCTCTCTGGATTTGGCCAGAGCCCATGTTTCCCTGCCTCCCCTGGTACACTGGCTGCACCTAAGTTCTGTTGGGACTAAGGACTCCCCGAGGTCAAATTGTATCTTCCAATGTTGAGTGTCTACCCACAGCCTTCTCCCATGTCTGTGGTGACCTGCTGTAGAAAACTCCTCAGAGGACCCTTGGCTACTTCTAAGTCTTGTCTTTGCCTTATGGGAACCAAGGGTGGTCAGGGAAAGCCCAACCTTCAGGCTTCCTTCTGCCCACTCGTGCTGTGGTCTGCTCTATCCTGCAAGGCTGCTTTTATGACTTTCTTATTCAATGTCATTAAATGCTTACAAGGGCAGGGATAGTGCTTATTTTTCTTTTTATCAGCAGAATCTATTTCAGCACTGGGCCTACAGTTAGAGTTCAATACATGTTTACTGAATGAATGAAATATGTTTAGCAGGGCTGCACATTATTAGGGCCACATAGCATCCTTTGGAGGAAATTAGCATCTCAGAGGGAGATGACAGATGTTTCCAGAAAAACTAAAAGAGGAGCTGACTATAAAAGTAGTTAAATTTTGTTGAAAAATTACTATGGGTCAGGTACTGTGTCAAGAGCATTGCAAACACATTTCCTCAATTAACTCCCCAGCAAATCTTTGAGGTAAGTGGTCAAGATCATCATCATCATTTTATAGATAAGGAAACAGGCCTAGAGACATTAAGGAACTTGCCCAAAATCACACAGCTGGAAGTTGCAGACCTTGGACTTGAAACCCATGTCTGAAGCATGAGCTCTCTCCTTTCAGCCTAGAAGCTTCATGGGAGCCTCCACAGAGGTGGGCCTCCTAGGACTTCAGAAACTAGCAAAACTGTGAAAAACCCCAAGAGGAAAGAAATTCTGATTTAATGGAACCCAAGAGTCAGCAGGAACCCAAGTCCCAATTTAAAAAGTAAAGAAGAGACAAATGTAAATCCAAGGAGGAACTTCTGTAAAAACCCAATGCCCTAAGGAAGGTCAAATAATTATTATGTTCTAGCAGCTTCTATCCTAGGAGATGGACCAAACCTACATGCCGCTGTCTCTTTTCAGTGCAGCAGCCTGGGAACTCAGGATAATGGATCCTCGAACATGCATAATGCAGGATGGAAAAGAATCTTTCTCCTCTGGGGCTGGCAATGTAATTTCATACTAAATTTACTGCGGTTTATGTAATTCTTTTCATTCACACCAGAAGGAGTTTCTTTGCTGCTTCCCTTTTCAGAAACTTGGAGACCATATATCTTTGCAAAGTAGATTTTTAAAAATAAAACAGAGAAGAAAAACCAGAGAAGCTCTTAAGTTTCCGGCCTTCTGCCTGGACCAGCTTATTATGCTTCTTCCTTTCCAGAATTGATATGGTAAATGTTAATGCAGTAGCACTGGCTCTGAAAAGCCTAGGTCTTCCAAGAAAGCAACCTTCAAGGAGGAATTCTGCAGCTCCCTCTCCTCTGGGGAGTTGGAGGAGCCAGAGGTTGGGGAAAAGACAGAGACAGAATTGCCCCATCAGTGACTTTCAGGAGAATGTGAACAGGTGACACAGATCTTATCTCCATGAGTCCCTACTCTTTTTCCACTGTCTGTCTCCTGAGCCATCTCTGATTCCTTCAAAGGCCTTTGCTGGCAGTGTCCAAAGTGTCCAAACTCCTCTGTCTCCTGGAAGAATCTACCTCTTTCTGCTCCTCAATGAAGGAAGGGCAGAGCCAGGAGATGGAGCAGAGGAGGGGCAGGTCAATCTCACCAGAGGGCATATGTCCTGGATACTGGGATCCTAGCCAGTCTGGACGTTGGTCCTTTCAAAATCCTCACCACCACATTTCTAATAGTGGGAATATCGATCTTGAGCTGAATTTAGAATAAAATCCTCCCTCAAATTCCACAAAGCCCTGTAAGCAGCTTCCTCCAGCCCTTTTTCCAACCCCATCAGATGCCATCGCCTATCACACCTGGGCACAGTGATGTCGTTTCTGCTTCTTTAACACACCAGGCTCTTTCCTGCCTTCGTGGAAGCCATCCCCTTTACTTGGAAGTCTGTGCTGTATACATCAGCTGGCTCCTCAAGCTTTGCATGGGAACCTAATTGTCTTCTCGTCAGAGAGGTCTCCCCGACCACCCTTTCTACAGCAGATCTCCCCCACCTCCCATTCCCTCACATGTTAAATTTCCTTCATAGTATTTTGCACAAGTCATGATCTCCTTTATGTGCAATTTATCTACTGTCTGAGTCCTCCACTGCAATGTTCTCCAAGGGTGGAGACCACATCTTTCTTGTCCCTGCTCAATCTCCAGTGCTTAGCACAAGGCTCAGACTCAACAAACATTTATCAAATGGATAACTGAATTCCAGCTGTCTATGGTGCACACAGACTGCGAACTCTTGAGGGCAGTGGCTTCTTTCCTCTCTGCAGCCCCAGCACATGGTGCAGAGAAGACTCCGGCACTATTTATGAAT
Organism: Eubalaena glacialis; assembly: GCF_028564815.1. NCBI lineage: Eukaryota > Metazoa > Chordata > Mammalia > Artiodactyla > Balaenidae > Eubalaena > Eubalaena glacialis. The sequence goes on from NC_083725.1 coordinate 24,738,528, forward strand.
AAGTGAAATTGTCCCCCTCATTCTGTATTAGAGCCGTTCTACTCCTAACTCCTGTAGAGGAGTCCATCTGAGCAGCCAGAGACCAGGAAGGCAGAGCAGGCCAGGCATGCTGCAGGCCACATGCCAGTGTCCAATTATCAGGTGACATCATCTCCAGATGAGTTGGAAAGAAAATGATTATCGTAAACAGTCACAGCCCATTGACTATTTCTCTGGCATTTATAATCACTGTTAGACAGCTGCGCCTGGTCCCTTTCCCACGCCTGCTCTGGAGAGCTGAGGTTTGCTGTTGGGTTTTGGTAAGGGTGTTTTTCCTGGCTTATTGCTGGAAAAGGCTTTGGAGAGCTTCTAGTATCTAGCCCGACCTCTCACCCTTCTCAGTCCCACCACCCCTCCAAGGTCAAGGAATGCACCATTTCAAGAGGCAGGGCCTCCTGTCCTGCACAGCTCTGGGCTTTGCGATTTCTTGCCCAGGTGGAAGCCAAAAAGTCCTTCCTGTGACTTCATCTGTTGGTCTAGACTCTCCCACCTGGGACCACATTCTAAGGATGGCCCCATAGACATATAAGATGATACTGGGTCTTTCTGTGGCCCCAGCAATTATTCTACCCCAGTGACACTTCCTGTTCCTTTGTCACTGCTGTTCATTTCTTCTTTCCTGTGGGCCCCAGGCCTCTCCAAGGGGGCCTCTGTTCACGCTGGCTGGCATGCTCTTGCCCCAAACCCAATCAGTAGGAAATGGGAACCCAGTATCTCAAATTTCCTCTGTTGTGTTTAAGGTACCTTCCCTACCCCTAGGGTTGCAGAAGGAAGGAGGAGTTATTTTGCTTCCTTGATCAGGGGTGATCAAGAAACCAAAAATGATGAAGTTTCAGAATCCTACTATCTTTTTACACACCATGGTCCTGAATCTGTAACTGCCCTTCTTGCTAAGATGGTAACTGGGCACCTCATTGAGGAACGACTTTTACTATCTTGAGGGTGGGATTTGTAACAATCCCCTTTCTTCTAACTCTTCCCTCTTAGGCTCCTCACTCTGGAAGATGTTGCTATTAGGTGTGCCTTAGTCTCAGGTGGGCAGTTTGCTTCTCCAAGTGGCTTTAAATTGGGGAGCAGCCAACTCTTGCCTTTATCTCTAAGGAATAGCACAGCTGTGGGGATTTCCTTATAGTCCTGACCCTCCTCTTAGGAGAGGTTAGCAGCCCTAGTCCCCAAATCATTCTCATGTGCCATGGTCTCAAGTCCCTTCTCCTGCCTGACAGTTTCCCTCTGGTCATTCTTTAGCCCATCAGTGTCAGGAATAATAATAATGGATTGATGTTATGAGATTAAGCCAGTGATATAAGAATACCCAAATCCTGCCTTCAAACAATCTGTATCTCCATATGTTGGTTTGTTTGCTTGTTTCTTTCTTTTTTAAATAAAGTACATTCTTTTTTTAAAAAAAATTGAGATATAATAGATTTCTGCATTATTTAGCTCAGGCTGTCATAATGAAAAATACCATAGATTGGGTGGCTTAAATAACAGACATTTATTTCTCACAGTTCTGGAGGCTGGGAAGTCCAAGATCAAGATGCCAGCCAATTCGGTTCCCGGTGAAGGCCCTCTTCCTAGCTTGCAGATGGCCACTTTTTTGCTACATCTTTACATGGTGGCAGGTGGTGGTGGAGGGGTGGGGGTTGGAGAGAAAGAGAGAGAGAGGTCTTCTTATAAGATCTTTTCATATAAGGCAATAATCCCATCATGAGGACCCCACCTGCATGACCTCATCTGAATCTCATCATCCCAAAGGTTCCATCTCCAAATACCATCACATTTGGTGTGGGGGTGGTTAGGGCTTCAACATATGAATTTGAGGAGGACACAATTCCATCCATAGCACTTTCCAGAAGAAAATATATGCATAAATGAAGCAAAGAAAAGAGTTATTATCAGTTAGGAGCATATCCCCAAACCCCAGCGCAGAGCTCAACAAAGCTGGGCCCGTATAAGAGAAAATTCCTTTTGCTAGGCCTAGGTCTGAGTCAGCCTAGAGCCAGAATTGGTACAGCCCCAAAGTCTGCCTGGTTCTGTGCCTTCTCAGTGGCCACACTTGAGTCTCAGATCTTAGCCTCCAATGGGAGAAATGGCAGATCCAACCCCACCCACAGCACCAGAAGGAAAGGTGCAAAGAGTGAGAGAGACTGTTTGCTCTGATTTAAGAGTAGAATGGTCTGGGTCTCCTGGCCCAGGTCTTCTCAGGCTGGTCAGTGGTCGTGGACCTAAAACAGTCCCATGAGAAGAGGGGGAGGAAGAGAGTCAGAGGGAGAGATGCTGGGGGCAGGCCCTGGTCAAAAGTCAAAATCAAAAGGGGAGAGACCACACTCATATGCCTGGATATGTTAATTTTTTTGAAAGTTTCACCCTTTTAAAACATGACTCAGTTAGGTACCCTTGAGTCTGACCAATCCAAATTGGGGGTGGGGGCATTTGGGGCAAGCACTCAGTGATTTACTGCTCTCCCTGGAAGCCCAAACTCTGTACCCATTTAAAAGAGAGTCACCCAGAACGGCACACAGGCTTTATATTTGGTCATTTTTACTTCCCTTAACCTAAAGTTAAGGCACAGTAAACATGTATTTATGCAACTGGAGGTTGCTTGAGATCTTTTAGCAGCTGCATCTCACTGTTGGATTATTCCAAGTTTTTGTATGTTCCACCAAACCCCCAATAGTTTCCCCATGAACTGCTTTCAAGTCAACTCTTCCCCACCCTAAAATTGTATAGATGGTCATTCGCACCTACATTTGGGAGTTTACATTTATTTCTGCTAAAGGTTTTCATGTTGTTTTCGGCCCATCATTGAAACCCATCAAAATTATTCTGAATTGTAATTTGCTGAACAGCATATGAACTATTTCTGCTTCTCCACTTCACTGGGATTTTCACTGCAGTGTCTCAAGAGTTGCTGTTCAAACTAAAAATGTCCTACTTAGCATTCATCCAACTGTCTCCCTCACTTCTTCCAAAACAGAGCTCAAAGCTAAAGGCTCTCAGGAAGACTTCCAAGATTAAAAGGGGGCAGAAATGAAGCTCTTTCCTTTTCGGACAAGGGGAAACTCCACAGAGCTCCTGCTCTGAGTGGCCTGGGGTTACTCATGGATTTCAAAGGGGGAAGGTCCATTCTTAGAAATGAAGAGGACAGACTGTCAAACTGCATAATGTTGAATGTGCTGTTTCCGGGAAGAGAGAGGCCTGTGCCTTCAGATGAAAGGTGTCCCTGTGACCCCAAAGACATACTGGTCCCCTGCCTCCATGCCAGCCTGCTTGAGCCAGTAACCTCTTCCAGAAAGAGAAAGAAATTATCCAAAAAACCATCTCTGTGAGCTCCCAACCCCCAGTGCACTATCAGAAGGAGCAGCTGAAACCAAAGAACAACTGGAATGTTCTGGTTTAGGAAAGGCAATATAGTTGGGAGGTCAGGTGCTCAGAGTTCTGGGTTCAAATACTGGCTCTGCCCCTCATGCATGGTTTAGCCCTGGGCAAATGCTTCTGCTTTATAACCTTCAAAGTTTCCTCATCTGTAAAATGAGATACTTTATGGTTTCTACCCCTGGAGGATAAAGTGAAATAATAACTGTAAATCACCCCATTTAGGGCCTATCCCATGGGAGGCGCTCAATAAGTGATCACACTCGTCACTGTTTAGGTCGCTCTTTTCTTGGCTTATCTTTGATTAGAAACATTTGGGAAGTCTCAGTTATTGGCACCGATTTCTCACTTGCAAGCATGCTGGCCACAGTGTGTATTTAAAACAGAAGTTTTATTAAAAGCACAAAAGATCAATAAGCATTATGTTCTGAAACCAGAGAATCAGTGATGTTCACTGAACTGCCTCTCACTGTCTCTGAGCCAGTGCTTGTGAGTCTGCCTCTGTTTCAGTTTTCTATTGCTGCATAAAAAGCTGGACAACCTTAGTGGCTTAAACTGCAAGGATTTACTATTTCCCTATGATTCTGAAGGTTGGCCAGGCTCCGCTGGGAAGTTCTCCTCCACACGGTATTGGCAGGGGTCACCAGTGCAGCTGGCTTTGCTGGGAGCTGGGATGGGCTAGAACTTCCCTGGTAGCTCCACTCACACTTGGTACTTCAACTGGGGTGGCTGGAACAGCATGGCCTGGCTGGACAATTCTTGCTCTCCATATGACCTCTCTTCATGTAGTAGTTTAGTGTGACTTTCATTACGTGTAGGCTGGACCCCAGTAGGGTGAAAACAGAAGACTCTAGGCCTCTTAAGGCCTAGAATTGGAAGTCATGCAGCATCACTTCTGATACATTCTGTTGGTCAAAACAAGTCACAGGGTGAGCCTAGATTAAGGGAAGAGGACATAGGCCCTACTTCTTGATGGGAAGAGCAGCACACAGGTACAAAGATGGGAAGCACTATTGGTGGACATTTTTGCAAACAATCTACCACACCCTCTTGCTCCAATATCTATCCCAGCCTCTTTAAATGGAGCTGTAAGCAAGTGCTCCCTGGCGGAAGCCAGGTGCTAGCCAGGCCCTGGCTGCCTCCGTTCTTCCAGTCTCACTGGCTCTTCCTTCTGCCCGTGTTCTTTTGTCCTCTCAGCACCATGTGCCTCTTCATCGTGACTCCTCACTCAGCACCATGTGCCTCTTCATCGTGACTCTTCATGCTCACTTGGGCTGAGAGAACGGTGGTCATTCCTTCCAAGCGTACTATCCCAAATTGGTACTTTTACAACATATTTTTAAAGGAAATACGTTGACTTGACAGTTCTTAAGACCATGATGGAATGACATTAGAGACAGTAAGGAAAATATGGGCACATCAAGAAGGTCCTAAAAGGCACCTATTCTATGTATTTTTGACCTTCTCTCATGGAAGGATCTACAAAGCTCCAGTAAGAGGGTGCTAGGCTAAGGCCCCTCATCTCCTTCTTGAGACCCAGCCTCTGTTTCCTGTCCCTGGGCAGGCAGAATCTCAGACAAGAAGGAAAACAATGTGCCTCCTCACAGCCCCAGGACCAGTCAAGAGTCCAGGGCACCATCTCCAGCTTGTAGAGAAGCTGGAGCTTCGTGCCTCCATTTAAATGGACTTGCTTCCACTTCTCCACAGAAGTAAGCTATGCTTTTCTCCATAAGCCGCTTCCTATTTATTTCTCAATGAAAAGATGGCTCAATAATCCCCTGGTTCTGAGTGAGATGATGATGGTGATGATAATAATAATAGTAGGACTTCCCTGGTGGTCCAGAGGTTAAGACTGCACACTTCCACTGCAGGGGATGTGGGTTTGTTCCCTGGTGGGGGGACTAAGATCCTACATGCGGCGTGGCACGGCCAAAAAAGAAAAGAAAAAGAAACTCACGGAAATAATAATAAAATAACTATTACTAGTTACTATCAATAATATATCATTTTAATAAAGATAAGTATAATAATAGTAATTCTTTTGATGATAACAAACCAGTAATAAAACAATAGCATTTACTGAGTACTTTTTATGCGTCAGGCTTTGTGTCAAGTGCTTTCTATGCAATGTCGTTTAAAACTCACACATTCTTAGGAATTTGCCAAAGTGACACAGCTCGCGGCCAGGCAGCAGCCAAGCTTGGCTTTAAACCCAGATCAGAATAACCTTAAAGGCAGTATCTTCTCCACCAGACTCAGCTGGGGGATTCATTTCATCCAGAAGTCCCCTCACCAGTTTCAAATGCCACTCCCATGCCAGATAAAACTGAGCCCTCAGCGGCTGCTAGAGTCACACACCCAGGAGTCTGTCTAGTCCCAAAGACAGCACGGTGCGAGGGTCTGGACCCAGGTTCTAATTAAACAGAGCACAGCTTCCCTGGGAGAATGTTTGGAGAGAGGAACACAGAGAAAGGAGAGAGGGACAACTGACAGCAGCAGGCAGAATATTCTGGAGACAGGGTGTCTAAGTCAGGGTTCTTCAGAGAGACAGAACCAGTGGGACATTTATAAAAGGAGTTTTATTATGAGGAATTGGCTCCTGTGATTATGGAGGCAGAGAAGTCCCATGATTTGCAGGCTGCAAGCTGGAGTTCCAGGAAAGTATAATTCAGTCTGAGCCCAAAGGCCTGAGAACCAGGGCAGCTGATAGAGTAAACCCCAGTCCAAGGGCTGGAAACGATGGCATAAGATGTCCCAGCTCAATAGGGAGATGGGAAAAAGGGGCAAATTCTTCCTTCTTCTGTCTTTTGTTCTATCAGGATGAGATGATGCCCGTCCATACTAGGGAGGGCAATCTGCTTGAGTCCACTGATTCAGATGCTAATCTCATCCAGAAACATCCTCACAGACACACCCAGTAATAATGTTTAATCTGGGAATACTGTGGCCAGTCAAGTTGACACGTAAAATTAACCACTACACATGGGGACTTTGGGCAAACTTTGCAGACACAGATGCCCCTTAGGGATCCCTCTGGCTCCCCCTGCCATGGAAGGAGGAGTCATTGTGTTCCCAGTGTCTACACAAGGGCTTCAGGCACCTCCTTCTTCAGCTTTCCTGGAGCTCCCAGTTGCTCTGCCCTCAGGAAACTCCCTTGGCTGGAACGCTAGTTCTGGGCTGTACGGAGGCCACAATGTTCATGAGCCTCATCTACCACCAGATCTTCCCAAACCATGAGCACCTTCTCTGCAACTCTGACTCTGGTTTCTCAGGCAGCGGCTCTCAAAATAAAGTTTTGTGTTTAGCCCATCGCCGGCCCAGTCACTCTGAAATAAAGCAGACCCAGCTAGTTTTACATCTCATTTACATGACAAGCTACACTTTTGCCTGAGTGGACCCTGACACAAAATTTTTATGTTGTATTCCTTTTGTTCTTTGGGACACCACCCAGTCTAAACAGCAAAAACAAATGGATTATTGTCTACCCAGAATGCAATCTCCCTGGGGTCCCTTGGGTCCGTGTCACCAATCCCATCTTTTTTTTATTTCCTTTCTAGGTATTGTTGAATGTAACACACACATAGGAAGTGACTTAAAACAAAAATGTACAGCTTAATTATCACAAAGCAAAAATCCACAAAACCATCACCCAAATAAAAATGGAACAATGTCCCCGAAGCCACCTCGGTTCTCCTCCAGATCACCTCCCTCCTGTCCCCCCAGAGATGACCACTAGCCAGATTTTTGTGGTAATCACTCACTTGCATTTAAAAATTTTTATCACCCAATCAGGCAGCTCTTAATACTATATAGTTTTTAGAGTCAAAAAATGAAGTCGTACTGTATACATTTTGTGTCAGGCTTGTTTTGATCAACATTATGTTTCGGAGATTTGTACATATTGTGGCTGGAGTTCATTTATTTTCATTGCTGTATCAATTTCCCTTGTATGAAAATACCACCAATAGTTGTTTCTAGTTTGGGGCTACTGCAAACAAAACTGTTATAACCGTTATTGGCCACATCTCTTGATGTCCTTGTGGAATTGCTGGGTCATAGAGTATATGTATGCTTAGTTTTAGTAGATATGCCAAACTGTTCTACCTAGGGATTATAACAATTTTCATTCCCACCAGTACTGTACGAGGATTCCCCTGCTCTACTTCTTTGCCAATACTTATCGTGGTTACTTCTTTTAATTTTAGACATTCTGGGTACCGTTCTGTATGACTATACTCCGATTTGCTCATTTTTCCATTTCACTGATTACTAATGAAGTTGACTCCCTCTTCATATATTTGCTGGGCAATTGAATATTCTTTTTGTGACGTTCTTGTTGGTGATTCTTTCCCATTTTTTCAAGTTGTCCATCTTCTCCTTACTGATTTGTAAGACGTCTTCTTATACTGTGGATATGAGGCCTTTGCCAGTTATGTGTGTTGTGAAATCTTTTCCGACATGTGCTTGCCTTTTCACTTTCTTACTTGTATCTTTTGATGAACAGAAGTTCGTAATTTAATGTTGTCCAATTCATCAATCTTTTCCTTTATTCTTAGTGCCTTTTTCGTGTCTTGCTCTAGTAAGATGTCTTTTCCTACCACAAGGTTATGAAAATATTCTATATTTTCTTCAAGAGCCTTGTAGTTTCTTGTTTCAGATGTAAGATTTATGTCTTTTATGTCATCTTAATAATGATTTATTGATGTACAATGTGAAGTAGGGGTCAAGTTTAAATGTTTTCCCAAATCCAATTGATATGGGAAATTATTTCTTGAAAAAACATCTTTTTCCTCTCTGCCATGACACCTTTGTCAAAGGTGAAGTACCTAATTGTGGGTCTGGTTTTGGACTAGAGAGCTCTTCTATTCCATTGGTCTATTTCTTTGTTCCTGTACCAATTCCTCACTGTTATTAACTAGTGTGGTTTTATGAGTCTTGCTTTATGGCAGAGCAATTCTTCCCACCTTGTTTTTTTTTCTACAACTGTCTTAATCTTTCCTATTTCCTATAAATTTTAAAATCAGCTTGTCAAGATCCACAAAAAAAAAACTTGTAATTTTGATTGGGTTTCCCCTTCACATAAATTTGGAAAGAACTGATATCTTTATAATGTGGAGTCTTCTACTTCATGACTCCCTCATTTATTTGTTTATTTATTTAAGGTCTCCTTTTATTTCATCCTATAATATTTCAGAGGTTTCTGCATAAATATCTTGCACAACTTTTGTTAGATTTATTCCTAGATAGATAATTCTTTTAAAGATATTGTAAATGGGAATCTTTAAATTTCTTAAAAATTTTCTGACTTCCTCCTTTTGCTAGATAGAAATCAATTGATTTTTGTATATTGACCTTGTATCTATAAACTTGCTAAGAAATTTGTAGGTTCTTCAATGATTTTCTAGATACACAAAAAAGTCTTATTTCATCCTTTCTAATTTCTATGCTTTTTTTTTCTAGCCTCACTGTTCTAGCTAGGACCTTCAGTCCATATTGGCAAGGGATGCTGTTAGCTGGCTAATTGTGTTGTTCAAATATTTCATTCTCTATTTCAAAGGGAAAGCTTTCAACATTTCATCATTAAGTTTGATGTTTGTTATAGGCTTGTCATAGATTTACTTTATCAGGCTAATGAGTTCTCTTCTATTCCAACTTTGCTAAGTGATTCTTGTTTATTTTGATGAAAAATGGATGCTGAATTTTATTGCTTTTTCTTTATCTATTAAAATGATCCTACAGATATTCTCTTTGTTCTGTCATTGTGAACTAGGCTGATTGAAGTTTCAATGTTAAACTAATCTTGCTTTCCCAGAATAAATTCAGTTTGATCTGATGCATTATTCTTTTATACATTGCTGATTCCATTTGCTAATCTTTTGTTTAGGATTTTTGCTTCTGTGTTCTGAGTGCAATTGTCCTATAGTTTTTCTTTTCATCATGTTCTTGTATTAAGATTATGTTGGCATCATAAAATAAGTTGGGAACCACTGCCTTTTCTTTATTCTCTGGAATAATTAAATAGGATTGGCTTTTTTTTTTTCATTCTTAAACATTTAGCAGAATTCACTAGTGAAGCTACTTGGGTCTAGGAACATTTTCTTTGGAGGAGATTTTCAATTGATTATTTAATTTCTTAAATAATTATGTAATTATATTTTCAACTTTTTTCTGTGTCAATTTTGATAAGTTGAGTTTCTCCTAGGACTTTGTCCATTTAATCAAATTTTCAAACACTGGCATAAAGCTACTCAGAATATCCTCTTACCGTCTCTTTAATGTTTGTATAAAATGTAAGGATGTCTTCCTCATTCCTGACATTTGTACTTGCTCTTTCTTTTTTTCTTAATCAGATTTGTCAAGGATTTATCAAATTTATAACTCTTTTCCAAGAACCAGCTTTTGGCTCTGATTTTCCCTCTCCATTTTAGTTTGTTTTTATTTCATTAATTTCTGCCCTTATCTTTTGTTGTCATTTTCTTCCTCTTACTTTCTTAGGTTTTAATTTGCTGAGGTTTGTTTCTAACCTGTTGGAATGATTAGTTACATCACTGATTTTAAAAAATTCTTTCTTACTTCTAACAAATGCATTTAAAGTATAAATTTCCCTTTAAGCATTGCTTTCACTGCATTCTACTTTAGTATGTCATATTCTTATCTTGCAATTAATATTTTCTAATTTGGTTGATTAATTTTTGAACTATGAATTATTTGAAAGTATATTTTAAAGGTACATACTGAAAGTTTTGTTATCTTTTAACAATTGATTTCTAGCTTAATTCCTCTGTTGTCAAAGAATGTATTCACAATTTCAATTTTTAAAGTTTATTGAGACTTGTTTTGTGGCCCAACATATGATCAGTTTTGCAAATGTTTCACAAACACTGGAAAACTATTTGTATTCTTCAGCTTGGAGTACAGTATTCTATTTGTCCATTAGGTTAAATCTACACTTTATGTGTTAAAATGTCTCATATTCTTACTGACTTTTTGGGCTGCTTTTCGATCAATTACTTAAAGAAGTGAGTTAAAATCTTCGACTATGTGATTTATCTATTTTTCCTCTTATTTGTTGCTTTAAATATTTTGAGGCCACTTATATATTTATAAATATATAAATATTTATATATTTATATTTATATATTTATAAATATATAAATTCTATATATTTAGAATTTCTGTTTTCTACCTGATGAATTGAAACCCTGATCATTATGAAGTGGTTTCTTTTTCCCTAGCAATTTTGTTAGTCTTAAAGTTCACATTGACTGATAATAATAATACAGCTCCACTAGCTTCTCTTTGGTTAAAATTTGCATAGGTTATTTTTTCTCATCCTTTACTTTCAACCTTTCTGTAACTTATGTTTTAAATATGTCTTTTATGAACAACAAATTGTTGGAATTTTAAAAATCCTGTCTGACAAATCTTTGTCTCTTAATTGGAGCATCTGGCATATTTACCTGTAATATAGTGGTTGCTGGATTTGGGTTTAAATCTACTATCTTACCATATGCTTCCTATTTCCCTGCCTGATCTTCCTTTTGAGTTTCTTATTTTCTTGCCTGCTTTTGAATAGGTTTTTGAAGGTACAATTAAAAAAAATACACTGTAATCTAAAGTTTACAATTCCATGAAATTTTTACAACAGTTTACACCCATGTGATCTCCACCTAATCAATATAGAGAACATTTCCATCACCCCAGACAGTTCCCTCATGTCTCTTACCAGCAGTCTCCTCACTCCCACCCCATATTACCTGCAACTTAAAAAAATTTTTTTTATCAACATAATTTTGCTTGTTCTTGAACTTCACTTGAATAGTACTCTTGTGTCTAGTTACTTTCACTTGACATAATGTTTTTGAGATTTATTCATGTTTAACGTGTATTGGTAGTTTGTTTTTATTGCTGAACAATATCCCACTGTATGATTATAACACAATTTTTTTATCCATTCTCATATTGATGGGCATTTGGGTTGCTCCCAGTTTGGAGTTATTATGAGTAAAACTGCTATTAACTTTCTTCTACAAGTGTTTTTGTTAGCACATATTTTTGTATCTATTGGATAAATGCTTGAAAGTGGAATTTCTAGGTCATAGGACAGGTGTATATTTAACTTTGAATCATTTTATACCTATTTTATATTCCCACTAGCAATACATGTGGCTTCACATCCTTGTCAATATTTTACATTGTCAATCTTTTTAATTTTTGCCATCCTAGTAGGTGTGCAATGGTATCTCACTGGGGCTTTAATTTGCATATCCCTGGCTACTAATGATGTTGAACACTTTCCCTCATATGATTACTGGAGATATATATGTATGTGTGTTTGTGTGTGTGTGTGTGTGTGTGTGTATATATATATATATATATATATGTTTTCTTTCAATCAGTGGCTTGCTTTTACATTTTCTTAATGGAGAAAGTAAAGTTTATCAAATTTTTCCTTTATGGTATTACTTTTAAGTCTTGTCTAAGAAATCTACCTATAACAAGATCACAAAAATTTTGCCCTGTGTTTTCCTTTAGAAGCTTTATAGTTTTACCTTTTATATTTAAGTTTATGATCCATCTCAAATTAAATTTATGTAATATATATTTATAATACTGAAATATTTATATTTATATATAAATATAAAATATAAATATATTTCTATAAGAATAATCAGTAGTTCCAGTATCATTTGTTGAAAAGACTGTGCTTGTCTTGAACCTTTGTCAAAGATCAATTAAATGTAAATATATGGGTCTATTTCTGGACTCTGTATTCTTTTTTTTTTTTTAAGATTTATTTATTTATTTATAGATTGATTGATTGATTGCTATGTTGGGTCTTCGTTTCTGTGCTAGGGCTTTCTCTAGTTGCGGCAAGCGGGGGCACTCTTCATCGTGGTGCGCGGGCCTCTCACTATCGTGGCCTCTCGTTGCGGAGCACAGGCTCCAGACGCGCAGGCTCAGTAGTTGTGGCTCACGGGCCTAGTTGCTCCGCGACATGTGGGATCTTCCCAGACCAGGGCTCGAACACATGTCCCCTGCATTAGCAGGCAGATTCTCAACCACTGCACCACCAGGGAAGCCCTGGACTCTGTATTCTGTTCTGTTGATTCCTTTGTATATTCCAACACCAATACCAGACTGTCTTGCTTACTGTAACTTTGTCTTGAGAACAGTGTACTGTGTAGATTATTGTAGCTTAAATCTTGGAAACAGGTAAGTCTTCTCCTATTAAAAGGTAAAGTATATTCCTTCATCTCTTGAATCTGTGTGAACCTGTGACTGCTTTGACTAATATCATACAACAGAAGTGTTTCTATGTGATGTCTAAGTCAGAAGCATTGCAGCTTCTTCTTTGGTCTCTTGGAATGCTCACTCTGGAATAAACCAGGCAATGTGTAAGCAATCTGACTATCCTGGATACCACCATGCTGTGAGGAAGCCCAAGCTAGCCATGCAAAGACGTTACATACAGAAAGAGGTGCCTGACAAGCTACAGCTATTCCAGCTGTACCGACCCAGACCCCACACAGGAGATTGAAGTATCTTTCAGCAACTTTAACCCTAGTCATATCTGACTGAAATTTCAAGAAAAATCCTGATCAAGAACAGCCCAGCTGAGCCCATGTAACCCACAGAGCTGTGCAAGATACTATATTGTTATCTGGAAGCAAGTAGGTTTTGGTATAGTTTGTGATATAGAAATAGGTAACTAGAACAGTAGAGTATTAGAAAAGAGTATAGGATTTCAGGATCGGAAAGACCTGGACTCAAATTTTGCTTGTGACTTTGTGCAAAGACCAATCAAGTTACCAGGCTGAGGGCTAAGGAATTTATATACGATATTTTATTGTTCAAAAAATTTTAAAGCACCTACTGAAGACAGGGAGTATGCTTAGAAGATACAAATGTGAATACAAAGCAGCTACTCCTCCAAAGGAATTTACAGAGCAGTGGGGGAAGATAGACATGTTCAATACAAAGATAGCTGATGAAATCACTTTCTGTCAGTAGCAACTGCTATACAGCAAATTCTAAGAAAAATAACTTTGCTAATCTGGATTTACACTCAACTGATACGTACAAAACATCAGATAATGTGTATGTCACAGCCCACCTGGCTTCCCTTTCGTACTGGCTACGAGGAAGGTCAGAATTGAAGGTGAGATTGCTTCCAGTGTCTCCTCTCTCCTTTTGCAACATGATTTCCAACTTTCTCCCTCTAATTTAACACTGTCTCATTGTAATGTCTTAAATTCTTTTGAGGAGTAAAAGTTGGGATGAAATTATGAGTTAAAGGTATATCAGAAAGCTAATTGATCAATTCAAATTGAAAGCATAGCTCAGGATGAATCTGAGTTGTTGCATTTCTTGTTTGTGTAGTTGAGGCAGTCCCTGCTGAGAATATGTCTTTCCTACAACCACTATGATTACAACAGCTATGGATACTATTACTACTAATGACAACCAGAGGTGGTGTTCACAGAGCATAGTGTACCAGGCACAGTGCTAAGTGCTTAAATGAATCATTCCATTTCATTTTTACAATAATCCTGTGATGTAGGTGTTATTATTGTCCCAGTTTTACAGATGAGGAAACTTGGAGAAGTTGTGTCACTTGCCCAGGTAACGCTGATAGCCATGTCAGGGGCAGCTCCCTTCCAGAGCCCATGAACTTCTGCATTAGGCTTTTGGTGCATATGGGTCCATGGTAAAGGTGGATGAATGGACTTTAATGATGACCCAATCTGGCCTAACCTTCTTCTTTATTCAGAGGCTTTCCCTGGTAAGGCCCAGGGATCCTTAGAGTCCTTCAGGGGTTGGGCTAACCGAGGTGTCCCCAGCAAGGTCACCGCTCCCCATACATGGAATTCCATCTTCACAAATATTTGTCTTCCTGGATCCTGAATCTTAAATCTGTTCACAAAATATTGATAGATTGTGTTTGCGTTCATAGTGACCAAAGGAAACTAGAGAATGGACAAAAGAGAGAAGTTAAATTCTGGTAATTATTTCAAAATATTTGATAAGTCAGCAGTGATGTTGAAAGCACAAATCCCTGGCATCATTAAAACACTCTTCCTTAAAAACTCAAAGGGATATATCTCTAATAGAGAAAATAAAGGCAGTGTAGTGGGAAAGAGAAGGAGATACATATATTCTAATACATACATCAATCAGAAGCAGGAAGGGAACTGACATATATGAAGTACCAATATGTGCCAGACTTGTTACATGCATTGCCTCATGTGATCCTCCTTCATCCACCCATGTGGAGCAGGTGTTATGGGAAGTGAATCAGACCAGAGACCCTGGAATCCAAAGGCTTCCACTGCTCAATGAGGAACCTTGGCAGGTGTGTATCCTCTGTAAGCCTAGGTTTCCTCATTTATAAAATAACAAAAGAACATAACACATAGTGTTGCTGTGAGGATTAAACAAGATGTACAGCACTGTGTAGGGATACAATGACTGGTAAGTACTATGATTATTCTATCCATTGCTGAATCTCAGGAGGGAGAACGAAGTGCACCCTGTCCTTGGTTTGGAAGATGGGGGAGGAGTGTCAGGGAAGAGGAGGGAGGGGTTGCAGGAGGGGTGAGATTTGGGGGCCCGAGGGAGCAAGTGCCTGGGCCCTGGGAGGCTGGCGACTCAAAAGTGATGAGTGGGCTGTCATAATCCGAATTGAAAGTGATTTTGGTAACATTTAATAGTGGTTTTCTCTTTTTTAAAAGTCTATGCTTGTCAAATAAATTATATGTGTGTCAATCCTATAGCAGCTTCATCTAGAATTTGTGCTGATTTTGTCTCTGAGATTAGCTGAAATGTTATTAGTTTGATATTGTGCACCAATTCCAATTTTAGAACTTCTACAAATTTGTTACAAAGCTTTTTTGTTTTTTTCTGTTCTGAACTGTCACCCAGAAGCAACTGAGCTAATTTGATATTTAATTATATCTGGCTACTTGGGTGTTTAATGGTGAAGGGGAACTGGTGTGGAGTGTCTGATTTGTCATCTAGTTTCCAGGTCCTGGGGGCACTGCTGGTCCTTGGGTCCTTGGCTAAATGCCCCAAGGGGAAGTAGAGATAGAGGTACCCTCCCCAAGGCCAGCAAGAAGGAGTGGAAAGTGAGGCCTCCCAGGTGTGCGTGCAGACACGGGTTCCGTCCTGCTTGACCTTCCCTGGCTGAATCACTTCCCTTCTCTGAGCTTCAGCTGATTTCCCTTTCTGTGAAACAAGATGGTTAGAATTTTTGATTTAACATGTTTCCCAAACTCTACAACTTAGGGTTCAGGTGTTCATTTGCAGAAGAGCCTGGTCCTGCTGGGCAAGCTGTCTGCTCCATCAGGCAGATTTGGAAACACTTTTTGAAGGAGGAAATGTGTAGCTTGAATGGTGGCAGAGAAATGTCTTGGAGGATAAGCGGGGCTTGGCATTACAGTCAGGTGGCGCAGGCTGGGAGTAAGTGGGTGCTGGGTCTGGGAAGGGACTCAGCAGAAAGTGGGGATGGACTGAAGGGAAAGAAGAGAGAGAAGCAGAGAAGGTACCATGCTTACAGCAAAATGCCCTGGGGTCCTGGGAAGGCATCTTGGATTGACCTACAGCAAGAGAAAGCATCCCTTGGATCCTGAGGGATGTTGAGGAGAAGAGGGTGACGTGGCCTTAAATCAAAGGGCAGAGTGAGGCTGGTGAAGGTGGTGTGTGGTCGTGGGAAGGCAGGCCCTCCAGGTGCTCAGCACGGCCTTTAGTCCATGATTTCTTCTCTCCAGGCCTCCATTTCCACCTCTACCTGATGAAGAAGACGATACTCTAATACTCCTGTTCCAACCTGGGAGTGCCTGGGGCCATTGTGATGAGTAAACGAGGTAATGCAGTGAGTGAAGGGCACACGCCTTGGCTTTGGTGAACTTTTAACAAATAGTCCCTATTTTAATTTTTTGGCCAGAAAGATATAATAGTAGAGGGGAGAGATAACTGGGACTAAGTCTGGAGTCTTAAGGAGGGGTCTAGGGGACCCTAGGAGTACAGGT
This sequence comes from Eubalaena glacialis, assembly GCF_028564815.1. Classification (NCBI taxonomy): domain Eukaryota; kingdom Metazoa; phylum Chordata; class Mammalia; order Artiodactyla; family Balaenidae; genus Eubalaena; species Eubalaena glacialis. The sequence continues at coordinate 24,754,973 of NC_083725.1, forward strand.
GCTAGATTTAGAGAGAGGAGAAGTTTTCTAAGGATCAGAAGCAAAGCCTGTGATAGGTGCTTAGGACCCCTGAGACCCCGGGGAGTCTCTGGGAGATCCTGGAGGCCAGGGAGGGAACAGCAATAATGACCAGGACTGAATTTCCTGCCAGCCAGTGTTTGGGGCAGGAGTCCAGTAAAGTCAGATTTAAAGAGAATAAAACAATGTGAATATCTTGCATACCTGAATTCGTAGAGTAAGACTCATACCCTTGTATCACTTATCCCAACATATGGTGTTATTATGTGTAAAGAAGGAAAAAATAAACACAGAAATGATGAGCTTCAGGGAGGAGGACTAAAATTTCAATTTGAGTTTCATACAAGAAGAAATGAAAAAAGCAAATCCCTTACAAATAACCATGTGGCTCACTTAACTCTTTCCTATGTGATCCTTGGGGCCTCAGGTTCGGGAAGGCAGGGTCTTGGAGGAACAGACTTTTCTCTCACTAGAACAAGAGGCTGAGCTCCAAACTGTCCCTTGCTCACGAGATGGGGCTAATGTGTCCCCAGTCTCCAGGCTCACTTGGGGCAATCTCTCCCACCCACCTGTGCCGGGCTCACCCCGCCAGTGCCTACCTTTACTGCACTAGGACCTTTCGGGGGCAAACACATCCGCCACCCAGGCTCTCCAGTGGAGGGATTCAAATAACAAGGGATCAAGGAGAATCCTAAAGCCTGCTGGGTGACAGAGGACAGCTGGGGTGAGGGAGAGGGCTTGAGTATAAAACAAACTGAAAACGGTAAGACTTCCATAAGGAAGGAGGGAACCACAATGTGTGGGGAGAGAGGAGTAGATATGGACCAAGGAAAGTTTCCTTCCCACTTAAGAAGCACGGGGAGAAAGACAAAGATGAGGATGAATGTGCAGCCTGAGAAGCCAGATAAACCACAGTTGCTCTTAATAATGGGCACCCTGAGCATCCCCCGGCTCCAGGTCCTGGGGACCGGGAAAACACAGACCGTTTGTCCCAGAGGTCATCTCTGTTGGATGGTTTTTGACAGTGCCCCTTAGAGTCCTGGAGTCCTCTGGAGGTGTTCCCAGGGACCTTGTAAAAATGGAGGAGGAAGGGGAGAGGGTAAGTTTTGGGGGCCTGAACTCCAGGCCCCTCCACCTGGATTCAACAAAGCTGCTGCAATCTTACCTTTTTTTGTATATTGAGATTTTATATACTTTTCATTAGGGGGAAAGTTTTCTTTTTTCTTTTCTTTCTTTTTTTTTTTTTTTCTTTAGAAAAAGATTTGAAAGTCAGTCTGGCAACATGGACATATGATAAAACTCAGCAAAAGGGCATTCTCTTCAAATATTTCAAGGCAGTTGGCAAGCTGATACTACCAGGAAAATAGTCGTGAGATGAGGGCCGGACCATCCCTGGCTACTGTGCTCAGCTGGAGAACACCATTGAGAACCCTGAATGATGCTGTGATGTTGGGAGGGAGCCTGGGAGCCACTGGCCCTTCTCCAAAGCAGGTCCGGGTCTCCTGCCAGACAGACAGAAAGAAAGAACACCAGAGGGCTGGACACGCCTTCTCACAGCTGAGCCTTTGCTACGACCCTGACCCTGAGGAATTCCCAAGGCTCTCGCCTGCTGCACAGACATCAAGTGCCTCGAGCTAATTTCTCTGTGTTCCTCTTTCACATCTTTCCTTGCACTTGACCCTCCAGAAGCACCAAACTGTTGGTAGTTTCCCATCCACACTGTGCCATTTTAAAATTAATTAATTAATTGAATTACTTATTTGCCCTCTGGTCTCAATACCTGGAATTCCCTTTTCTCCTCTCTGTTCTGGGGTTTTATTCTAGCACTTATGTTGCCTCTTCCAAATAAAACACCAAAAACTGTTTTTATATTCCAGCTGAGACATTGCCTCTTCCAAGAAGCTTTCTGTTTTCATTCATACAAAGTCAGTTTTTCGCTTTCTAGATTCCACTCCTTTGCCTTGAACTAAATTCTGTTTTGAACTTCTTACCCAGCTATCAACTGAAACCTCTTTACCCCTTAAAATCAAAGTGAAGTTACTTTATCCTCATATTCCATGACCTTAGGAAGCTAAAGCCATTCCCAAGATGTTGGCCCATTCTTGGAGGAGTGGGGAGAAGTGAGTTGTGATATTTCAATTACTCTAGCTTCAGGTTTCGAAAATCTCCTTAATTTATGCTATTTATATTTATTCTAACCTTATGCATGAAATTTCCAGTTTACAGAGCTAAAACTAAATTGTCTACTATATATTGAGCCCTGCACCAGTTATTCTGGGTACAAAGGTTGAATGGAACATAGTTCTTGCCTTCCAGAGGCTCACAAAATAGTGTGGGAGACAGACAGCTAAGCTGATAATCAGAGCAGCATGAGTCATGCTATAACAAAGACGTGGGGACCACTGGAAGGGCTGTGGAAGTGGTGCTCAAATCTATATGGGTAGTCAGAAGAGGCTCCCTAGAAAGTTAATTTTTTAAAAAATCAACTTTACTGTGGTATAATTTGCATGCAACAAAATGCAAATCCATTTTAAGTATAGGTATTGATGAGCTTTGATAAATTTATATGTCTGTGTAACAATTACCACAATCAAGAAATAGATCATTCCCATCTCCCCTCCCTCCCCCCTCCCTCCCTCCCCTTTTCCCCCTCCCTTCCTCCCTTCCTCCCATCCTCCCTGCTCCTTTCTGGGTAGTTTTGGTGAGGTTCACAGAACCTTGGCCACCCCGACCACAGGCCAAATGACTTCTCTACTCTCAACACTTTAAAAAAAAAATTTATACAATTTTTAAAGGTTACTTTCCATTTACAGTTATTAAAAAATATTGGCTATATTCCCTGTGTTGTACAATACATCCTTGAGCCTATCTTACACCCAATAGTTTGTACCTCCCACTCCCAACCCCTATATCACCCCTCCCCTTCCACTGGTAACCACTAGTTTATTCTCTATATCTGTGAGTCTGCTTCTTTTATGTTATATTCACTAGTGTGTTGTATTTTTTAGATTCCACATATAGGTGATATCATACAGTATTTATCTTTCTCTGTTTGACTTATTTCACTTAATATAATGTCCTCCAAGTCCATCCATGTTGCTGAAAATGGCAAAATTTCATTCTTTTTTTATGGCTGCATAGTGTTCCATTATGTGTGCATGTATGTGTTGTGTGTGTGTGTGTGTGTATGTGTATATATATATACATACACACACACACACACACACACACCACAGCTTCTTTAACCATTCATCTGTTGATGGACATTTAGGTTGCTTTCATATCTTGGCAATTGTAAATAATGCTGCTATGAACATTGGGGTGTGTGTATCTTTTCGAATTAGTGTTTTTGTTTTTGGATATATACCCAGGAGTGGAATTGCTGGGTCATATGGTAACTTTATTTTTAGTTTTTTGAAAAACCTCCATACTGTTTTCCACAGTGGCTACACCAATTTATATCCCTGCTTACTCTCAACACTTCTAATACCAAATGTGTGGGTTTTCCACACCAAGTAATTCTCTGATTCTCTGTGGACATCACCTGGGCGTTCCACAGTTCAGTTTGATTCTGACACAAAGTGCCTGGAGTTAGCACAGACCCCACAGGTTAAGGGCTCAGTCCTAAAAGATTGCCTCTCCACTTCAGACAACAATCACAAGTAGTGAGTCCCCAGGTTACCTGAAACTTCTTTCTGAATTGACTACAAATTAGTGGTTCCCACCACCCCCTCCTTAGGTTCAATAATTTGCTACAATGGTCCACAGAACTCAAGGAAACACTTTGCTTATGTTTACTGGTTTATTATAAAGGATACAAATGAACAGCCAGTTGAAGAGGTGCATAGGTCAAGGTCCAGAAGGGTCCCAAGCACAGGAGCATCTATCTCCGTGGAATTTGGGGGAGCTTTACCAACCCTGCACATGGATGCATTCACCAACCTGGAAGCTCTCTGAACCCCATTGTTTGGGGATTTTATGGTGGTTCCAATATGTAAGCACAATCGATTAAATCACTGGTCATTGGTGATTGAACTCAATCTCCAGCCTCTCTCCTCTCCTTGGAGGCTGGAGGTGAGGGGTGGGGCTGAAAGTTCCAACCCTAAAATTACATGGTTGGTTCCCCTGGCAACAAGTCCCCATACTGAAACTATCTAGAGACCCCGGCCACCAGTCTTCTTATTAATACACAAAAAGACACTTATTACTCCAGAGATTTCAAGGGTCTTGGAATCTCTTGTTTAAGGAAATAGAAACTAAGACTAAACATTAAAACAAAAGATACTCCTATAACTCAAGAAATTACAAGGGTTTTAGGAGCTATGTGTCCAGAACAAGAGACAGAGACCAAACATATCTTTCTTAGTATATCACAGCTGGGTGTCCATCACCCATAGTGCTCGAGTCTAGGGGTGGGGGCATGAGACCCAAGCAGCATCAGTTGATACCCTTCTTTGGAATTTATATACAGAGAGGAGTTCTCTCTTTCCTCCAGGGTTCCCAAGCCAACATGATGAAAGCCTAGAGTTGTCTGGTCTGTGGGCATACAGACCAAGGGAGAAGGCCATCTACAGTAGAAGAGGAGGAAGCAATGTGTAGAGCAAAGCTGAGCCTCAAGAAGGAAGAAGTATGATGACATAATTTGAGTCTCTGGGTCCAACCATGTTCTGAGACCCACTCCACTCCCTTCTTCCCAGTTATGTGAATCAACCAAGTGCCCTTCTTCCTTCATCAATCTCAAGCTGGCAAATCTCATTAAATTTATGGCAAGCAGGTGACATTTAATAGCCCTGTTCTTAGATTCTGGAAATGATTCTCATTTGACGCCCATAGTCCTGTATAGGTGAACACATATCTATTTTTGAAAAATCAATACACATTTGTATGCCAAAGCCAAATTTTGAACTTTTCTTTCAACATCAGATATGGATTTTGGCTATGATAAGCAATGAAACTAAGATGTAATTGCTCATGTTTGCTTTGCATTATAGCCAAAGTTGTTTGATGGACAACATCTGAACAAAGCAATCTTTCTAGGCATGCTTTCTCACCACCCTTAGATTTCACTTCTGAACTCCCTGTGGATATGATGGTTGCTCTCATATTTCCACCAGCCTGGGGGAATCTGCCAATCACAATTAACTGGGCATAGGAGTGAGGTGGGGAGAATCTCTCTATGCGTGCCAATCCAGTTGCTCCTTAACAGTGGGTCCATCCATCCATTCAATTCAATCATCCATTATTCAGTTGTCTTTTAGTACAGACCCAGAGACAGTACTGGCTGTTGGGGATACAAGTCAGACACATACTGGTCCTTGCTAAGCTTATAGCCCAGTGGAGGAGACAGACAGTGTGACACGCACTGGCCTGGAGGAAGTGCTGGGTGCTAAGGAAAGCATAAAGGAAGCATGTAACTCAGCTTTCCAAAGGAAGTAGGTCAGACGAGCTAAAACATGAAAGATGAGTGGGAGTTGGCCAGACAAAGGTGCTGGAGTGGGGGAGATGGAGGCCATAGAGGAGGGGACAGACAATAGTTAACAGATAAGAGCTCTTGGCAGAATGAACAGCAGGTGTGAAAGCTTGGGACTAAGAAGTATCTTGACAAGGAGGCAACCTAATTGTCCATCGACAGATGAGTGGATAAAGAAGATGTATTCTATATATACAATGGAATACTACTCAGCCATAAAAAAGAATGAAATAATGCCATTTGCAGCAATGTGGGTAGACTTAGAGATTATCATACTATGTGAAGTAAGTCAGACAAAGACAGATATCATATGGTATCACTTATATGTGGAATCTAAAATGTGATACAAAGTAACTTATTTACAAAACAGAAACAGACTCACAGTCATAGAAAACA